>NC_092806.1:41747699-42358949 GCF_040954645.1 Diabrotica undecimpunctata
TAAGGTATTTGCAACACCTTAGTTTATTTAACCTACTTAAATGATAGAGGTAAATTCCCAGTTAACAATGTCCGTCACAACCTCTTAGACCGTCTTCAGCTCTCGTTTGTTAAGATCTATTAAACTAGATGAAATAGTTCTGAAAAGTTGCTAATGAGTTTCTTGATATGATTGTGTTGCTGTTAAGCTCTATATTTGTCGTTATTATTTTTTCCAGTCGCTTTTAAATTTCAATTTAAATTTTAATTTGCGACTTAATTATGTCGCACAAGTTTATTAAGAAAATTCCCTTTACTTGAACTTGGTAAGTTTGTTCTCTAGTGCTAATATCGATGCCCGAATGTCGGTAAACTTATATTTTGCTAGGGTAGCATCCACCGATGATTTTGTTAGTACGTTAGTATGTTAATCAGGGCAAATATTTAAGCTTGAAACACTGTAAAATATTGTCACTAACTGTGTAGTATTCGTTGAATTTGTTTATTTGTCCTAGTTATTATCATTATTGTCTCTACAACTTATAGTGGGTCTTGACCTTCCATTTCTTCCTATTCTTCTCTGGGCATGCCCTCCCCACTCCATCCGTTCTTTGGTTATACATAAATGTATTTTGGCGGCTGCATCTCATTTATTCTCTCAAGGTAGCCTACTCATCGTAACCTGTTTATTTTAATAAACCTAGTAATTTAAGGTTCACTATAAAGCCAAAGAATCTCAAAATTATATCAGCATAACGTTGAAAATAGTCTAAAGGTTCTTCATAGTTTGAAGTCATCGTCTATTTTTGTAAGTATCTAAACACGTTGGTGTTTAGAATAATTAAGTGTTGTGGATGTAAAGTAACTTTTGAATTTTAAACGTAGAAACAGGTTTATTTAATAATAATAATAATAAATAGGTTTATTATATATTGAACAAAGATGACAGACTGTGATAAATTTTATCAACATTACATAACATCATTGATGATACAACCTCTTTAAGTTTCTACCTCATGATGGACATAACCAATGTCCGAAAGCTTGGAATAAAAATTTACAAGAGTACACTTTTCATTTTTTATTGCTTCAAACCCAATATTTAATGTTTACTTTCTTACGTTGTCAACAAATATTTCTGATTCATTATATATATATATATATATATATATATATATATATATATATATATATATATATATATATATATATATATATATATATATATATATATATATATAGTGGATGTGTCTCGGAATTTCTTTATCCGCTATTGTTGGTATATGACAACATCGTTTTTGACTTCTTCTATTAGTATTGGCAACCAAAGTCTGCTACATTCTGCTGATGGCTTTGCTACATATTTTTCTTTATTGAATAGCATGAGAGCTGCTTCTTTGATTTTATTCTTTTTTATGTCTTTCGAAGTGAAAATCGAACCATCAAATTTTAGTTATTTAAAATTGTAATGTTAATTACAATTACCTAATCTCATAAAAACACCATATTTAACTTTTTTAACCATTTTAAGCATGCCACAAGGAAAAAGTTTCATAACCTTCACTGTCACAAAAAAATGCCTGACTTCACAACAAATAGAGGTCTAAACTACACTCTTATAAAGAGATATTGCAAGTTAGACAAGGACAGCCCAGTTTTCGATCATAGGTTGAAGAATATAAAGTATTATAACAAGTAATGCAAAGAAGCTCATTTGATTAACCAGCCATGACAGATTCTAAGCCAAAAGAAGCCTGAGCTTAAAGAATAAAATTTAGAAGGCCATAACAAGAAAGCAGTAGAAAGCCAAGAAAATCGAAAATCCCTTTGCAATTAGGACGCTAAAAGAAATTTAAAAAAAATAGGTATATCCAAATGGCAATTGCATTGTGGCTAATTAATACATTATTTAACATTTTGAACGTTTGTGAATTTACTTGAAAATTCGATAAATATGCTACAATTTAAAAAAAATTGGTGTGTTATTTAATAAAATTTCCGTTACATTTATCAATGTACTTCCGCCAAAACTGATTTTTTTTTGTCAATATTGACAACCATAAGTATTACCTAAACAATTGTAATGTTTCAGCTCTCCTCAAACACCCCTAGAACTATAAATATGAATAAATTTGACCAACAGTAGCGAGACATTCCATATCGAACAAATAATAAAATATGTACTAATCATCGGGTATTGAACTGGGGCATAAAAGTTTGTATCCACAATTTCTAGGCATATTTCAATAACATAACCACACCAGTCGTAGTAAAAAATATCAATATTATTCGAAAGATGGTTTAAATAATATCTTTTATTGATTTAATGGAAGTGGAAATAAAATTTTTATTTATTTATGTCGACAAATAGGTAAACACTTGATAAACATTAAGTACAATTATTCCGTATGTTAGAATCTGGTATATAATAACTAAAATTGTTCACTAATTTATTTTTCCAACCACTTTCCACCACTAATCTAAATTTTTAAGCAAGCAATTTAAAATTCGTCTTGGGTTCGTACTAAAATAAATACGTTGTAAACCAACAAAGAAGTTATATATAGAGAGTAAATACACAGCAATCACAAGAGAAGAATTGCAAGTGTTCTTAGATCAAATAAATTAAATCTTATATTGTACACAATGTACACTATATGTTGCTCGATTGAATGTACCTCTGTGTGAATTGATAAGGCAATCATCAAAATTTCAACTAAAACCGAATTGAAATTTAAATAGTATTCTGAAAACGAAATCTTTGCACAGGAAATGGTAATTATTATTAATAAATAATAAATAACTAATTAATGGTAATAGGTCAAGTTAGATTCTTTGTTGCACACTGAGGTATTTTTAACGGAATAATTCCTTCTGATTTGGTAGAACTAGCGCGAAAATTTCTAGGTAATAACCTCGTCTATGGATGGGTCAGAGAGATCTTATAGAATGGCCTCCCTGATCTTCTGATTTAACTTTAGTTTTTCCGCTGGGATTAGTTGAAACTTGATATTTATAAGATACTAAGCTACTTTCCATAATTTGTAGGATAAGTTTACAGCTGCTGTAGACGGATAACATCTAACATTATTCACAATACAAATACAGGAACAGAAGCTCGTTTATATCAATCCACGCAATGTAGCAATCCTCTGTTTCAATGTTTAATAAAGTAAATTTTAGTTTTTTTTGTAGTTTAAAACTAAATTGAAATATTAACAGAGTAAGTTATTTTTGTTATACTTAGTATTTATTATTTCCGAATCAAAATGGTTAAAAAATATTAAGTTGGTAAATGCGCTTAAAAGAAGCAAGCAAGCAATAATTTAGCCAAGCGGGAGAGACTTGTACACCCCTAAATTATATCATTAAGGTGATACAATTTATTGTAGAAAGGATGATAAACTACTATAATCATGAATCACTTCACCCCGCCCCAAGTGCTCCAGACCATCCACTTCTCCCCGATAGCCCGATAGCGCCCTGATATGCTCTATAGAGGCTCTCTTATCAGCAAAGTGCTTGTCATGTAGGAGTCCCTACTCCCTATTCCCACACGAAATCCTACCCCAAAACAATGCAGGCCAGCGTAAGGGGCACTATTATCGCTATATCAGTGACTTATCATAGGCCTGTATTGCTTGCTCGGGCCTAGAGACTCCGGTATAGGCTACGCCCAGTTCAGTGACTCGATGCTCGAGGATGTGAGCCCCTACTGCCCGTTTTTTTTTTTTATTTTGTTAATATTTTTTGTGGCTTGCGCCTTGTTTTAATTTTTTTGTTATCCTTTTTTGTTGTCTCTTTTTGGATATCTCCTCTCGTTTTGAAGATAACCGTTTGGGTCTTTTCTCGATTTATTGTTATTTTTCATTGAATATTCCATTCTTCTAATCCAGTGCTGTCTGTAGATTTCTTACAGTCATATTAAGGTTCTTAAATTTTGCCACAATTACAATGTTGCCTGCATAAAGGCTGATTAGTGTTCCAGGTATTCTTGGAACGCCTCCTGTGGAGAGAATATAAAGAAGGAGTGATAATATTGCCCGTTGTGGTACTCCAGCTTTTGGGACTTTGTGTCCAGATAAAACTGGTCTTATCTGGACCCTGAATCTCCGGTAGCTTAGGTACAAGGAGATGAGTTTCATCATGGCCCCGTTGTATCCATAATCGCTCATCATATGTCAGAGAGAGTACAAATTTCTTTATATGTATGTAGAAAAAAATAACATTTGTAACTTTCTATAAACAATTAGAAAACATACTGAGTGATATTCAATCAGAGAAGAGGGTCATTATAAAAGGTGACTTTAGTGAAAATGAGAGCAAATTTAAGAGAGGATATGAAACAGTATATGTGGGACTAGGCTTTGGAAGTAAAAATGCATTTAAAGATAATAGTCTAGGATCAGCAAGAGAATTAGATATGGCAGTAGTTAATATATTCTTCCAGAAGCGAGAAAGTCAATTTTTCATGTATCAAAGTAGACAAGATCATTCTCAAATAGATTACCAATGAATTATTTAATGAAAGCAAAGAAGATATAAGAAAGGATAATTTCAGGCTAATAATTAGTGTAACTTTGAACCAAAAAATAAGTTCCTTGTGCTAGACAAAGTAAGAAGCAAAAATAAACCAAAATAATAGAGAAGATCCCAACAAAAAAAAGGAAAGTGGTGATGTTGAAACATGGAAAAAAAACTACTAATTGGCAAAAATAGTAAAAAATATGTGCTTAAACAAAAAAGGAACTCCTTATGCAATTTGGAGTAAAATGGTTAATATTATTAGTGACATTCCTTAAAGTACTTAAAGAAACCTAAGAAAAGAAGTTTGACAATAAAGAGATCAGGTGGTGGTCAAACGAAGTAAACAAGTTAACACAGAAGAGAAATATAAATAAACAATTTGAGGAAAATAGGTCAGTTATAGATCTTCAAACCTATACGGTCACCAAAAAGAAAGTGATAGTATCAGTAGTAAAAGCTAAAGCAAAAGCGTATACAAATCTATATGATCAACTTGATGCTAGGAAAGGTAAAACAAAGATTTTATATAAAATAAAAAAAAAAAAAAAAAAAAATATATAATTTAAAAAAATTTTAAATTTGAGTAGAAGTATTCTAGAAGAAACTAACACAATACAGGTTCACGAAAAAAATGTCAAGAAGTAATGGAAAACTACTTTGATAGTTTACTAAATAAAGTGTGTGACAGAAAACCACTTGAGCTAACGAAGACAGTAACACCAATGATTACCAACATAATAAAGGAAAAAGTTATTTAAGCGTTTTAAAAAATAAAGATAGTTAAAACATTTGGACCAGATAAGCTTCCTGGAGAAGTGCGGACAGCTTTAGAAGAAACACGAATAAGTTGGATATCAGATTTATTTAGTAGAGTTATGAAAGTGAAACAAATGTCAGACGAGCGGAAAAGCAGTAGGTAGAAGTAAAGGAGATGTAGAATAAAGCGCAATCCTCTTTGGATGATGAAATTATTGTGAAAAGTAATAATTTTAAGTACCTAGGATCGGAATTACAAAGTAATGGAGAAATAGATAGAAATGCATACAGTAGAATTTGGATGGTATAGATAAAGTGGAAGGAAGCGTATAGTGTGTTATGTGATAGAAACATTAGAATGAAACCAAGAGGAAAATTCTATAAATCTATAAGACCAGATATAATGTACAAATCTAAATGTAGAAGAGTTAAAAAGAAAGAGGAACAAGGAATTTATATGACGAAAATAAAAACTCTTGGATGGAATATTTAATTGTCAAAAAAGTAAAAAACTAAGAATGGGTATATTAGAAAAATCTACGGTTTGCACCACTTGATGAAAAAATGAGAGAGTATAGGTTAAGATGGTTCAGGCATGTTAAGTAGCCGAAAGAATTGCTAAAAATTGATGATTTGTAAGTTCCTGGGAGAAGTAGGAAAGGAAGACCAAAGCAGACCTGACGTGAGATGTTGGTAAAGGGAATTGATATTGGTCTGACTCCAGATAGAATGAGTAGAGTTATGGAGAAATAGAAAGAGCAGATAAGAAAAAAAAATAGGGAAGTCGACGTCGCATAAAGGAAAACAGCAAAGAGATCGATGATTTAAAATTTTCACAAAATTGAAAGGTTTTTAAATTCGAGTCAGTCGACTTTCACTAATTTTTGTAATGTTTTAATATGGGATTAATGTGAGAAGTCAATGGCTAACGACGTGTTATTATTTATAGTTTCAAAAATAACTGCCCTTTTTTCGAATGTTTCCAAAGGAATACACTTTATTATTAAGCAATAAAAATCTTTAAATGGTAAAAACAGCTGGAAAAATCAATAAAATAATCAAATCTGGATAATTATTTTTAGATATCTTACCTTTGGTATTTTTTTCCTTGACAGATCCATTTCGGGGGAAGACAGAAGGATCAACTGCCCAAATTTGTTGATTACCATTGGCACTTTCATCCTACAACAAAGCGCAAATTTCACACAAAACTATACCAACATAATGGCTATGTTTATCAAAGAGGTTATATTAAAAATTTTAGCAGAATAATAGTATACACTAATTTTATACACGCACATGCATACACACAAATGTGTGAAAATTGTATGGAAAATTAAAAAAATACGCACCACTACGTAATTATTCAAAGAAATCGGTCTCAGCGCGAATAATCTGCAAAGCAGCATTTCAAACTGAACGGCAGAGACCGGCATAAACCTCATGAAAACGTCCACATTTTCGTAGAAAGTAACACAAGAAATTTTCACGAAGTGGGCTTTGATGGATCGATACGTCAAGTTGCCTAGCGTCCTTTTGATGACATTGCATGTTCAACAGTTTGTGACGTCGAATAACGGTTTTTCCATTGTTCTTAAGGCCGATCGGCACATAAGGGAGAACGCATGTGATGTGTATATGGTCGAATTAGGTATGCAGATTTTCTTACAAGGCCAATATGCTAAATTAAAGATTTTTCTGAGAAACGAAAGATTAATGATTTTATGCTTGTAGAAAAAGGCAGTACAATATTTCTTTTGTCAAATATATATATATATATATATATATATATATATATATATATATATATATATATATATATATATATCTATCATATATATGTCACTATTTTTCCGGGTTTGACTCCGCGTTGTAAAATGCTGGTTTTCTTGAAAACCATTGTTTTGGCGACGTTTCGGCAAGGTTTTACTTGCCATTCTCAAGCCTGGTGGATCTACTTCTCGTCGTTACTCGATTAGTACTAATCAACAATGGTTTTCAAGAAAACCAGCATTTTACAACGCGGAGTCAAACCCGGAAAAATAGTGACAGCATATATATATATATATATATATATATATATATATATATATATATTTATATATATATATATATATATATATATATATATATATATATATATATTTATATATATATATATATATATATATATATATATATATATATACGAAGTAACAAGAAGTCCAGAGACCTCTCTGATAGTAAATTAGGTGAACCGCAAATTCAAAGCCTCTTACTAGAGACTTTTAACGACGCTAGAAGTATCCTTTTACTTCAACATGCATCTACGATTCACCTTTGAAAATTACTATCTTTTTCTCTCTTTACGTAGAGAAAGACGTTTAAATGAAAGTAAAAGATTGCATTTCATTTCAACAGGAACTCCACCATTGCTCTACACTTTTTTCGAGTTATTTAACTCATCATCAGGAACACTTGTGGAAGTTCAACTTAAATGAAATGCAGTCTAGTATTTGGTCATTACTTTCATTTAAACGTCTTTCTCTACGTAAAGAGCGAAAAAGATAGTAATTTTCAAAGGTGAATCGTAGATGCATGTTGAAGTAAAAGGATACTTCTAGCGTCGTTAAAAGTCTCTAGTAAGAGGCTTTGAATTTGCGGTTCACCTAATTTACTATCAGAGAGGTCTCTGGACTTCTTGTTACTTCGTATAGATGTCGCTGCTAGCGTACCTACCTGGCTGTTATTTTGGTTATAATGACCAAATACTAGACTGCATTTCATTTCAGTTGAACTTCCACAAGTGTTCCTGATGATGAGTTGAATAACTCGAAAAACGTGTAGAGCAATGGTGGAGTTCCTATTGAAATGAAATGCAATCTTTTACTTTCATATATATATATATATATATATATATATATATATATATATATATATATATATATATAAAGTTTGAATTTGTATCAGCCCAAGTGTCTGATGAGGCTGGGATAGGCCGGAATGATTAAGATGAGCGGACACCGGGACGGTGATCCGCCCATTCAAGGAGAAGAACAGAATCATGGAGATAACATCAGATGTTTTAGATAATAATAATATAAATAAAAATACTAAAAGCATCCTTACCGTTAGTACCAATCAGATTAATATAGCAGATTTTTTCGTAAATTTAACAAATAAAGATAATAAAATAGATATAAATAAATATATTACACCTGAAAAAGACAATTTACCGATGGCAAACAAAAGCTCGTCCGATTTAAATACCATTAACACTCGAATTAACTAAGAAATATTTACAAACTGATACAGGTCCTTTTGGAGTCATAATTAAAAATAAAAATGATTCCCGTTTAAATGCGATTAGGGTTGGTGAAATAGTATTAAAAAATTGGCCGGAACTAGACAATAAAATAAAAAGAATTGATTTGGCAGGAAAACTTGGTGTAAAAATTGTTTTTGAAGAATCTAAGTGGGCAAATTTTCTAGTAGACCAAAATAAATCAAAAAGTTTCATTGAACATAAACTTGAGGCTTATATACCCAAATTTATGATTCATCGTCATGGGATTTTGAGAGATATTGATAAAGATATTGCAGTCGAGGATCTAAAAGATAAAATTAAAGCATACAATTATCATTGAGAATTCACAGTAGTTGAAGTCAAAAGACAAAAAAGAAAAATTGTTGAAAATAACATTACGGTTTATGTTCCAACTTAAACGGTTATTGTGACTTTTAGGGCAAAAAATTTACCAAAATATGTGGTTATTAATAAAGTAATAATAGAAGTAGAAATATTTGTACAAGAGGTAGTTTTATGTTATAATTGCTATCGTTACGGACATGTAGGTGGACAATGTCGCGGTAAATCTAGATGCTTCAAATGTCACAGTGAACATTTATCCTCTAAATGCACGAAAAACACATTAAATAAATGTCTTCAGTGTAGGGGTGATCATTCAACCACAAATTTTCAAATATGCGGTCGATCAATAGTTTTTTTTAGTGATTAACTAGCGAGATTCTCTCGTTCAATACTTTGAAGTGATTGAATCAAATCGAACGAATCAATCGCGATTGATACACTACTACATATGTGGCATAAATTTGCGCTTTATTTTTTTGTTCGTCAAATGAGCACTATTTTTGTAAAAAAATATTAAAGATACAGTATTTTAACAAAAAAAGGTATACTTATTAATAACTTAAAAACTCTACAGTTTTCGAGATAATCGCGTTTTATAAATCAGCTGCATAATAATTCTTAGTTGTGATATTTTTGCGGTAAAGCACTGAATATCTGTGGATAAGCATATTTAATAGTTTATTCTTATAGAAACTACTCAAAGATGGTAATGTAACATCACAAATGCTTGTTTTTGGCTGCTAAATGCCTTGTTGGAACGAACGAATCCTCTTGTCTTATTCGGCTGCCCATTTCTAGGTTCTGTAACTGTCCCTCTATTCTGACTTTTATTTTGTTGTTTTAGTAGATGTTTTCGATAGTTTTTATAATATTTAGGGAAACTTCTCTATGATACAGAAGATGGATTACGTCTTTGAGTCTTACTCTATCAAACGCTTTCTTTAAGTCAATCAGACACAGGAAATGCTGGTCTATTATACTCTAGTGATTTCTCAGCAATTTGCTTTATAACGAATGTTTCATCTGTACACGATCTTCCACTACGAATACCCTGTTGTTCATCTGCTAAACTTACCCTCTGATTTATTAGCACTTGTTAAATTTTAGTTGTAAGTTTTGGCGTAGTATTTAAAAAGTTTATACCTCTGTAGTTTTCTGGCTGTTTTTTATCTCCTTTTTTAAATAGTAGAATTTGTTCGCTCGTTCTCCATTCTTTCGGTATTTTACTGTGTTTTATAATTTTATTAATTAATGGTGTTAACTGTTTTGTCATTGCTGCTCCACAATATTTTAGTAATTCGTTTGATATCCCGTCTTTACCTGCTGCTTTTCTGTTCTTCAGGTTTTTAAGTATTTTCCGAATTTCCTGTACATTTATATTAAGTTCTTTATTTGTGGTAATTTCTGGTATTTCCGGATCTAACGTCCTTTATTCTTCCTCTGCATAGACCTTTTTTAGGTAGTCAATCCTCGTATCCTTTTATATGTATTTTGGTTCTATTAGTTCCGTTACCTCCGTTCTTTGACCTCTTATGAAGCGCCATATTTCCTTTTGCAGACCGTAAAAATCATATTCCATTTATTTCGAAAAGCTTTCCCAATGATCATTTTTTATTTTTCTTACAATTGCATGTGTTTCGTTTTTAATTGTCTTGTAATTATAGTATACCTCTTGTGTTTTGGTTGACATTTATTTCAGCTAAGAATCTTGTTGTAAATTAATATTATAGCTAAATAATGAATAAAGGTAAATATAAAATATAAATAAAAAGGAAAGCAACTTTAATAGTACTTACATTAAGAGACGACTGTACAGAATCAACTCGCTTGTACTCTTCATCGTGCCTTGAATTTCTTCTCCAATAGTTAACCGATTGATTAGAAGATGATGCAGACGATGAAACTGACTGATTATCTGTAGCTACGCTTCCCGCTAGCCAGTCCAATTCTGTTTGGTCTCTTGGAGATGAGTAGCGCACCGTGCCGTTCAATTCAATAGTCGGTAGCTGTCTACGGGAAAGCCTAAAAGTATAAAAATATTTCAATTTTGGATTATACTGGGTTAATCTGAAAGAGTAGTCCTAGAATACTAACTTGTCAGATAAAGTAAAAGGGAAGAATCCCCGTGGTTGACTGTATACCATAGTTTAAAAAATTTACATAGAAGTAAAAACTTCTGATGTGTAATAGTATATTTTATTAAAAATATTTAAAATTTATCCGAAATGATTACAAATCTTTAAAAACGTTTTTGGTTCAGTTGGACCATCATCAGTGAAAAACAGTTAAAGTACAGTGGTACATCGACATACCACTGTAATTCGTTCCAGTCCCTAAAAAATACGTTAGTTGTTTTTGTTAAGTGTTTTTAAATATTAAACATGTATTTAAAAGAAAAATCATTTATTTATAAGTAACAAGAAATACATATATATTCTGTAAAAACATAAGGAAAAGTGAAGTGCTTACGGAAGCGCTTAATTTTCGTCAGTGGTCTTCGTTTTTTTCGTGATACTTTGCTCATTTTCATCTGTAAACCGTTTAAAAAAACTGTTCAAGGAGGTTGGTGTCTTCCTTCCTTTCAGAATATTGCGGAAATATGTGTTCGGCAAGTTTTGTTGAACAACACCGATGCATGACCAGTTGTAACTTTTTCATGGTGATTTTTATCCACGAACTCTGCAACTTTCTCCCACATTTCTAGGATCTCCTTTATATCTCTTGTATAGACATTTTCCAATTCTGGCTCCTCTTCAAAACTAATTTTTCTTTGATCCACCGTATGCTGCTGCGAATGTAGTGCATCTAACTCCTCGATTGTCAGCTATTAAGACTGTTCTTCGATAATTTCGTTCACATCTCTTTCATCCACCTCCAGACCCATAGATTTTCCAAGAGAAACAATCTCATCTACTACTGACACTTCGGGTTCCAGTCCTTCGCAGGCCCTTACGTCTACAACCTCAGGTCACAGCTTCTTCCATGCAGAGGTTAAAGTCATTGTTGTAACACCTAGCCAGGCCTGCTCAATAATTCTTAGGCACATTATAATGTTAAAGTGGCCTTCCAGAACTCTCGAAGTTTAAGGTTTGTATTTTCCGTCACCTTAAAGCAGCGTCAAAAAATGTGCTTGTTATCTTCTTCTTCTTTAGGTACCGTCTCCTCTAAGGAGGTTGGTAATCATCACAGCTATTTTCACTTTTGAGATTGCAGCTCAGAACAAGTCGACGGAACTGCAATTATACCACTTTCTCAGATTGTTGAACCAGGAGATGGCAATACTTTGTTTTCCCTGTATTTTTCCCTGCATTATGGTTTGTAGAAACACATATTTATCCCCTCTCATAACGTGGCCGAGATATTGTAACTTTCTTATCTTAATCGTATTCATGATTTTCATTTCCTTTGTCATCTTTCTGAGGACCTCAACATTTGTTATTCGGTCTACCCAACTTATTTTTAATATTCTTCGGTAGGTCCACATCTCGAATGTTTCAAGTCGATTGCTCACCTCTTTTTTTAAGGTCTCGGCCTTCGCCCCATATAGCAACACCGAAAACACATATGAACGTAATATTCTTATTTTGAGTTGCAAATTAAGGTCTCTACTGCATAATACTTTTCTCATCTTAATAAATATTGCTCTAGCTTGTCCAATTCTCATTTTTGGTAGCTTGGTATACAACTTCTTAAAATTAGAAATCACTTGCTGATATGGGTTGCAAGATAAGAGTAGTGTTGGCTGGTAGGTAGAGAATCTTTATAAACTTGAACTGTTGGAGTTAATCATCTTCGAGATTTGGTGGGTGAGAAGGAGCGTTATCGAGGACAAGAAGGATTTGCATGGGTAGGTTGTGTTGCTGTAGATCCATTCCAGGTTTATAGAGGTTTATCCATTCCACAAAGAATTTCCTGGTGACTCATGCCTTTGGATTTGTCCTCCACATAACTGGCAGCTTTTCTTTCAAAATCTTATGTGACTTAAAGGCTCTGGGATTTTCTGAATGGTACACTAGAAGAGGTATGATTTTACAGTCGACACTCGCATTGGCGCAAAGTAATAGAGTTAATCTATCTTTCATATTTTTGTGACCTGGCATCGTTTTCTCCTCTGCCGTTATGTAAGTTCTATTCGGCATCTTTTTCCAGAAAAGTCCTGTCTTGTCACAGTTAAAGAATTGCTGAGGGATGTATTCTTTGGCTTCTATCAGTTCGGAAAACGTTTTGATGTAAACCTCAGCTACTTTCACATCCAAACTTGCTGCCTTACCATGCCTGACGATGGAGTGAATGCCGGTCCTTTTTCTAAAGTTGTCAAACCAGCCCCGACTGGCTTTAAACGAGTCTTCCGATTCATCATTTGTGGAAGTGTGTGGGATCTGCTTCAGCAAATCTTCGTAAATAGCTCTTGCCTTCTCGCATATGATGCTTTGTGTTAAGCTTCCTCCTTAAAGCTGCTTCTCTGCCCGTCACACCATTAGTAGTTACTTTATCTTTTCATGGAGAGAAGTCCGGAGCTTAGAAATTATTGTAACGCCCAGCTGGCATTATACCATTTATCAATTCCTCCCGTTTAAGTACAGTACATATCATTAATGTGGTATGCCCGTACATCATCGCCAATTCATTTACTCGTACACCTTGCTCATGTTTTTCAATGATTTCACGTTTTAGTTCAATAGACATCATCTTCTTCTTCAAACCAATGGTTGCAAAAATAAATGTAATATTGTATTATACAAAAAGCACAAAACGCGAACCCAACTTATCAACAATACTTCAAAAATGAGGGAAACAAGCAAAGCAGAAGTCTATAGTAAAAATTTACACAGTGTAAATTACACCGACATCGAGAGTGCAATATGGTTAGAATTAGAATCCAAATATTTGTCGGATTTAACTTCCAATGACCATTTAATTTGTCGGTCCAAGTAATAGTCAGGTACAGACCCGTAAAATGATCTTTATGGCGAGGCCTTAAAGATCAATTACCAGTAAAACTACCTTTTATTTATGAAGCAAATTAGAAGCAGTCAAATAAGAGGAATGAATTTGAATAAAAACCGAATCCTCGTATCTCAAATCTTGCTCTCGTCTCAAAGCAAATATCGCTCACTCCGCGGCTCGTATCTCAAAACATTCGTATATTAGAGCGCTCGTATATCGAGTAGGGATGGGAAAAACCTACCGGTTTTAACCGAAAACCGGTTTTTTTACTTCGCAATAACCGGTTTTATCGGTTGTTTTTTTGTCCCGGTTATAACCGGTTTTTTATTTTTAAAGTAAAAACCGGTTATTAGGTTTTTACGGTGATTAGGATTAGATTAGGTATTATTTTGGATCCCAATCATAATTATTATTTTCAAGTAATTATTCCAGACAAAACCATAATTCAAATTTTATTTTATTTTATAAATACAGAAGCAAACTGAAAGTGCAAACTCTCATCAGCCAGAAACAATTAAGTTTTATTATAATATTTCGTTGAAAAGGTATTTGTAATCATAATATTTACATAAGAAGTGATCTGGTACATCATCTATTTTTCACACTTGACTCTTGACATTGAAAGTGGCTGAATGGCTGTTTCTGATTACCAAAAATAATGTTCTGACTATAAATATCGAATTACCGATTACGAATACGAATCTCCAAGGATTTCCCTACGTTTTCAAAACGATACACCCATACAGGAAGTATTAAATGAGTTAAAATGTACCTATTATACAAATATACAAACGTGTTAAAAGTAATACATGATAATTTTTTTTGATGGTTGTAAAAATAAAAGATGAATTGCATTATTCAATTTATTTTTAAGTAAAATATTTATGTTGATATTATTTTTTTTTAAATCCCATTTGCAAGAGTCTGGGAAATTTTTTATAAGTTGAAATGGTTGGGGTGGGGAATTTTTTGGGTTTGGGAGGAGAGGAAAATTGGTGGGTAAATTAGAGGATTATATTTTTAAATGGTAAATTATTATCATTATTATCATTAATTGAATACAATAATTGCATATTATATTCTACTTTCATTATATTCATTGGCAATAGAACCTGAATTATTTTAGCGCTCTCTGTTGAGCAGTAGTATAATAATTTTGGTTTACTGCTCTCTGCATCTGACTACAACCAGATGGAATTCTGTCTACCATATGCTTAAAAGCACCAAGGATGATTTCTGGTTCAGATATAAAACTAATCACTGAAACTGTAAGCATTTTATCGCCTTTCGATGAGGCCACAAAGGAGATCTCGGGTTTCCAGTACATTACTGCTAGCCTTGTCATCCTTCTTGTGTCTATTATCGAAAGATTTTTAAAAAACCTCAAGCCAAACCTTAGTACAGCTCAAAAGTTATGCCAAAAGCGTATAACTAGCCTTCAAGAGAGGGGCACTAAGCTTTTACGAAATCCCTTTCCGAAAGCTCCCCCGAAATCTATATCTGCAGCGGCCTTTGCTGCCAAGTGATCCGTTTTCATTCTGGGATCAGAACAGAACCTGTATGCCAGGCTTGGCTTTTATAGCTAAAAAAAATACATGTCGTTGGTCGGAAGTTCGGTGGCATCAGAGAGACTGGTGTCATCATTGAATGATATTGTGCCAGATGAGAGAAGCCGCTTAACCGACCAACAAATATATGAACGAGTTTTTCTCAATAGGCTTCATGAAAAATACTGGCCAACATAATGCTAAATCCATTTCATGTAATATAACCTGTTTGTAACCTTCTAACCTATACTTTTTTACTTAAAATATTACTTCATGTTCTTTTATTGTATATTATTGCAATATGTATATATTAATCTTACGCTATATTATATTTAATAACAATCACTAAATATATATTAATAATAAAATAATAAATAAATATAATAATTAATAGAATAAAATGGTTTTATTAAAAATTGTGTTTTATTTATATTGATATTGATGTTCCTTCGATAGTACTAATTTTGATCATATTGATATCGAGTCGAATGAAGTATCGCAAACTAAAGTGCATTGTAAATTTAACTTTGTAACTATTGGATTAAATAAACCGAAAACCGGTTTTTGGAAAAACCGGTTTTTTTGGCCGGTTATAACCGCCAGGTTAAACCGTAAGCAAAAAAAAACGGTATAACCGAAAACCGGTGTTTTGTCAAAAACCGCCATCCCTAATATCGAGGTACGACTGTAGTTGAAACTAGCTATGTAATTAGGTGTAGAAACCTTTGTACGAGTATCACATGACAATTATGGTTAATCTTATTATTATAATGACACTAGGTTAATGCTATATGACTTAACATGAACGGAACATTTAATACGGGATCCGAATCTAGGTCGACCTTCACCCATATGTTTAACGAATGAAACATTTTTTTATCAAATTTCATATATAGACAAGTACTTCCTGCATGTATTGCCTATCAAAATATGTTCATAGCTATTCCTAGCTAATAATTATTTACTTTTTTTAGCAGGTTTCACTCACGCAGGTTTTTAGTTATTGAAACTAAAAGTTCAATACATGTAAAATAGGTCTATGATCTATTGCCTACGTGTTTACGGTTATGGCTACCCATCGCATCTAAATAATCCGTATATGTATTTCGCACCTAGGACTTTTCTACTGGTCCTTTGCGACACGCGGTCATTTTTCAACCAATAGGCGGTAAAGTGCCAAATACGTATGTGAAATGTGAAATGGTGTGAAATTCATGTTATGCGGAATATTAGGTAAATATTCGTAGACTAAATGACGACTTTTTATTAAAATCAGAAAAGTAGACAGATTTTGAAATATTTGTTAATGTATTATTAAAGAAAATTAAATCAATAGGAAATAAAACAAAATATATTTAAATAAATAATAAAAAAAATTAAATGTATAAAATGTAATATTTGTGCGAAATTCAATGTCCTCGTAATGTTTAGTTGAATTTGTTTGATTTAGTGCGATGTTGGACGAAAGATTTTGACGCCCTTTTAAACTTTTTTTAAAAGGTTCATCTTTAGGTGGTCGTTAAAATGGTCGTTAAAATCTTTGTAGCGACAAGCTAATTACTAATAATTATAACTTTTTTATTCAAAAATTAAATAATAGATCTCATATTAAAATTTACATTTTCGCAGTTGTTAATACTTATACAAAAATACATTTATTTCTTCTTTAACCTTGCGGATGTTGCATTTTTCACGTATGGGAAACGAAATATTATATTGTAAGCAATGACATCACAAGAAATCAGGCCGATAATATTTGAGTTTATCGTCTGACTTTTAAAACAAAGAATGTGTGTTTAGTTTAGTAATCACTCAGTCACAATTTGCATCGGACGGGATATATACAAAAATACCTTCCCTTCGAGAA
This sequence comes from Diabrotica undecimpunctata, assembly GCF_040954645.1. Classification (NCBI taxonomy): domain Eukaryota; kingdom Metazoa; phylum Arthropoda; class Insecta; order Coleoptera; family Chrysomelidae; genus Diabrotica; species Diabrotica undecimpunctata. Next base: position 41,764,953 of record NC_092806.1, read on the forward strand.
TTAATCACGTTTACGAAAATAAATATCATTAACAGTTTTTTCTACATTTTATTAGATTTTATTATTATTTTTATTTTGTTTCCGTGGAAAATAAGTCTATCACACACTCATCCACACAACCACAAAACATATTGGACTCTTTAGTAACTACTAACTTTCTTCGACTGATTGTAGTTGGTTGCACTCTTATATTGGCCTTGTGTTTATAAAGTTTTGCAAAGGAACTTCCTGTCGTGTTTAAAACACTTCCCTAAGCCGTTTTGGTTTTTATTTGGCATATTCTATAGTTCAATAATTTTAACGTTTGCCTTACACTACGAGAGGTAAGGCTCAACGAGATAATGTGTTTTCTTTAACCAATATTTATCGACTGTCTTTCGAGTCTTTTACGAGACATAAAACACTGCGACAACTTGTGTCTTCTACGGCGACTATTTTCTGGCTGTCTTTGATGTTGTGTTTTTACGTGATTTAGGGAAAGAAAAGAGGCTACTGCCTAACGTCAGAAGATGTTGGACTTTCCCTGTCTAGTATACCGATATCGTTTAAGATATTCAAAATAAAAGAGTCGATGTACTTCTCTAAAATTAGTAGCTGGGTATATCTCAGGTCAAGGCATAAGGATAGAAATAGTCATTTAAATATATAAATATTTATTGACTGTTCCTTTAAAATAACGAAGGCAATTTGAACTTTATGCATGACATAACTCATTTTTTATGAAGTCATCACAGTTGCCTTAGACTTAGAAAGTGCCTTCGACACAATAAACAGAGCTGTTATTATTAGAAAACTTGAACAACTTAATTTAACGGGTAATATTTCACCTTTATAACCAATTTCCTACAAGAAAGATCATTCAAAGTAGTTGCAAACGGGAAAACATCTACATCACATATCTAACAAAATGGAGTCCCCCAAGGCTCAGTTCTCAGCCCCACACTATTCCTTCTTAGCATCAACGATATAAAGTCTCTTGTTCTCCCTCCAATAAAATACTCAATATACGCAGATGATCTTGTTCTTTATTGCCAACGTAAAGTTACAAGGAGCAAATGCTCTTTACTCCAAAACACTCTTAACAATCTTCATAACTGGTCCACTAAAATTGGAGTCAAATTTTCATCTGGAAAATCTAAAGTCATAACCTTCTCTAGAAAACATCACACTCAACCTGCTCTACTTCACCTAAATGGTTCTCCTCTTCAAGTGGTTAATAAACACAAATTATTAGGAGTAATATTCGATAAAAGACTTACATGGAGAGATCAGATACAGAATACAAAAACAAACTGCCTAAATAGAATCAACATCTTAAAAACTCTAGCTCATCATCAACGGGGGGCAGAAGAGAAAGTCCTCTTAAGAATTTACACAACATTGATCCGCTCAATCCCTCGAGCACATTTTCTCTCACAAATTTTAAAAACTTTGCTAAAAGACACAGATCTAAAACTCACAACTCCGTTTACTACGTCCAGAATTCCACTGTGGACCAAAAAGCTACCTACTGTCCTTACCAGCTTGAGCCGATACAAAAAAGAAGAAACGCCCAGAACTCTCCTGGTACAAGCATTTGAGGAACTTATACAGCGTTATGACAAAATTCTCTACACAGATGCCTCCAAAGAAGAACAGGCCGTCGGTTGTGCTGTCAGTACCTCAAATACAACAGTAGCATCATATCGGCTTTCTCCCAGATACAGTATACACACAGCCGAACTGTATGGAATACTCAAGGCATTAGACACGCCCATTGCTAATGTAAAAATCATTAGAAATATGCACCGATTCTCTCTCCGCCATTGACATCAGAAATATATACTCCATACATCCCATTGTACAGTGCATCCACAGTATCTGCCAACAGCAGTCAAAAAATGGAGTTTCAGTAACTATCATCTGGATACCATCCCATGTTGGTATCAATGGAAATGACAACGCTGATCATGCAGCAAAAATGGCCTGCTCCTTAGAAAATATGGAAAACATACAATTTCACCAAGACCTAAAGACCAGTATCAAGAACAACCTAATAAGCACTTGGCAAACACACTGGAATGTGCAAAATACAAAACTACGCACAATTCAACCAACTGTTACCTCCATCACCATGCCTCAAATGAGCAGAAAAGACAATATTATTATCAGAAGGCTCACAATAGGTCACACTCGTCTTACTCATGGATATCTGATGTCGTCTGAAAACCATCCTCGATGTGAACATTGTAATGAATCCTTAACAGTCCAGCACATATTACTAGAATGCGTCCACTACAAACCTCAAAGAGACTACCACAACTTTCAAAATAATTTAAGTGATCTACTTGGTTCTACAAACATGTACAGTGCCATAATTCGTTTCCTAAAAGACTGTCACCTTTACTACTTAGTGTAACTATATTAAGATGTTGTTAATGTATCCTAACTTGTATATAAACGTATTGTATATTTATGTAAACATAAGCATATTGTAATAAACTTGTACCAGTGTCAATGGCCCATAGTTGCCGAGACACTTTAATTTAAAATAAAAAAAAACTCATTTTTTACGATTTCAAATGTGACGCTTGAACTTTGTGATTGTAATTCAGCATAGAAGTCTATTTTGAATTAATTTTAAGTTAAAGTTAATTAATAATTTGTCTTGTCGAAACTTGGACAAATAAAATCCAAACATATACTTTTGTAACGCAAATTAACATTTGAACTTTTGAATATACAAAGTAAAAATAAAACCAGAGATTATTGCATACATTTTATGTAGGTTTGTATATTTTATTATTAACAATATCTACAACTGATTAACAGTTATATCAGTTCGTTAAAGGTTGACAAAGGTTGACCACAGATAAGTTACCCAAACATATTTATAATATTTTATACTAAAAGCAAAATTTATTCTAATTATGAAGTTAGTGTATTGTGTATGTTTTTTTCTTCTTTTTGGTGTAGTAAGTTCCTTTGCAAATTTATTAATTTAAAATTGTGTGAATATATAATCTAAACAATAGAATGTTGTAAAGGGTGATTCATTTAGAGGTACTTTTTTCAACAAGGAAAAACAATGAAAAAATAAATTTTATTTTAAAATATTTATTATCATACAAAGAACCATTCTTTACAATTACTTCTTAAATATAATTTCTATTAAATGTTGGCCATGACTACGATTAAGTTGATTCATTCTGAAGTTTCAATTCTTAATAACTCGTTCCAGCATTTCGATTGGTATTTCACCAATGACTCGAGTAATATTCGACTCCAATGCCTTAATCTTCTTCTTCTTCTTCAAGTGCCATCTTCGTTCCGAAGGTTGGCGATCATCAGGGCTATACGTATTTTCGAAACTGCTGACCGAAACAATTCGTTGCTGCTACAGCTATATCATCAGTAGATTCTTTAGCCATGAGTTTCGTCTTCTTCCTATGGACCTTTTTCCTGCTATTTTCTCTTGCATAATTATTCAAAGCAGTTCATATCTTTCGCCTCTTGTAATGTGTCCCAAGTATTGCAGTTTTCGTTTTTTGATCGTAAATATGACTTCCTTTTCTTTATTCATTCTTCTCAAGACCTCGACATTTGTGACTCTCTCGGTCCATGATATTCTCAGGATTCTGCGATACATCCACAGTTCAAATGCCTCTTATTTTTTGGTATCAATCTTTTTCAACGTCCATGACTCCATTCCGTAGCACAGCACAGAAAGTACGTAACATCTCATCAGGCGAAGTTTCATTTCAAGGCTCAAATCTCTTCCGCAGAACACTCTCTTCATTTTAGTGAATATTGATCTGGCTTTTTCTATTCTTATTTTGATTTCTGCTGAGCTATCGTTGTCTTCATTTATAAAAGTGCCTAAATATTTGTATTTGCTAACTCGATCGATAATTTCATTGTGTATATATAAATTTTGGACATTTTGTGTTGATTTCGATATTACCATAAATTTAGTTTTCTTTATGTTCAAAGATAGTCCATATTCTTCGCTGCAGTCAGCTATCTTATTCACCAATGTCTGAAGACATCCAGTGTTTCTGCGATCAGAACGGTGTCGTCTGCAAATCTCAGATTGTTTAATCTAACACCATTTATTTTAATACCTACGTATTGCTCAGAGAGTGTTATATTCATTACGTCTTCGGAATAGAGATTAAACAGGGTTGGTGACAGTATACACCCTTGTCTCACACCTTGCTTTATTTCAATTTCTTCAGTGGTATTATTCTCTACTCTCACTACTGCTTTCTGATTGTAGTACATATTTGCTATTAGTCGGATGTCTCGTTTATCTAAATTCTTTTCTGTCAGGAGTCTGATTAGGTGATCATGCCGCACTTTATCAAAGGCCTTCTTGTAATCTATGAAACACATGAATACATCTTGATTTATGTCAAGACATCTTTGAAACATAACGTTCAGTGCAAACAACGCCTTGTTCCAAGTCCATTTCGGAATCCAAACTGGGTATTATTGATGTCCATTTCTAGTTTTCTGTGTACTCTAGAGTGTATAATTTTTAGGAATATTTTCAGTACATGGCTCATCAGACTGATTTTACGGTAATCACTACATTGTTTGGCATTTATTTTTTTTGGTATAATAACAAAGGTCAATAAAAGCCATTCTTGTGGTATTTTTCCTGATGTATAAATGCTATTGAATTTAATATTTTTCAACACAAATATAGCTAACTTAAAGAGCAAAAAAATTAAGCGCAAATTTATACCATGCATGTGGCATATGTGGCGTATTCTATTAGTTACATTAAAGTATGTATACAATTATAATTTATCCTACTCAAAAGCATCCAACTGTAAATTTTTGTCCAAAAATATTTAAAAACGTAAAAGTTATAGCGAAAAATAAAATTTTAAATTTCCACTTTAACACCCTGTATTTTTCCTTATATCAACATTTTATTAAAGCAAGTTGGCTTAAGTCGTAATATTTTAAAATGCAGAATCTACGGTTTCTGTTTGTACAATAACTTAAGGACCACCCTGTATAATAATAAAAATCATCAGTTTTGCGCGTGAAAACTACCAAAAAATTACGGTAAAGGTAATTGAATTTCAAATATCCAAATCGGTATAAATACGTAAAAAAATATATTTTCTCTGCTTTCAATAAAGCAATTTTCTTCATTTTTTTAATCCGACGTAAATCGAATAGAGCCAACCAAAAAAATGCATTACCAAATGCCAGATATGCTTTAGTTTTGTTATAAATAAATAAATTTATTTATACTCCAGTCGTCAGAGACGAAAATACCACTGATCCTCTAAAAATCAGACGAAGAATCTGTTTGTCGTAGAAAAAATATTTTAAATAAAAAATGTAGCTGAGACAATTTTAAACAAAAATGTTCATTAGTCCTTTTTGTATAAAAGAAAATAGTAATTAGTACGTTTTTTCAAAAAAATCGCTTGAAACGTCGCGGCTACGCGCTCGAAATCAATTTTAAATAAAATTTGAAATTATCACCTAACTATTTCTGCAATAATTCGAAAGCCACCTCTCACATGCACTTCAAACACAGATCCGCCCTGGTCTATTAAACCGAAGCATAAATCACTTTCTGGTTGATCAATGCAAACTAAAAAAACGACAAAATGTGAATACGTAATAAATTACTTCACGTGTATAGACCATTATTATAATTTACTTAAAAATTGTATTTTTATTATAGGTTGCACCAGATGCAGCTGCATTTAAAGAAAAAGTTAAAAGACTAGAACAAGAATGCCAAAACGATAAATCAACTTATGTGGATGAGACGGAATTAGAAAGGTTCAGAAATCATGAGCCGACCACTGCTACTAATTTAGGACTACATTATCTTTGTACTAATATTAAACTTGGAATTCAAGATGAAGATGGAAAGATCAACACAGAGGCCATCAAAAATAATCTTCGTGAAATTATGGATGGACTAGCCAAAATCAATATAATAGCACATAGATGTAGCCGTAGATTGCCCGGAGAATCAGCAGAAGATAGTGCTATTAAATTATATAGATGCTTACATACGCCCGTCCATGTACATAACAACAACCATACTCATATCCATGTTCATAGACATAACAAACGTTCAATAAAGACAAGTAAAGCTCATAAATATTGCCAGTCTGATGATTCAACTAAAGTAAATGAAAGTGACATGGAGAAGTTTAAAAAGGGGGAAGCAGTAGATATATCTAAATTAAAACCTTACATATTTTGTATGAACAAAAAATTTGAAATGCAGAATGCAGATGGTACAGTTAATAAAAACGGAATTAAAAATTATTTAGAAAACAAGGTAAGCGATAACACAAGGCGTAAGGAATTAAAAATAAAATGTTCAGAAATAGTGGATCCATCGGCAGAAGAAACGGCAATTAAATTATACAAGTGCGTTCATGAAAACGCCCAACATAAGGATGATCAGCAACAAAATGCTTCAAATAATGAAGCACAACAACATATTAAGCTTGCTTCTGAACAATGCCAAGCTGATCCAAAAACTTCTGTTGATAAAAAAACTCTTAAAAAGGCTCGAAAAGGAAAAAATGTTGACACTGCTAGTTTAAGAGCACATACCTTTTGTATGAGCCTAAAGTTAAACCTTCAAACTATAAACGGAAATATAAAAACAGAAACTATAAGAAAAAGCTTAGAAGGCGAGGAAACTGAAGCTGCAATTAACATAATAGTTAACAAATGTGGGACTAGGGATGAAAACGATCCAGCAAATCTTACTGCATTAAAACTTTTTAAATGCTTACATAAATATGAAAGGAAACGAGAGCAGAAAAAACGAGCTTTCCTTAAACGTTTGAAGCAGTTTAAAAAGTTTAACCAAGAATGCTTATCTGATCCCGCTAATCAGGTTAATGAGGAAGTTCTTTCTAAGTTTAGTCAAGGTAAGATTTCATTTTTATTAAGTTATAGTAGTTGTAGTTTTACCTATTTTTTTATATAACACCTGTACGGTATTTGTATAGTGCTAACTGGTCATAAATGACTAATTATCAGTTAACTTCTAACCTAAGTTAATAAACAGCAAATACTTAAATCTAAGGGCTTACTCTTATTTTATCTATCTAACTAACTAATTTATCTTAACTAACATGCAATAACATCACAGCATGTGATGGATTGCCTCGACATTCATATGACTATGCAGCCTCTGCTCGTAACTTGCTGCTGTTCTCTTGAAAACTTTGGTCACAATGTTTCTGAGTACTTTGTTTTGAAATCTCTGAATAATATGTAGATTACTAGCTTTGGTACAGCCCCAGACTTGGCACCCATACATCCATACTGGCCTCAGTCTTCTTCTTGATGTGCCTATCCGTTACGAATGTTGGCGATCATCATGGCAATCTTTACCTTATCTGCAGCAGCGCGGAAAAGCTGCACAGATATTGTATTGAACCAGATTCTGAGGTTATTTAACCAAGATGTTCTTCTTCCTGGACCTCGTTTTCTAAATATTTTTCCTTGCAGGATAACTTAAAGGAGAGCATATCTGGATTAATTTCGCATAATATGTCCGAAGAACTGCAACTTTTGAGATTTGATGGTGGTCAGTACCTTTCGGTTCTTATTCATTCTTCTGAGGACCTCCGCATTTGTGACTCGGTAAGTCCACGGGATCATAAGCATTCTCCGATATAGCCACATCTCAAATGCTTCCAGTTTTCTGCATATATCTTCGTTCAAGGTCCACGATTCAACACCATAAAAAAGGACAGACAATCTCCTGGTTGTTGGTTCATTCTTCATTTATTATGTTGCCGAGGTAGTTGTAGTGCATCACTCTTTCTACAGTGGATTGGTTGACGTAGATTTGACCTTCTGTTATCCTTTTCTTGCTTATTATTATCATAAGCTTTTTCTTCTTAACGTTTATATTGAGTCCATATTGTTGACTGTAATACGTGATTTTGTTCATAAGAACTTGTAGGTCTTCTAAGTTCTCTGTAAATACTATGATGTTATCTGCATATCCGATGTTGTTTAGCCGGTAACCATTTAGTAGAATACCTTTTTCAGTTTCGTACAAAGCTTCGATACATATTGTTTCAGAGTACAGATTTAAGAATAGAGAAGACAAAATACAGCCTTGCCTCACTCCACGCATGATTTTCAAATAGTCAGTGTATTCAACTTCAACTCTGAGATTTGCTGTCTGATTCCAGTAAAGATTCCTAATTATTTTCAGATCTTGGTTGTTAATTCCTATTTCTTTTAGTATTTGCATGATCTTGGCGTGCTGTACTCAATCAGTACTTGCTTTCTGGCCTCAGTACTTGCTTGTAAATGGATAATTTATTATGAATGCATAATGTTGAATTGTTTCCAATCAGCCAATACAATTTCTTATACCTAATATCAAGCTCCCCCCTTTTTTTTGGCATGAACTTTCCAGCGCAGCCTCGCGTCTAGGGTGATGCCCAAGATTTCTTTTAGATAGTTGATTCCTTTTGTTCTAGAAGTTATTGTGGGAGTACTTTCTCAATTCAGCCTATTCAAACATTAAGCCAATGAGGAGGCTTTAATGACAAATCTTCTTAGTCAAAGGAGATTTGTCATTAATGCTTTTAAATCTTCTTCATTGCGAGAAAATCCTTGTTACTAGTTACTCCCTGATTTATTGGATCAGTGATTAATATATAGATCGTTAAACAACCGAATTATTCGAAAATCAGTTTGGTTCTATGCAAGGCAGCACAAAAGAGGAGCAATTTCTTTTATTATAAGGCAGCTGATACAAAAATACATAAATAAAAACGCTTATATGGTATTCACTGATCTTAAAAATCATATTCTCTAGAGATACTGGAGAGAACAGTCTGAGGGACGTATGAGGGAGTAACAACAACTCATGTTCGAAAAGGTATGGAAGAGACTGATAAATTTCATGTAAAACTAGGATTGCACTAGAGCTCACTCTTTAGTTCTTATTTATTCTTTAAGTGTTTTATTAGATAACTGAAACACATTCCCTGGTACTTAATGTATACTGATAATGTAGTATTGGTAGGAAATACGGAACAAAAGTTAGAACAAAAACGGGTATAATGGAGGCAAGCTTTTGAGTCTTAAGGAAAACTAAACTACATACAAGTAGGTAACTAAAAACCTAACTCTTATAGCATAAAGGTAGGGTAACTGAATAGAATTTAATCCCCATCTCTTTTTCACTAGTACTCTAAAGCGTAATAGGGCTGTTGTGACTTATCACCAAATCATTATATTGTCTAGTAGAACGATTAAATATTTACATTCTGAAGCTTAATAAAATATTTAAATATAAACCAGATTAATTTGCAATCCTTGGGAAAAATATTATTCCTCTACCATGAGGACATCATTCAGTATAATATGATAATATGATCTCATATTTTTTCTAATCATTTTTATCATTTGTTACTCCAGCCTTAATTTCACGCTGCGCCTGGAAAGGTGATAAGGAGATTCTTTCAACAATCCTGTTTAGATTTAATATTACGGTAATGGCCATCTTCATTTACTGTACTTCAATGTCCATAAAAAGGAAGCATAAGCTACTAGTTTGTGTAGGATAATTCGCAGATAGTAGAAAGGATGCATTTCACCCCACCTTGACCTTTGACCCCGTTTTTTAGTAGCGACGCCTTTTTTTGGTGGAGGCGTGAATTCTGTCACGTTTTACGTCGAATGTCACGTTTTATGTCAACGTCATATTCGACATAAAACCTGACGTTCGACATAAAATGTGACATTTGACATAAAACGTGACGTTTTATGCGTTTTATATCACTTTTATGTCAAATGTCACGTTTGATGACGAATGTCACGTTTTATGTCAACGTAATATTCAACACAAAATATATCGTTGGACATAAAACGTGACATTTGACATAAAAGTGATATAAAACGCATAAAACTTCAAGTTTTATGTCAAATGTCACATTTTATGTCGAAGGTCATGTTTTATGTTGAATATGACGTTGACATAAAACGCGATATTCAACATAAAACGTCACATTCGACGTAAAACGTGACATTCGGTATAAAACGTGACATTCGACATAAAACGTGACACAATAGACGCCTCCACCAAAAAATGGCGTCGCCACTAAAAAACGGGGTCAAAGGTCAAAGTGGGGTGAAGTGCATCCCTTTCTATTGCAGATTATTCTGTAAAGGCTGGTTTTTGTTGGTTACTCTTTTTGAGCGTATTGATGTATATAGATACATTTACGTTTTAATAAGTCCGATAAGTGCTAGTCTCACCGCCCGATGGCGTTACTATCTTAAAAGAGGAATCTACTGTTGTCTAATACATTCTCGTAGACGGCTGATGATGATACGATGATTTTCTGCATAAATATAGAAATGGAAGAGAAAAGGAACAGACTCACCCGTTGTTGCTTGCGCCGCTTGTTTGTTTTCGATGGCGTCCCACTCAGGAATTATTTGTTTGGATTGATATTTTGCTTTTCATTAATATGGCATGCGGCCGAAGGGGTATGAAATGAACTGTATATTGTATCGATAACAAGATATAAATTGCTTTATTTTATCCAAAAATGCTTAACAAACCAAACACAATATACAAAATACAACATAATTAATTTGTCAACTTGACATTCGTTATATCCGTTTAGTTAATAAATTAAAATAAGTCTTTTCATTTTTTATTAAGGTCGTTCTCAATACTTGACAGACTTATCTCTAAACTTTATCCTAAGAAATCCATGCCGCTCAACTGAATAAAAAAAATATTATATTATTCTGGATACCATACCATATTGGAATTCCAGGAAATGAAGAGGCAGATAACGCTGCAAAAGAAGCTGCAAGTAGTGATAGTGCGGTGTGTAGTAAAACATTTACGAGTGCGGACGTGAAAGCGGCAGTTAAATTTAAAGTGCGATATATGTGGGAAGAAAAGTGGAAAGTGTCATGGGCCAAGCTACGCCATGTTAAAAAATCCCAGAGAGACCAGGTAATATTAACGCGACTCCGACTGGATCATACGCGATTAACTAATAGCTACGTGTTCTCCAACCAACAAGAACCAAGATGTGATAACTGTGGTGAAAAATTAACAACCAAACATATATTAGAGAAATGTCCAGAATTAACGCCAAAGCGCATCCTGTACAATATACCAAACAAACTTAGCGATATTTTAGGTCTACAGTACAATATTTCAAACATAAAAATTTCTTAACCTTAATTAACGTTTTAAATGCTATCTAAAATAACATTATAAATGTAATACAAACTATTGTTCGCTATCATTGTTTGCTAATAGCCAATTTGGCTGATGTGATTTTGTTAATAAAAAAAAACCTTTAAACAACATCAAAGAAATTTGAAGAAAATAAACCAAGCATTTCAAATAAGTGCAAAATTGTTTATTTTCTGAAACATAATATATTTACCAAAAAATTCTATTACTACAGGGTAGAAATTCTATGCGTTGTATATTTTACGTGTGCGAGTTGCAAAAATAACAAGCACAGATTAACGTATTATGACTGAAATTGAAACAACATTTAAAACATTTAAAAAATTAATTATTCTATTTTACTTTTTTGTATAACACTAATAGACTCTATAACACTAATTGAGCTCCCAAACAGGCCCTTACAGTGCATCCCTTGCAGGCCCGCTATCGCCGGCCGTGCCCTTCATTATTTCTTATCATTTAAATTAATAAACCGTTTTATTTGTAGGTGAAGAGGTTGATCATCCTAATCTAGCGTCGTACACTGTATGCCTAAATAAAAAATCCAAATACCAAGACAAAAAAGGGAAAGTTAAAAAGGATGCTATCGTTGACGACTTAAAGTTGGTTTTCGACGATAAAGCTGAAGTGGAAAAAACGGTGAATGAATGTGTCGCAAAAACAAGCGGTCTTGCAGTTAGGGAAGGTGCTGTTAAACTAACTAGATGTATTTTCAAATATATTGCTATTGCACGTGCAGCTCAGAAAAATGTAATCCCCAAAAGCGATCGTCGGTAAAATATTCAAATATGACCAAGTGGTATTAAAATCATATTTTATATTCCAAAAATCAAAATATCTTCAAAGGATGGAAATGGAAATACTGAAATTTCAAGCCAGGATAACTCTAAAAATAAAATAACAATCAAAAAAATTTTTTTAAAATATATGTTTTAGACCATAATATAACTTTTTTTTTACACTTTTCAGTTTTTATAATTTAAAAACATTTATCCAAGTTTTTTGACAATATTAGTTTTATGCTTAATAAATGGCATTTCTATAACAGCCTTGTTACAATTTATAGGCTATTATATTAAAAAAAGAAGGAGTAAAAGGATCTGGCATAGTTTGGAGGCATAGTTTCGAGGAGGCCAAGGCCCGATTTGGGCTGTAGCGCCATTGGAGAGAGAGAGAAAAGGATCTACAACGTTAAAAAGGTTTTATTGTTTTATATGGTCAATGGACCTCCAGGTATGACAAAACCGCGGAGTGCTGCCATTTAAAGGGGTACATTTTTGAGAAAGCGCTCAATTTGTCCGCTATGTACTAGTATGCATTTGGGTGAGTTCTAAGCAGTTTTCTTACATATACATCTACAGAAAAGTTGTTCAAAATTAAATTTTCTATCGAAATGTCGGAAATTCAAATATATTCAAAAAATGAAGCAAAAAAAAACAGGAGTTGGCGCGATTTTTATTGTTTACCGCATAAATTTTTTCCACGCGGGTACAGATAACTACTGTTTTACAGCAAAAAAAGTTTATTCTTCGTCTTCAAAATATTGTTTGGTAAAAGCATTCAGGATTTACAGTATCCCAGATACCATTTTTCAAACTTTGCCACTCGCACCATTTTTTGGCCATTTTCCCTAATTTTTCGCAATCATCGGTCTATAACAGTTTTCTACGTAGCTTTAGGTAGATGCAGCCGTGCATTTAATTGAAAGAAAAATCAATAACCTTTAAAATTGTTTATAGTATAGGATTCTAGGACTAATTTTAAGCCAGATACTGTTCTTAAAATTTTTTTTAATTTCTCATTAAAATTTTTTTCTTTTACATTTAGCTACGTGCATTACTAAATAAAAAAGGAAGCTTATTTTCTGTACTTTAAAATAGTCTATTACAAAATTTTCTAAGACTAACGGTGACCAAGATATGGTTCGTCAAATTGTGATACTTGCAACGATTTGTATATACCTAAATGTACCGGATGGTCCAATAAGCCGATCTCTCGGCTATATATCAGAAACTATTGATGTTGAGGTACTTCGTCGCATGTGTAAACAAAAAGAATTACTAATCCAAGAGAGGAAAATGCAATACTTGGGTCATGTGTTGAGAGACGAAAGATATGAATTACTTCAAGTTATACTGGAAGGAAAAATACAGGGCAAAAGATCAGTAGGAAGACGCCAGAACTCGTGACTGAAAGACCTGAGGACATGGTTCGACCGCTCATTCGTAGAAATCTTTCGCGCAGCAATTTCCAAAACTACAATTGCCCTTTGGATCGTCAACCTTCGAAAAAAGACGGTGCCGTGAGAAGAAGAATTCATGTTATAACATTAGGAGAAAAAATTCCTTAGTAAAAGTATCCAAGATAAATCGCTGGAAATCACTTTCAAGTTTCTGGGTTAACCGCCAGGGGGCGAAACCTGTGAAGAAAACTTTGAAAACCAGTTTTTTGGGAAATATACCCAATTATACCAAGTGCTAAATAAGTAAACTAAAAAGAGGCCTAAATTCCGCACAAAGTTGTTCAGGTCCTTTTTTTTAATTTTTTTAAATAAAGGGTGGGGGAGAGTGGGAAATTATTTGTGGATAAATACCAAATGGGCATATTTCACAAAAAACTGGTTTCCAAATTTTTCTTCACAGCGATTTCGCTTAGCCACTTTTACTAAAGAATTTTTTCTTCCAAAGTTATACCATGAATAGTTTCTGATCTATAGCCGAGAGATCGACTTATTGAACCACCCGGTACAAGGAAAGAATACTCCAGTCGCATTCATCAGAGAAGAAAAAGCCACCGAGCCTCTAAAAATCATACGAATAAGCTGAATTTTGCTGAGAATGTCAATTTTGAGAGCTTAAGAAAGATACAAAAAGTTTGCAACTCCTACCCCCAGGGTTTCCCCCTAAAACCACTCCTTGTGTGACGTTGCTAGTTATCTCTAAATCTTTTAAAGTGTCTTCCTGGTAGTCTGGTACCTGTTGGTTTAAATATATCTCTATACATCCGTGTAATATGCCCAAGGCTGTTATATTCAAAAATAATTTACTGTGTATGAATTTCTGTAAAATAATGATTACTGTGCCCAAGGCACAGTAATCAGTATTTTACATAGATCTCTTATGTGGTTAATTGAAATCAGGTCTCTTCAAGATTTCCCAGTAATTTTTCTAGCATTTCGTCTATATTGGTCGTATATATAGTTTATATTTACGTACAGACTTTTCCATCCAATCTCAGATCCATGTTCTTCTAGGTAACATCACTTAGGCGAAGGTACTTGATAAACATCACAACGTGAATAAAATCACAATCAAAATTTAAATAGGCCAGAAAGATATAGACTTTTACTGAAGCAAAATAAAGGAAGATATTGAAGCAGCATCCAAAGATGATACGTATTGTGTTGCGAAAGATGAACAGTAAATTGTGTTCGTAAGAATCATTGCTTTGACGGTGAATGAAAGGCAACAAAAAAAAAGAAGCATACAGAAAGATGCTTATTCGAGGAATTAGATAAGACAAAATAATATATAAAATAAGAGAAGAAAAGAGGATGCACAAACGAAAAAAACGTAACCAATTAAATAAGGACCTTAGAAAAAGGAACCTTTAGGAATAGGAACCTATAGAAATATAGGGGAAGATGAAAAAAATCTAAAAGACAAAGGAAATGAGCTAAACGATACAGACGAGAGAGAAGAGGAACCACCAACGATTCTTGAAGTCAAAGAAGCAATTAAAAAACTAGCTAGAAACAGATCACACGAAATTGATAATCTCTCAGCTGAACTATAAAATAGGTAGCCAGGATACCATAATAGTATTATAGCAACTCATAAAAGAAATATGAACACATAAATCGCTCCCCAGTGATTTGAATATTGAAATACTTTGCACCATACATAAAAAATGAGATATCTTTAAATGCTCTAACAACAGAGGAATTTCGTTTCTAAATGCAGCGTATAAAATATTTTCCTCAATACTATTCCACCATATGGTACCATATACAAAAAAAATAGTAGGAAAATACCAGGATGGTTTCAGAGTTGGTACATCGACAATTGATCAGATTGCAACTCTGAGACAAATTTTAGAAAAAGCAGTGGGATATGGCATTAATAACATCACATATTTATAGACTTCAAAGCAGTCTACGACTCCATAAATAGAAGAGAAATGTTCAAAGCAATGAAACAGCTAGGAGTATCAAATTATAGATACCCTCTCAAATTAAAACTTTCCCCTGCATACTGTTTAATTTGGCGTATACGTATGTCACAAATCACAACGTCCGGCCCAATATATAACAACTCAGTGCAAATTCGTACCTAAGCTGATGCTATCAATATTGTTGGGAAAACGCAGACCGTTGTACGAGAGGCGTATATAGCACTAAAAGAATCGGCTACAAAAATGGGTTTGATAATAAACAACATCAAAATGAAGTACAAAAAATATGTACACAACCACAAATCCCACGGCCACTTATTATAGAAAACGACGTCTTTCAAGCAGTGAACGAATTTGTATACCTGGGAGCGCTCGTAACACGGAAAATAATACTACTTAACTCCTTTTTTCAATTTTTTTTTAAAACTAAACCTTTCAAACCAGTAAAACTTCCAGAACATGATGTTTGTATATATTATGAAGTAAATTGTAAATGAACAACGAATAGTTTCAACAAAAAATATAAGCGGATTTTATTTATCCATAAAAACTTACCGTTTTCCGGTTATTCAAAATCATATACGTTTGTATTTTTGTATTTGATGAACAGAACTCGATGATTAGATGACTGGATATACATTCGAACAGCTTTAACTTTGTTAATATTAAGTTTACGGTGATATTAAAAAACGAATCTCTTTGATTTATGAACTTCATTTTGAAT
Source organism: Diabrotica undecimpunctata (assembly GCF_040954645.1). Lineage (NCBI taxonomy): Eukaryota > Metazoa > Arthropoda > Insecta > Coleoptera > Chrysomelidae > Diabrotica > Diabrotica undecimpunctata. Next base: position 41,781,083 of record NC_092806.1, read on the forward strand.
CCAAAAAGTTTGCCCGATAAAATTTAAATTTTTTGAGTTATCCGCGAAGAACTCTAAAGAAAATTTTGTCTTAAAATTCACTATTCTAACGACTACCATAGAAAAACTTTCCACCTATGAGTGTGAACATTTATTTAAAAAAGATTTTCTCTCTTCTTTGTCCAAAATTTATTGTCAAATATTTGATAATAACTTATTATCGACTAAAACCAGCTTAACCTTCGTCTGGTGAATACAGACATTGAAGTTTCTGCTGGTCGCCACGTTAGTTTCAACTATGGTGAAGTGTTTGATTTGTTTGATTTATTCTTCCTACAAGTAACGAGAATAGTCAAATTTTTATTTTATAAATATTGTGCCAGGAGAATATTTGAGTCGCTTAGAGGCACAATGGCCTAAGTGTAAAATTGAGATATCGACAACTAAAGAATTTAGCTAAAAATGAAATGAGTCGAATGAGCAAAAAATTAACAAAAAAAAATTATTCTTATACAAAAAAAGGCAGTTGGGCCACTATGTCAAATATTAAGCTTGTACGAAAAAATATAAAACTTTCACTTGGGTCACCTATTCACCTGTTTCCTATCCAATATCATTATCTATGGCCTCCACGTTTGTCTTCAGGTTTGTGTAGAATTCATGATAGACCGGAGGAATGTAAGGAAGAAGACTCTGAAGGACTTTTTATTTTAGTTGCTCTATGGATTTTCCAGCAGGATAGAGGATATCCAAGTAGAAGTTTTCTATTTTTATTTAAAAGATGCCTGTTCTTTTTTTTAACGTCGACACAAATAAATAATACACTCTCGTTATTAAAATATTTAAAATAAATTTTAAAGTCTCTTCTGCTTTGAACATTAGCCACTGTATTTTAAGCCATTCTACTTTTATATATTGCTCCACTTTTTTCTGGTTTGTAAGTTACTTCTTTCGTTTTTCAGTACACTTAAAATTTTAAGAGGTCATTTTCCTCCTCCTAAATGCCTTCTCTGTTGAGGTTGGCGATCAATATGGCAAATTGCTCTCTACTCTGGGCTTGATGAATTAATTCATTATCTTTTGTGTGGGTCCAATCTCTGATGTTTCGTAGCCAAGATTTTTTCTTTCGTCCCATGCCGCTTTTACCTTCAATCTTGCCTTCTAATATTACCTGGAGGTGCTCAAATTCCCTATGGCGCATTATGTGTCCTAGATATGACGTCTTTCTAATTTTGATAGTGTTGACCAGATGAGGGCGTGTGTTCATTGCTCTCAGTACTTCTTCATTCGTAGTTCTGCTGGTCCAGCTTATTTGTAGCATTTGGCGGTACATCCACATTTCAAATGAATTTAATTTGTTGACGTCATACTGTTTTAATGTCCAGGTCTCACAGCCATGTAGTAATAGAGACCACACATAACACTTTAGTGTTCTCAATCTTATTGAGACTAATAGCTTGGGGTTACAGAGCATTTTACGCATATTCGTGAAACCAGATCTTGCTATTTCAATGCGTCTTCTAATTTCTTTTGAGTGGTCTAGTTGACTATTTAGTTCTCTGCCCAGGTATATGAAGCTTTGGGAACTCTGAAGGGTGATACCATTTATTTGTATGTAAGGTATAACTTGTTCATGGGGGTATTTGTGCAATACCAGAATTTTGGTTTTGGAAAAGTTAATGTCCAAGCCCAGCCTGTGACTTTCTTCTGATAACATGTTCATCAATATTTTTAGTTGGTCTTCTGTTTCTGCTAATACCAGGGTGTCATCGGCATATCTTATATTGTTAATAATGATTCCATTGGCTCTGGCACCTTCAGGGCGATCTTCAAGAGGAGCTCTAATTATATGTTTGGCATATACATTAAATAATAGGAAGGATAAAATACACCCTTGACGCACTCCTCGTTTTTTGTTGATGTACTTGGTGTTTCCATTCTCTGTTCGAACGCATCCTGTGTGGTTCCAGTATGTATTACTTATAATAGCTATGTCGTGTCCATCAAACCCTACTTCTTTTAGCACCTCGATCGATTTTCCGTGTTTGATGCGGTCAAAGGCCTTTCTATAATCGACAAAGCACATATGCAGCCGTTTTTGAACCTCAAGATACCTTTCTGCCATCAGTATCAATCCCATAATTGCTTCTCTAGTGCCTGTACCCTTTCTAAAGCCATATTGAGAACAACTCATGTATTCTTCACACTTATTTTGAATTCGGTTATAAATTATTCGCATAAAAATCTTAGCGGCATGACTCATTAGGAATACAGTTCGATGGTCTTCACATTTCCTTGCTTTTTGTTTTTTAGTAAGAGCTATATATGTGGATGTTAGCCAGTCATGCGGTATTATGCCATGTTCATATTATAATGCTGTAGAGGGATGTTAATTTCCTGACAGCATTATCACTTAGGTGATTAAAATGTTCGGCTGTTATTAGGTCTTCGCCGGGTGCCTTGTTGTTCTTTGCTTTTTTTATTGCCTGCAAAACTTCTTCGGTGACAATGTTTAATTTTTCATCTGTATCTATTTGTGGGGGCTCTTCTGTTCTCTGATCACCAAACAAATCTTTTAGATATTGCCCCCATATTTCTTTCTGTTTTTCAGGGTCCAATTCCATTTTGTTTTTCTTGTTTGTTACAATCGATAAGTGTTTGGGTTTCCATATTCCAGCTACTTCTTTAACCTTTCTGTGTAGTTCTCTATATTTATGCTTCATATGCAGATCTTCTACCTCTTTACATTTTTCTTTCATCCACTTTTCCTTAGCTACATTTATTTTTTTCTCAATTTCTCTGTTGAGTTCTTTGTATCTTGTTCGGTTTTTTTTACCATCCGTCTCCTCTCCATAATTTGTAATATTTCGTTTGTCATCCATGGTTTTTTATGTTTACGGTTTTCCTTCCGTATACTTTGGTCTGCTGCGTCTAGGACAGTATTTTTAATTATTCCCCACATGTCTTCAATGTTTTCTTTTATTGTCTTCTCCTTAGTGGGAGCTATTGTCTTAAACTCTAACTGCGTGTCTACCATGTCTTTATACTTCTGTTGCTGTCCTTGGTTAGCACTTCTCCATGCTATTCTCTGACTGGATTTAGCCTTGTCTACTCTTTTAAGTTTTAATCGGATGGTTGCGACTACAGGATTGTGGTCTGAATTTATGTCACCATATGACATAAATTCCAGCTTGGGTTTCCATATTCCAGCTACTTCTTTAACCTTTCTGTGTAGTTCTCTATATTTATGCTTCATATGCAGATCTTCTACCTCTTTACATTTTTCTTTCATCCACTTTTCCTTAGCTACATTTATTTTTTTCTCAATTTCTCTGTTGAGTTCTTTGTATCTTGTTCGGTTTTTTTTACCATCCGTCTCCTCTCCATAATTTGTAATATTTCGTTTGTCATCCATGGTTTTTTATGTTTACGGTTTTCCTTCCGTATACTTTGGTCTGCTGCGTCTAGGACAGTATTTTTAATTATTCCCCACATGTCTTCAATGTTTTCTTTTATTGTCTTCTCCTTAGTGGGAGCTATTGTCTTAAACTCTAACTGCGTGTCTACCATGTCTTTATACTTCTGTTGCTGTCCTTGGTTAGCACTTCTCCATGCTATTCTCTGACTGGATTTAGCCTTGTCTACTCTTTTAAGTTTTAATCGGATGGTTGCGACTACAGGATTGTGGTCTGAATTTATGTCACAGCTTGGGTACGTTTTTACATTTAGAATACCATTACAGAACCTTTTGTTAATTGTAATGTAGTCGATTTGGTTCCTCACAATATTTCCTTCGCAATCTTGAGGAGACCTCCACGTATATAGACGTCTTTTAGGTAATTTAAACCATGTGTTAAGAACCACCAGGTTGTTCTCTTGGCAAAATTCAACAAAGCGTGTGCCTCGTTCGTTCCTGGTCCCTAAACCACATGGGCCGATGATCGATTCGACTTTTTCTACTCCTACTTTGGCATTCCAATCTCCCATAAATATGTTGATGTCGTCTGATTTCATGTGTTTTTTGATCTTTTCAATATCGGAATAGAAATCTCAAGATCTTCGTCTGGGCTGTCTGCTGTCGGTGCGTATATTTGTATTATATTGATGTCGAATGGTTGTCCATTTAATTTGATAATCAAGTAAGAGGTCATTTTAAATACCTGAAATATATTATTCGTTTTGGAACTGAAAATAACTTTCATCCAATCGTCTGGCAAAAAAATGTCTTTAAAATATCGTTTTTGTTTTTCGATCACTCCAAAGTCTCTGTCACAAGGCAAATAGGAGTGACCGGAAACTAGAAACTTGTGATGTATGACTGTAGGACTGAAAGTATTGGAGACAGACATGCATGTACAAATAGATGCCAGTTTAATATTTTGATTCTGCCTTCTCATTGATCGCTGTACAAGATCAAAATCGGTGTCTTAACATACGTTTTTACGTAGTGTAAAATGCAAGAACCAATTTATTGTGGGCCACGTGAGGCTATGGCTTCATACCATACATACATGTTTATCTGACTGTCGGTAGATTGTGGATGCTAGAACAATACATCCACAGCTTTCTCTTGTAATAAGCCACTCCTGTAGAAATACTAGGAGTAGCTGAACTTTTCATCAAATCAAATGTAATTACTGTTGTGGCTTCTTTATCCTTGGCTGCATCTTCCATCATTCCACTTTGAGCTGCTTCTGCCTTCAGTTAGTGTAAATACGGAAGCGTCACATCGTTTGCCAGTGTCAGTAAGAGGATAACCGAAATCAATATTAAAATCTTCATTAAATATTTTCGAAAAGAAGAATTTGGATACCTTTATTTCTGGTTCTTCGCTTTGCACATATAAATCAAAAAGTTTTGAGATATTAAAATCAGGTGACAGATACTATCAATTAGAATTTTTGTTGCGGCTATAGTGGGATGTATAATTGAATCGGTGAGATGAAAAAGGTACACATTCCAAAAAATGCGAATTTAAACTGAGATAGCCATTTTGTTTCTAAGATCAAGTTCCATCTATGGAGTTGAAAAAGGTACACATTACATTACAAAATATTACTTATGCAGAGGTCAAAATATTCCGTTGAGTTGAAGAAGGAACACATTCCTGGAATGTGTCCCTTCTTCAACTCGACGCGTGTCACACAGCGCAAGTGTAGTGGGAGTCCGCACAGTTATCGTTTGCGCATATCCGGCTTCTACACATAAACGGCCAGTCATTTATCTGTTGTTGTTTAGTTAGTGTGGAGCTGTGTTATAACGTAAACAGTTAACAGTGAATAGTTATAGTGTGTTATTTGCGATGTCGAGTTCAGACAGTGAAAATGTAGAGCCACGCCGGAAGAAGGGAAAGTTAAATAAAGAATTACATGTCAGAGAGATGGAAAAAATTGCTAGACGCAAGGGTGAAGAGTTTGTTACGTCATCAGGTAAACTAGTTGAAGCTAAACAAACTGGCCCTGACTGTCAGTGTAAGAAACAGTGTATGTCTAAGCTATTAGATGAAGACAAAAAACGTATTTTAGAAAAACTTTATGCTGGCCAATCAAAAAATGAACAAGACACCTTTTTAATGGGGTGTATTGAAAGATTCGATGTCAAACGGCACAGACCAACAGTTGATCATTCAAAACAAATCAATGCCTCATTTAAGTATTATGTGATCGTGTCTGGAAATCGTTCAGAAGTATGTCGCAAAGCATTCATAAGTTTGTATGCAATTTCACACAAAATAGTTATCAGACTCACAAATCTCTTGGCGAAGGGAATGTCTCCTCTTGACATGAGAGGCAAGCATTTAAATCGTGTTAATACTATTCCAACCACTATAACTACCAAAATACATGAACATATCGATTCATATCCTAAATATTTAACCCATTACACTAAGCAACCTATAACCTATTTGGATGCTAAGTTAGATGTACTGAAAATGTATGATATGTTTCTTCAAAAACACCCTGACCTTGGAACAAAAGTAAAGTACGACTTTTTTCTAAAATACTTCAAAGAAAATTTTGGATATAGATTTGGGAAGCCACAAGTCGACGTATGTTCAACTTGCGAAGACCTTCAAACTAAACTAAAATCCACTACATTGAATGATAACGCTAAACGTACCGCTGCTGCAGAGCTAATAGTGCATAAGAGACGTGCAAAAAAATTTTACACTAAGCTCAATGAAGTGAAAGAGTTGAGTAAAACTAGACCTAATGTAATGGGGATAGTTTTTGACTACATGCAAAACTTACCGCTACCCAGTTTGCCCGTACAAGAAATGTTTTTTCTGAGAAAGTTATGGTACTATGTATTTAATGTTTATGATTTTAAAAACGATAGGGCAGTATTCTACACATACCCCGAAGGTGTTGCAAACAAAGGACCAGATGAAGTCACCTCTTTTGTATTAGATTTTCTTCAAAATGAAATCCCTGCAGAGATTACGGAACTCCACATTTTCAGTGACGCATGTGGCGGCCAAAACCGCAACCACACTATGGTGAGGGTACTTTCAGCCCCAACTATGACCGGTAGATTTACATCAATCCATCAATATTACCCGGTAAGAGGGCATAGCTTTTTGCCATGCGATAGAACCTTTGCAGTTATTAAGAGAGCAGTACGAAAATATGATCGCATTTATTCTCCAGACCAATACAAGGCCATCATAGAAAACGCCAAAAAGATTCAACCAACTTACAAAGTAAAAGAAGTAAAAAATGAAGATGTACTAGCCTGTAAGAAGTGGTGGCCTCTTTACTTTGTTAAATTACCAAAAAGCCTTGAAGATAAAAGAATATCTTTTGCCATAAGCAAATATAGTTATCTGATTCACAGAAGTGACCGGAAAGGATACGTGGTAGCGTCATCGTTCATTGGTGGTTTTCTCTCACACACCTTTAAACTTACAAAATCCAATGATGTAGTGCTTCCTTCAAGCAAGGCTTACGATTATGGAAAGGTACCTATTAAGGCAAGCAAGATCAATGACGTCATGAAACTCATCAAATACATTCCAGAGGAATACTTGCCCTTTTATGATGAACGTCGTACTTGGCCAACGACAGAAGCTGAGACCCCTGATGAAAATGATGAAAATTAACTTTCCATTATTGTGCTGTAAACTTTTTTTATAAATCATGTATGTATTTTAATATTACATTGCTATATTTCAAATTATTTTGTTTCATGTTGCCTTAAAATCTCATTTGCAAGATATTGAGTGTAAAAAGGGACACATTCCATTATCTAAAATGCTAATAACTCAGACATAGTATTAAAAAAACCAAAATAACCATAACAGTTGAATGTCTTCCATTTACTTGTGAAACTTCATAATGGAACCATTTTCTGTAACATATTTAGTTTTGCAGATAAACAGTTTTTTTTTAGTTCCTGAAAAATAGCCATTTTGGAATGTGTACCTTTTTCAACTCACCGATTCAATTGGCAAATTTGTTAATGAAATCTTTTATATTTTGAATATCCATTTCCCTTGTCTTATTCTTAGGGGCGTGCTTGACTCTTTTATCCAGTGGCGGGGTACATAATTTGCCACCTCTTAATTTGTTTATTAAAGCTCTGGTGAACCTTCCATCTGAAACTTGTAGAGCTTTTTTAAAAAATGATTTGCGAACAGTTATTATTTTGAGCTAATGTATGTCGTAATTTATTAACAACATTTACTTGTATATTAATGTAAGCAGTAGTAGAAACTTTGGAAAATATGTTTTCTTTCTCCAAGAGATAGCAGCAAATGACACTATCGTGGACAGCTACAAACTACATGAAAAAATTGATTGATTGATTTTCCTGAATTTCTATCCAACTTAGACTTAGATCTTTTCCAAACTGACTTATTTTTCTTACGTTTTTTACCCCTTCTTGATCCAGGTTTTACAAGTCCATCTTCTTTAAAGCTTTCCCTAGTTGTAGAAGACTCATCATCAGATGGAGGATGGAAGTCAATGCCAGAATCTGTTTCAAATTCTCTCGGTTCATGAGTACTGGATGTAGTTGACAACGGCATTTCTAAACTATAACAAAATATTCTCTATTAATTAATTCAAGTAATCAATTGTCTTGAAGTTAAAGATTAACCTATACCTTTTTAATATTGCTTAGAAAACGAGCCTGCTTTCTTCATTTTAAGGTTATAATTTAAAGGTTTTAATCTTAAAAAATTTAGAATCCTAATTTAAATTTTGAGCCGAGATATTTACAATCACTATTAATACAAAATAAAATAATTTACTTACCGTTACCAGAAGACCTTGAATATGATTAATATGATTAAATTAGGGAAAATAGACCAAGATAATATAAAACGAACGCAAGAAGAACGAACAGAGATAACCCGGACTATAAAGCGCTCAACAGAAGCGTTAAGAAAAATATTCGAAAAGACCTCAGAGCTTATAGAACAAACCAGATTCTTGAAACCATAGAGAACAATAAGAACATGAAAGTACTAAAAACATGTAAATCCGCTGGCAGGAATAAAATCATAAAGATAAAAGACGACCGTGGAACACTGTGCTCGCATAAGGAAGAGATCATTAGAGAAATCCGAAAATTTTACGAGAAGCTGTATACTTCTACTATTCCGAACCCCGGTATACCAACAAAACATATCTTAAATGTGGGCTCAGAGGATCTCCCTGAAATAATAACATCAGAAATTAGAGCCGCCCTAAAACAAATGAAAAATGGGAAAACACCAGGAGAAGATAAAATTACTTCAGAGATGCTAAAAATGGGAGGCACTGCATTAGAAGAGGCAATGAGAGCATTACTGAATAAATCCCTACTGGAAGGACAAATACCAAAAGCGTGGAAAAATGCGGAAGTCATTCTACTCCATAAAAAAGGAGACGCCGCAAATATAGAAAACTACCGACCAATAAGCTTGTTGTCACACCTTTACAAACTACTAACCCGAATAATAACAAATAGATTGACAGCTAAGCTAGATGCATACCAACCGGTGGAGCAAGCAGGCTTTCGTAAGGGTTTTAGCACTATCGATCACTTGCAAACAATCCGGACAGTTATTGAAAAAACAATAGAGTACAACATACCACTACATCTGGCATTTGTCGATTATCACAAAGCATTCGACAGTATCGAGAAATGGGCTTTCTTAACAGAATTGGACGACGCCAGAGTAGATTCAAGATATGCTGCCCTCCTTAAGAATATATACGTTGATGCTACTTTTCACGTAAAAATAGATGATGATCTGGAAACTATGAAAATAGACCTTGGCAAAGGCGTGAGACAGGGTGACACCATCTCACCCAAGTTATTTACTTTGGCATTAGAAAATGTCTTCAAAAAACTAAATTGGGTCGAAAAGGGATTAAAAATAGATGGAGTATATCTTAACCATTTGCGTTTCGCAGACGACATAGTACTAATAAGCACAGATATCCATGAACTAAAATCAATGCTACAAGATTTAAATCACAAATCGAATCAAATAGGATTAAAAATGAATCTCGACAAAACAAAGATATTAAGCAACAGCCTAGAAAACATCACGATAGATAACATCAATGTAGAAAAGGTAGAACAATATATATATATATCTAGGACATGCAATTAAAAACGAAAAGGAAAATCAAACCCTAGAAATTAAAAGAAGGACACAATTATCATGGGCTGCTTTTGGGAAGTTGAGCTTCATTTTAAAAGACAGAAAAATCCCAATACACTTAAAACGAAAAACCTATGACACTTGTATACTACCAGTTGCAACTTATGGATTGGAAACTATGGCAATAACAAGAAAAATGGCAGAACAATTAAGAGTAACTCAACGGGCCATGGAGAGGGCCATGTTAAATATAAGCCTCAGAGACAAAATTCCTAACACCGAAATACGTCGAAGAACTAAAGTAACCGACATCATGGAAAAAATAGCGACATTGAGATGGCAATGGGTAGCACATGTAGCAAGACAAGACACCAACAGATGGTCTCATAAAGTGACATTCTGGAGACCTCGAGAAACAAAAAGAAGCGTGGGAAGACCCAAAAAGAGATGGATAGACGATATAACAGCTGTAGCTGGAAAGCAATGGATGAGAATTGCAAAAGATAGGGAAGCGTGGAAACAATTGGAGGAGGCCTATGTCCAACAATGGATGAATGAAGGCTGAAGAAGAAGAAGAAGAATATAAAACGCCACTGTAGAGAAACTACAAAATATGGAGCACCTCTTCTCACACGTCAAAACTGTCCCCACCGGTATACACTCGAAGATTGGTGGCTTATGAATAAAAATGGAACCGAATTAGCCCAGCATTGGGCTGAAATCCTATGAACAAATGCTTTGTCTAGACATGATAAGCTAAAGTATGTGGCTGCCATGCTTTATGTTACCGAGACTAGAATCTTCTTCAGTTTCGTTTTGTTTGCATCCGATTCATTTTAGGAGGATTTTCGAAAATTTAAAAAGATGATTAAAAAAAATTAAATTTTTGCGGTTTTTTGTTCTCTAAAATTTAAAATTATAACTTCAGCTCCAAACACTACTCAAACCATGTGTCTTTTGAGTTAAATTAAAATTCTTTTAAATTGTGATTTAGTTTAGTTTTAAGGTTACCACAATTGTTAAATTTGTGACGTAAATTTATTTTATTATTATAAATCAACATTTTTTAATAATGACATATAATTTACAAAAATTCCAAATGAATACAATAATTTATTTTTGTATTTTATTATTCTTTGCCAAATTTTATGTAACGCATGAAATAAATTACAGCTATAGCTATTGCTGCACAAGCAAAAACTTTTGCTGAAGTGAAGATTACTATAACTGAAGCCTTAAACACAATGATAACATACTACAAATCAAACTATCTGTGGCCAAACCCCAAGAAACCTCAGGTGTGCTCCTTCGCCACCTCCTACACAGAGACGCTTCCAGAAAATTGAGCATTCCATGGTGTAATGAAACCGTTGAATACTGTACTTTTTCTAAATACTTTTAATCACACGTTGTCATTCAAAGAATATTGTTTGAAACTAAAAGTCAAACTGACGGCCAAAAACAATATTCTTCGCAAGCGTGTGAATCAATTATAAGGCGCCCATCTTTTCGGCCTTACAACGTCGACGCTTGCACTTTGTATTTCTGCTGCGGAATATATCTCTCCAGCATGAAAAGCATTAGTACACACTAGATACGTAGATGTAGTTATCAATGAGTCAGCAAGAATCATTACTGGATGTTTAAGACTCACATCTATGCATAAGCTCTACCGTATCGTAGGTATCACTTCACCTGATATCCGAAGAGAAATACATAGAGATGTGGAATAAAAGAAACAAACTCTAAATTTGCGACATTCACTTCACGATTACCAGCCTACCGCACGAAGATTTAAATTGGGAAAAAGTTGTCTGGAGAGATTAATACATCTGCAAGATGCACCAGAAAAACTCGTCTTGTCAAAAGGAAGAAAACTGTTCCTCGCCATCTGAATCCTTAAGAGAAACTTTCTTCTGGTAGCCATCTTCCTTACCCTGTATGGAGGACTCTCAATCATCTGCGAGTCAACGTGTCCAAGTGTAAAACCAAAATGGACAAATGGGTATTCTTTTTAGTTAGAGATTTAATTGTTTAAAATGAACACGTAAATAAAGTATAGTAATTACCTAATGATTGGACGACAAATTTGTAGGGTTTTATGGGGTAAAACCACTGGTTTAACGTTGAATTCTTGCCGGACAACAGACATATACGACACTGGATGGCCAAGCGTTGATAATACACGTATTCTATACTTTAGTGCTAATATGTCTCTAACCGTTTGATAATTATTATTGTTAAAATATTACTTACACTTAAACATGACTAATTACCGGTAAATGCAAAGTTTCTCTCACATATTCTCAGGATAATGACAAGATATGAACATGCACGTTTTGCTATTTAAATGATAATTCATTTTTACTTTATAATCTATAGTTAAAACAACATCATTTTATTTAACATACATATTATTTGTCAAACACAAGAAATAGCGACATCTAGAGTACACTTTATTTATTATTTTTTTTTTTTAATTGCACTTCTTCATTACTGGAAGAAGATTGGTTTTAACAAGAACAATTTTGCAAAGATATTTGTGCAGAACAGCAGTTATAGAATCATCTAATCGCAAAAAAAGGTCTTGTAAGTCAAATATATGAAGAATATTGCACAGAATACGATAATCGTATTTACAGTGTCCTTTAATTTGAAAGGCAACCCTTGTAAAATTAGGTTTTTTAATTTTTCGTTTAATTACGCAATTAAGCTGTTGATCTTTTCCTTATTTTTTTGAAGCGTCTTTTGTTATTAATTTTTGTATCAAAAACATCTATTATAATAATTTTTCTCGTGAAATTGAGAGCCTTCTTAATTGACGATCCGGTATATATTTACATCCTTATAAAACGAGTTCAACAGTTAATCTGTTTTGTTACTATCCAAAAAATGTTACAACATAGATTATAAGAGATAAAAGAGAAAACAACACAATAATAAGACCAAGTTTTCTTTTCCCGGTTTTTTCTAAGAAGGCAACTACTTCCACGCACAATAATTTCGAAAGAAAAACTTTATTTAATATACGACTCAACAATATTCCGTGTCGCAAAGCAATTAAATAACGAGTCAGAGGTTGCTTGACCTCAATAGATATATCAACATGAACCCCTTAGCGGATAATGAATTTTTTGACACCAATTTTACCCTTGCCTTTTTATAATTATAGCACGTGGTTGCATTTTTTGACAAATGTAATAAAGTACCGGGGCCAAGTTTTATTACAGAAAAACATAATATTTTACCTAACCGCTCATTTGGAACCATTGATTAGAATTATATTACGTATAAAAAAAGTAGGGAAATTTTAATAAGAAGATTTCAAGGAGCAAGTTAAGAATTTTTTATTGGGATATACCTTCTTCTTCTTCAAGTGCCCTCTCCGCTATGGAGTTTCGCAATCATCATTGCTATTCGTATCTTTGAAGCTGTTGCTCTAAATAATTGGTTAGATGTGCACTGGAACCAGTCTCTCAAATTGCGCAGCCAAGATATACGTCGTCTCCCCACGCTTCGTTTGCCCTGAATCTTAATCATAATACTGGTTATATAGTCATATAGTGGTTTACAGATTATACACCTGTAGTTTGCACTATACGACAAAAATAAGTATATAATACAATATAATATATTATAATATACACTAATTTTTACAAAATGTTTTGGCCTCCGAAGACAGTACATATTTTGTACTTATGTATTTCTACAAAACGGTTGGCGCTGTTTTGTCAAATTAATGAATCTCTCACCACTTTCACTATTAAGTTAAAAAGATAAATAATTGCTCTCCTGTATTATACACATCATTAACAGATTTTTAATATGTACTATCGTGGGAAGTTCTATATCTTGGTTTAGATCAAATTGGGTAGTTGATTCTACAGTTAACTGTTACATATTTTCCCTATTCTTTTTGTAATTCGGCTTTTAATACTTTTTCTTTGAGTTTCGGAGAGATTACCGTCAAAATTTCGATACATCTGGGTATATCTGTAGTAAAAGGTGTATTTTTTAGGGGTATACAACTTTGAAATCGAATAAAACAAAGATGATTTCTATAAATTAAGATGAAATTGACTTTATTCGAAAGGTAATCTTTTAGCATCATAATTTAAATATAATTTTTGGCATATAACCGTCATGTCTGGCTCTGACGTAGTCTAATCTGGAGGTTCAATTTTCGATCACTTTTTCCAATATTTGTCGCTGTATATCGGCAATAACGCGGCGAATGTTGTTCTCCAAGTGGTCAGTTGTTTCATGTCTGTCGGCGTAGACTGGCGCCTTTACATATTCTTCTTCTTCAGCCTTCATTTATCCATTGTTGGACATAGGCCTCCTCCAATTGCTTCCACGCTTTTCTATCTTTTGCAATTCTCATCCACTGCTTTCCAGCTACAGCTGTTATATCGTCTATCCATCTCTTTTTGAGTCTTTCCATGCTTCTTCTTGTTTCTCTAGGTCTCCAGAATGTCACTTTATGAGGCCATCTGTTGGTGTCTTGTCTTGCTACATGTGCTACCCATTGCCATCTCAATGTCGCTATTTTTTCTATGATGTCGGTTACTTTAGTTCTTCGACGTATTTCGGTGTTAGGAATTTTGTCTCTCGAGGCTTATATTTAACATGGCCCTCTCCATGGCCCGTTGAGTTACTCTTAATTGTTCTGCCATTTTTCTTGTTATTGCCATAGTTTGTAATCCATAAGTTGCAACTGGTAGAATACAAGTATCATAGGTCTTTCGTTTTAAGTGTATTAGGATTTTTCTGTCTTTTAAAATGAAGCTTAACTTACCAAAAGCAGCTCATGACAATTGTGTCCTTCTTTTAATTTCTAGGGTTTGATTTTCCTTTTCAGTTTTAAATGCATGTGCTAGATATAAATATACATATATATATATATATATATATATATATATATATATATATATATATATATATATATATATATATATATATTGTTCTAACTTTTCTATATTGATGATCTATCGTGATGTTTTCTAGGCTGTTGCTTAATATCTTTGTTTTGTCGAGATTCATTTTTATTCCTATTTGATTCGATTTGTGATTTAAATCTTGTAGCATTGATTTTAGTTTATGGATATATGTGCTTATCAGTACTATGTCGTCTGCGAAACGCAAATAGTTAAGATATACTCCATCTATATTTAATATCTTTTCGGCCCAATTTAGTTTTTTGAAGACATTTTCTAATGCCAAAGTAAATAACTTGGGTGAGATGGTGTCGCCGTGTCTCACACCTTTGCCAAGGTCTATTTTCATAGTTTCCAGATCATCATCTATTTTTACGTGAAAAGTAGCATCATCGTATATATTCTTTAGGAGGGCAGCATATCTTGAATCTACTCTAGCGTCCTCCAATGCTGTTAAGAAAGCCCATCCCTCGATACTGTCGAATGCTTTGTGATAATCGATAAATTTCAGATGTAGTGGTATGTTGTACTTTATTGTTTTTTCAATACCTGTCCGGATTGTTTGCAAGTGATCGATAGTGCTAAAACCCTTACGAAAGCCTGCTTACTTCACTGATTGGTATGCATCTAGCTTAGCTGTCAATATATTTGTTATTATTCGGGTTGGTAGTTTGTAAAGGTGTGACAATATGCTTATTGGTCGGTAGTTTTTTATATTTGCGGCGTCTACTTTTTTATGAAGTAGAATGACTTCCGCATTTTTCCATGCTTTTGGTATTTGTCCTTCCAATAGGCCTTCATTCAGTAATGCTCTCATTGCCTCTTCTAATGCAGTGCCTCCCGTTTTTAGTATCTCTGAAGTAATTTTATCTTCTTCTGGTGTTTTCCCATTTTTCATTTGTTTTTGGGCGGCTCTAATTTCTGATGTTATTATTTCAGGGAGATCCTCTGAGCCCACATTTAAGTATATAGCTTCTTATAAAATTTTCGGATTTGTCCAACGATCTCTTCCTTATGCGAGCACAATGTTTCACGGTCGTGTTTTATCCTTATGATTTTATTCCTGCCAGTAGATTTACATGTTTTTAGTACTTTCATGTTCTTATTGTTCTCTATGGTTTCAAGAATCTGGTTTGTTCTATAAGCTCTGAGGTCTTTTCGAATATTTTTCTTAACGCTTCTGTTGAGCGCTTTATAGTCCGGGTTATCTCTGTTCGTTCTTCTTCTTTTCTCTATCTGTTCTAAAGTCTCGGGTTTTAGTTTAGCTCCTTTTTGTTTTCTTATTCTACAACAAAGTTTCTTAGTGACTGTTTGTATGTCTTTAGTTATTTTCTCGGCTAGTTTATCTATATTCTTGTGCTCAAAGGTATTTGCTACTAGTTTCCGTGATAATTCCTCTTGGTATTTCTCTTTATTACTGGCTAGGATGTCTGCCGTCGGTAAAGGGTTTGTTGTTAATAGTTTTCGTCTTTCTCTCTTTACGTTAATACGTATATCGGCACGAATTAGTCTATGGTCACTGCCAGTATTAAATTTGTTCAGCACCTCGATGTTTTTACATACTGATCTATCACTGGAAAGGATAAAATCTATTCCATTCTTAACCTGGACGTCAGGGCTACGCCATGTCCACTTTCTTTGTATTTTTTTTACATAAAACGTGTTAAGGCAAAACATTTTTTTGGTGCTTACGTAATTTGCTAATGTCTCTCCTCTGGTGTTTCTGTTGCCTAGACCGAAATTTCCCATGTAGTCTGAGTCGCCTGGTATTCGCCGCCATATTTTTGCATTAAAATCTCCGGTGATGATAACATAGTGTATTTTTTCTAGGTATTTAGCTCGCGTTATATCTTCGTAAAGTTGTTCTATTGACTCGTCATCCGCAGTGAAAGTTGGAGCACATTGGTAGTTGAAGCACCTTTACATATCCCTACATAAAATAGTCTAGCAGTGCTAAAACGCACGATCATGGAGGCCAATTCACGGTCCGTAAAGTGAAACTATGCGGTTGCCAAAAGTTTCCTTCAATAAATCAATTATGGTACGAGCTGTATGACATGACAGCGACAGCTGCTGCACATCATGTTGTTCAATTGGGGAATTAAAAAGGTAGTAATTATGGCTGTATAGCGGTTACCATTGCCTGTAACATTTTGGTCAGCATCGTTTTTGAAAAAGTACGGTCCAATGATTCCACCAGACCATAAGGCACACCAAACTCAACTCCAAATAGGGCAGTTTTATTTGTTGACGTTGCCATTCAACAAAAAGTGAGCTTCATCGCTAAAACCAAATTCGTTTATGAACATCAAAATCAACGGCAATCTCGTTTTGGACCCGCTCACCGAATTTACGAATCTACTCCTTGCTGGGTGATAATGTACCCTCAATTCTAAGTTGGATTTTGTAAGCACGCCAAAGCCAACTGCTGTGCACGATGGCAGATAGACTGATTCGGGTCTTTCTGTATGCTACGCTCTACAGCAGCAACAACTTCTTCTGTATTTGTTCTTCTGTACTGTACGACGTGTCTGTGGATGCATATTACCATTTAGATAATGTACTTTTCCGAATAATTGTTCACTTTTTTGAGCAGCAGACTTGTTGTCTACTTCTAAATATTTTGTTAATAAGTTTGTTATGGAGAATTACAACATGAGTGCAGTTGCGGTTGGAGTGGGTACAGTTGTCCACACCCTTTCGTGAAAATTGACAGTAGACGCGCAAGAAAGAAGAGGAACCTGTAGATAGATACAGACTTTATATTTGAGAGTAGAGTAGAAGTACAATTTTTGTAATGAGTTTTGTAATAAGTTTGTTTCAGTGATAATTTTTCGACTGTTCTAACAACCATTCAAATTTCGTCATTTTGTGTCATGTGGAACAATTTCACCCAATCATGTCAACATTAGACTGATAATTGCATTCAGTGCAATTTTCAATCCCTATGACAACACGATCGAGTTTGACAACTTCATCCAAATAAATTTCAAAATGTCACGTTTCGGCAATGAGAATGTTATAAATATTATGCGTGGTAATAGATCTTCTATAGTAGAGAACAGCAACGAATCTAATGTTAACTTAAATTTTAATAATTGTACTTTCACTAACTGTACTTTTATTAAATAAATGTTTCGTTATGTTGAGTTATGATTTTTTTTTTTTCGAAAAATTATCCGCCGAATATCCCTCGGACATTGATGAATGCCTCATAATTTCATGACAAATTTCTCAAGCTCGTTGCTTGGTAACAGCACTCGGCTTCGTGCTGTTACCAAGGAACGAGCTTTCGATTGTCATGAAATTATCTCGTCTGTTATCAATGTCCTAGGGATATTACTACTGCAAATAAAGTAGTAGTAAAGTAGTGTATCAATTTTATGCAAGCGAGTTATTCAAACAAGCGAGTTCACCCCAACAAAGTTAATTTCAATTAATTCTTAAAGAGAAACAATAGTGCAATCAATAAAATTAGATCTAAGGCCATTTTAAAACATAAAAAAAGCAAAAAGCCAGCAAGTAAACAATCTAAGAATTAATTCTAAACAGAGAAAGTTATTAGCACAAATAGAGTACTGTATAGAAAGTAATACAACTATATAATTTTTGTTTTATTGTAATGTAAAGGAAAAAAAACACCCAGACTATATGGTTTACCTAAGATACATAAGGAGGGTATTCCAAATCGTCCAGTTGTTAGTTTCATAAACACTCGAGTTTCCATCCTATCAAAATTTATATTATATCTTATTAACATTATTAACAACATGACGAACTTTACTCCCCGTTTCTTAGTCAAAAACAACAGTAATCTAGTCAATAACCTACAACAGATTAATCTTCACCCCAACACTATTATGCTTTTATTTGATGTCAGCAATCTATTGGCTTCTATCTATAAGCAAGAAACAATTAGTCTGGTTCACTCTCTTCTAAAAGCCAATTCCATCACTTTGTCTACTACCAACTCCATTGTCCAACTATTACAACTTTGCTTAGATCAAGATTTCTTTGTTTTTACCAACAAATATTACAGACAACCTGATGGCTTAGCCATGGGCAGCTGTCTCTCTCCTCTATTAGCTGATGTATTGATAGATCATTTAGAATCCACACAGATCATGTAAAATCCTGAAGTACTTCACTGGTTTCGCTATGTTTACGACTGTTTAGTCTTCATTTCAGGTAACTCCAACTCAGCTGAACTATTACTTTCTAAAATTAACCAAATCCACCCCAATATTAAGTTCACCATGGAACTAGAATTATCCAAGTCAATCAATTTTCTTGATCTTACCATTACCAGATTAAATGACCAGTTCAACTTCAGTACCTACAGGCTACAGGAAACCCACACAGACCAACCATGTAATACTTTTCTCTTCTAATCACTCTATGTCACACAAATATGCAGCTTTTCACAGTTACATCCATCGCCTGGAAACCATTCCACTTTTTCAGTCGAACTATAAAAAAGAATTTAATATTCTCACGCAAATAGCAATCAGTAATGATATTGATCAAAAAATCATCAATAAACTCATCCATAGAAGTTGTCTTAAAAATCTGCAGGAGACTGCGTTCCCCAGAGAAATTACCACTAAACCCAATTACGTTTCACTTTCTTATCATCACGAGAGACTTTCTGGAGATATTCGAAATCTCATAAAACGTTCATTTGAAAACATCCACGTTTCTTTTAAAGTACCCAATAATTTGGGTCAGCGTATATCTAATTCCAAAGACACTATCAATTATACGAACCGTAGAGGTGTTTATAGACTAAAATGTTCAGATTCTGAACCTACATAGGAAGAACGTGTAGATCATTGTCTTCACGCTTTTTAGAGCACATAATAAGAGAAAATGCTTCCACTTTATCTCAACATCTAAAAGAAAATAACCACACCCTCAATATCCTAGAAGACGTATCGTTTATTCACAATATTCCCCAAAAAAACTTTAAAAAAAATAGACTTATATGAAGATCTTGAAATTATCAAAGAAAAACAGAGAAGTCCAAATTGTGTTAATCGCCATGTCTCATTTAATCGAGACTTCCTTCCTCTCCATCACCAACTATTCTCATGACGCACACCCTCAATTTCTACTGCATCATTAAAATTTACATTAATCATTCTTCTCTTGTTATTTATTTATCTTTCTCAGTCCACTCCAAACCTCTCTTTCAATACATCTAACTTTCCATCTTTCCCCACTTCTTTCTAGGATTCTAATATTTACGTCTGACCCCTATGCCTAATGTTCTCCATGCTCTTTACTTTATATTTATCCTTTAACACTTAATTAGTTATTTATGTTCATGAACTTATAACTTATATTTTTATATTTCTTAGGCACCAAATGTTGCTTTTTAACATAGAGGGCATTCCATGCTTAAGGTATAAGTTAAGTACTACATGAACAGTACATTACTACAAAATTTATTTTATTTAAACTTCATATCAATAGCACTTTCAAATACATCATTTAACATTTCACTCTCCAACAATAAAATTTAAAGAACCCAACTTCCTAAATATAGCTGCTTTCCATTTTCCAAGTACCAAATGTTGCAAAATCATAAAGGGCCTTTTGTAAAAATATTTAGTTTACCACCACTGAATTTAGATATTTGTATAGTTGGTTGCCTATCAGTACCCACAAAATTTTACCAAACTTCAATCCACCTACATTAATAAAAAAAATTTCAAATTTCTTAAGGTACATTTAGGATAAATTCATAATTCAAACTACAAAATATTAATGACTGCTACTGTTATTTTTATTATAATTTTAACTTATTCAAATTTAAACATTGCTGGCTACTGTCATATTGAGACAAATAGCTCAAGTTACATTGACTGTTTTATTCCGACTTCCGTCCTAACATGTCATTATTGTCATTTTAATCAGTTGCTATCAACAAGTCCTCGTAGACCATGATACTATAACTAACAAGATAAGTCAACGCGCATGTTCTTGCATCTCTCTCGCACATCTGTGACGTAAGCCCGAGACAACTTTAATGATGCCAAGTTAAATGCTCTATCTGATGCTATTCTGTGTACTTCAAAACTTAATGAATGATATGTTTATTTATTCATTAATGTAGTAAAGACTTTGTATATTATATTGCTATATAAATTTTGTGGTGAAAACATTCAGTTTATTGTGTTAATATCACCTAATTTATTTATCGTACTCAACTTCCTCTCGACTACCTGTAGCTACTTTATAAAGAAGACTAATTATTTGATTGACATAATGTATTGTGCAGTGGTGGGTTGTTTAAACAATTATAATAAAAAAGTAAATCTTTTTCGAAGTGTCGTTTTTTTGTGTTTCCTAGAAGCAAACAAATGCGTAAAGTATGGGTCTTCAAGTGTTTTCAGCAAGACAAATTTAATGTAGAAACCGCGAGAATATGATCAAAACATTTTACAGAAGCTGACTGTTGTTCAAAAAAAAAACTATAGTGGAATATTACTGCTAATAGTATAATTAATTAGTATGAAATTGTCACTGAAGAGATCTTTTCCTCGCTAAACCTTCCTAGTGGTGATACAGAAATTAACCCTAAAGATTTAATTGACAGTCATCAGGATTTTATTAATTCGAATATAAAAGACCTGGAATGGGATTGATTGGAAAATTTAGCCGGTTTCATGGCATTTAAGTTACAAAAAAAAAGAAATACTTGGATATATTCCGGACGCTAACGATAAATCGTTTACTTGGGTAAACCACGTTTCTGAGGGTGGTTTACTCAATTCAACACTGGAATTTGTAACTAAATGTAGTGAACTGGAACATATTTTTCGTAGTTATAATGACAACAAATTAAAAATAACTAAAAATTATTTAAAAAACCTAATAAAAGCTGCAAAATATGTAAATGTTAGCGAAGATGTAAAATTACTTTTTTTATATGTAAAATGTATTTAATACTAATTCTAAATAAAAATATTAAAGATAATTATTACAATATCCGCAAGAGAAAAATCACGAAGATTGTAAAATAAATGTCTAAATGATATTCATAAAGTCTGAAGTATGACCTGCTTTTACTTATGTTTCAAATTCTTTACATTTTACCGGCCTTTTATATTTAATTTATGTTTTGTAGCAATATCTATTTTGTTTGTAATACACACAATCAAATCGAAGGTTCATATATTTCTTTAATTAATTTTACAAATTACTTATTATTTTTCAAACCACGTTTTCACAGAAAGCAACTAGTTATGACTTCTTAGTGCACGATATGGCATCCAGGTATACTTACCGTCAACAGTTTAAGTTTCGAAGTTGTTCATTACAGTAATGGAACAACGATGCATCATTAAAATAAGATCCACACAAGTCCCCTGGCTTTGTCTCGCTATGACGTCATGCGCAAAGTCGATTAAAATTAGAACGGCAAGTGAGCATACCTTGTTTGTTATAGTATCATGCTCGTAGACACTTCGTCTCAGGACTAGCAACTTCCAGTGGAGTGTTACTTGCCATGTTATTAATTCTTGTTGTAACTTAAACATCCTAGTATATAAGATCAAATAATGTATGAAATAAATCTTAAATAATAATAATTAAAAATCTTAATAATCTTAAAAAATTAAATAATGTAAATTATTAACCATATTTTGTATTAACTATAGTCAAAATTTAAAATTTCATGTTTTATTTAATTAAAGTGGTTATATACTTCAAGGATACACTGATGATGGAATATTAATCCCAAAAACGTTCTGCGATATAGTCCGATAGTGTGTTTTAGTTATATACCTTTTATAAAGGATTCTTAAATAAATTTTTTTGAAACAAAAGTGTTAGTTAATAACACTATTTAAAATTCTAATTATCTATCAAGGATATAGTTTTATTTGTTTATAAACTTGTCCGTTTATAATTTGATCCTACTACTAAACGTAGGTAATAAAATTAAAACTACTTACTTTTTTACTTACCTTGTTCTTACCACTCTCACAAGATACAGGTGATCTGGAGCAGCTTTTGTAACCCGTTCGACAATATCTAAAACTTCAGTATTCGAGCAAAGTTGAGCTAGTGACGCCAGTGTTTCGAGCGCTGCATGTCTAACTTTTCGCCTTCGATCTCTTAAAGTGGCTGAAGAAAACTCCGTCATTTTAACGATTTCTAAATCACTTCTAGGAAGAAGTCTCGCTGAGGCCATTAATACTTGCAGAGCACCTAAATAATGAATATTGACATTTTTTATATACATATATGAAAAATATGATAATAAAAAATTTATAAATAAAGACAGAGTTTAAAATAGGTAGATCGATAACTCAAGTCCTCCTATTTATGGACGAGATATCTCCAAGACAATCAATAAATTATTGTTTATAGAGCTATTTATTCTATTTATTTATCAGTATCATTTACATTTCAAAAACTTCTTGCTAATTATACAACATAGTAAGTAGTAAGAAAAAATATAACGTTTATTTAACTTTTTGAATTTGAGTCATTTTCAAAATCCTAATAATACCTTTTCAATATTTTAAAATGGTATACATATATTCATTTTGTTATCTTCCAAATACCGCTTCGTATTTTATTTTTTTTTTATTGTACACCTCATTACCGATATGTATTTCAGATAATATTAATACAGTATACTCCCTCTATAACGAATACGGTTATTACGAGCTTTCGCTTATAACGAGGTACATTAGATGTCCCGTGAAATTTCTATTGAACTATAACCCTCTATAGCCAGGCTAACTTTGGTTATAACGAGAGAAAATAATATCGAAAAATGTGTTTTATTACGTTTTTAGCCCGGCCGTGGCTATAAAGAAATACCCTTTTTAACTGCCGCCCGCAATAAACTTCTTCTGTTTAATCTTCCGACCGATATTTTGTTGTCGAAAATTACAATTTATGATTGACAAGTGTTAGTGTAGGGGGTTGACCATTAGCACATAATAGACAAGAAAGTCGTAATAGACAAGATGTATTTCATTTCATTGACAATAAAAGCAAACAACTTTTTTTCAAAAACGTCGATCAAACAATATTTAGCATCTTATATTGCTCCGAATGGCTTCACTATAGGAAGTTAATGTATAAGAAAACTACATATTCATATGTACGCACAGTATTATTGTTGTTTGATATAACGAGATCGGCTTATAACGGGGTAATTAGTCTGCCAGTTCAGTTCTCATTGTAGAGGGAGTCTACTGTATAATAAAGTACGGTTTTTGGAATCTGGACGTAATATTAAGAGTTGAACGTTGTTTTGACGGGAAAACAAAATAATATCTAAATAGAAACAAAAAACCGTTTTGTGATATATACAATATACACCTATTAGATATATAAACGGTTCTTTCCAGACCCTTCCTTTAGTTGTGACGTATTGTTGTGTTTTAGGCATATCAAGAATTATTGCATGTAATTGGTATTTTTTTGGTATTGGCAAAGTGGTATATTTTTGCAATTTAGATTAAAAAACAAAAGCTTGGATTTTAGCTACAAAAAATATCAGCAAGGAGAATTTGCTTTACAAAGTGTTTACTAGAGTGGCATGTCTATAAAGTGTACAACTGGCCTGTTACTGTACTGACAGTAGATAAAGAGAAGACCACAGGTATAGGCAACACAGGATCTGGATTGTGTCAATTATGCCATTTGTACTCTGTAATACTCCTACGACAGTTGAGAGGCTTACGGAAAATGTGTTTAAAGGGTTATCTTGGAAACGTGCCTGGTGTATATAGACGACATAATCGTCTTTGAGGAGACTTTTGAAGATCATCTAAAGAATCACGAAAACATATTTAAAAGACTTAAAGCTGTCTAATTGATATTAAACTGCAAGAAGTGCATTTCAAAGTAAAGTCAATTATCTAGGTCATATAGTCGAAAACCAAATACGAAGTTTAGTTGGGCTATATACTTATTACCGGAGGTTCATTAACAAGTTTGCAGATGTCGTTAAGTCATGAATACGACTAATAGAGGAAGCAAGAGATTACTGCCGGGATGGAGACTATTAAGCTGCCTTTGAAACATTGAACAAGCATTAAACACAGCACCAATATCAGAGTATCCGCTGCCAGAAGAAGAGTTTATCTATAATACAGATGCAAGTCATGTCAGAATTGGAGAAGTACTATCTTAGATTCAAGGAGGACAGGAAGGAATTTGAGAGAAATTATTACGTCACAAGAAGAGATCGGGAAGAAAAGATTAAGGGTCGGGCTAGAGTTAGCCACAGAAATGCTGATTCTCTTTCTAGAAGGCTGTGCGTAGTGGAGTCTTCTTACTGCAACATAACAGAATCCAAGAAAGCAGCAATACCAAGAACGACGGTGGTTAACAACGTGTTGACGCCTATTAAGATTAGAGAAGAACAAAAGAAAGATCCAGTTTTACAGAAAATTCTAAAATGGAAAGAAAAAAACCATCGACCATATTGGCAAGAAATATCAAGTCCATAATCAGCAGTTAAGACGTACTGAGCCCAGTGGGACTCCTTTAACATGGAGGACAGCTTGCTTAAACGAGTACTGGAAAATGATAATGTTTCAGAGAAGAGAACAGAGTTTGTGATTACACAGACCTGAATATTGAAGCCGAACGTATTGAAAAGAGTACACCGATTTAAATATCTGGGATATACAGTAAATGATAAGTGGGACCCAAACGTACAGATTAAGATCCGAATTGAAATAGCAAGATCCAAATTTATCAAAATGAGAAAGCTCTTAAGCAACCGCCACCTAAACGTTAACCTCCGATGGCGCGCCACGAAATGCTACGTACTCTCTACGCTACTTTACGGAATTGAAGGGGGACGTTAACAGCAGCAACTATAAAGAAGTTAGCGGCTCTAGAAATGTGGCTGTATCGATGCATACTGAGAATACCTTGGACAGACAGAGTGACCAACACAAAGGTATCAAGACGAATGGGTAAAGAGGTGGAATTGTTAACAACTGTTAAAAGGAGGAAAGCGTCATACCTGGACCGTAATGATAAGTACAGTCTGCTACAGCTTATCGTGGAAGGCAATATTGAAGGTAGAAGAGGTTTGGGCAGAAAGAAGAAATCCTGGCTGAGAAACTTGAGAGAATTGTTTCAAATACCAGAAGAAATATAATACATGCGGCACAAAACAGAGAAACCTATTGTTTGATGGTCGTCAACCTACGGTAGAAGACGGCACATAAAGAAGATTACACAGATCAGAATAGCCGAAGTACTTCCTCAGTTACACGATAGTCCATAAGAAAGGCATTTCGGTGTAAAGAAAATCCTTCAGAGAATTCGGAAACCGTTTTATTGGATGAATAGTTCCAAATATGTAAAGAACTGGTGCAAGAAATGTACTACCTGTGTTACGAGTAACGGACCTTACCGAAAAAAAGCCCCTATGAGACAGTACAATATTGGAACTCCATTTGAAATAATAACTTTGGACATTGCCTGGCCATTTTC
The DNA here is from genome assembly GCF_040954645.1 of Diabrotica undecimpunctata. NCBI lineage: Eukaryota > Metazoa > Arthropoda > Insecta > Coleoptera > Chrysomelidae > Diabrotica > Diabrotica undecimpunctata. The sequence continues at coordinate 41,807,078 of NC_092806.1, forward strand.
AAAAAATGAAAATGGATGCAATTACACGTTGGTCGTAATGGATTATGAACTAAATCAATATCTAGGCAGTTTCAGATTAGAGGTCGCCACTATTGCGAATGTGGTAATCAAAAAGTACACCAGCCGATTTAGAGTAGGTACTTTTGGAGATATAAAGTGACCAAGGGAAAACTTTAAAAGCAATTTATTTCAGGCAATCTGTTATAGGCTAGGCATGAAAAAAGCAAGATTTACTCGAACTTCCAGATGACCACTCACTGGCCCATACCATTCCGGCCAATATTAAAGTACTCCAGAATGTATCACGTTACCCTTTTTATCTGGTAACAAAAGACATTACATATGATCAACCCACCTACTAAGATATAGGGAAAACATTACTTCAATTGAGGGAGCACGTTCTTGAGTCCAACCTACAACATAAAACCATGCCAATGTAGAAATGCCGCCAATTGGATTGCAGTGTTATCCGAAATATGGTGGAGCAAATCTTTAAGGACATCGAAGTCTAGGTACTAGTCTGTTGCATCTGCCTACTTACTAGTATAGAGTGAAAACCTTCCCCTTCCACTTTTATACAATTGGGAGTTGTAAATTAGGGTCCAGTTGCCGATATTAGCATTCAGTTCCAGTCCCAATCCCGACAAGATTTCAGGATTTTATATCTTAAGTAGGGGGCAAAGTAATGTCGGCCCTGCATGGCACTGCAAAGTTTACCGACGCTGAACCGAATACACGGTGAATGGTAGGTGTTTACCAGACCCTTTTGGTCGAAAACTCAAGAATGGACTATCTGGCGTCATAAAGGGGTCTGTGTACGTGCTAAATCGAGAAATATCTAGGACCGACCCCAAAATATATAAATACAGAACGAATTGCATAGACTGATATAAGCGCGTATTATTTTCGAGAAATATAAACTTGTAATAAATATATATTATATAAATTAATGATATTTTGGTTAGTGCAAATAAAATTAAATAGTGTTTTAAAATAATAGTACATAAAATAACGACTAAATAAAATAGTGTAAGATTATTAGTAAATTAGAAAGTGAAAATACGTTGCAGGTGAAAATCTCAAAACATATCGACGTGATGTTCGTCACGTGTGATCAGTGTGGCATACTACATATTATAAACTAATTTATTTAAATACTTTCAAATTGTAGTAACTTACCTTCTCTTGTTTTATGGGCAAAACATCTATCTATAACTTCAGCTATAAATCGTTTAGGTGGACATTTTTTCATTATTTCCATTGAGAGATTTATCCCTAAAGGTGCACCTATTTTACATATACCCAAACTTACTCGTCCAAGACATTGCTCTAGAACTTCAGGTCTGATATTTTTGACCATTAAAGTTAGAGCATCCTAAAAAATTATTAAAAAGAATTATTATGTGATAGTAATATTATGTGATTAAAATCATTTGAAATGTAGACCAGCAGAACTACAAATGAAGAAGGACTGGGAGTAATGAACACACACCCTCATCTGGTCAATACTATCAAAATTAGAAAGACGTCATATCTAGGACACATAATGCGCCATAGGGAATTTGACCAGCTCCAGGTAATATTTGAAGGCAAGATTGAAGGTAAAAGGAGCATAGGACGAAAGAAAAAATTTGGCTACGAAACATCAGAGATTGGACCCACACAAGAGGAAATAAATTAATTCATCAAGTCCAGAACAGAGAAAAATTTGCCATATTGATCGCCAATCTCAACAGAAAAGGCACTTAGGAGGGAGGAATATTATGTGATACAAAGATTAGAAGCAATTTAAAAGATTTAAAGTATTCGAGCTTGAATCTAGAAACATTTTTATTAAAAATTATGATTATTATTGTACAATTATACTAAGTTATATAGAAATCATAACACTCATTATAAAATATTAATTGTTGTTGCACTTCGGAGAGCAACACACTCTTGGATGCACCTTGTTTCTAATTAAGCGGTCAGTATCCTCCTGGGGTATCTTGTTTTACGCGCAATTAATTTCTCCCGAAGTGTTCGAAGTGTTTAGGAATGATGCTCTAAATTAGGACGTTTCCGAGTCATCATGAGTCACACGTGTTTATATATATATATTTAGGGATTCTACAGTATTCACTGCCTTCCCTCGCTCAACCGTTTCCATCTCTCTCTGTTGTTCCATTCTCCATCGTTTAGGCCTCTCTTACTCATGGCGTCGTCTACTTCGATCCTCCAGGATTTTCGGGGTCGTCCTCTTTTCCTCCTTCCTATGGGGCTCCATTCAGTTATTCTCTTTATCCATCTGCTGTCGCTAGTTCTTCTTACATGTCCATACCACTTTAATCTTTTTTGTTCTATATATGTTAGTATGTCTGTTTCTATTGATGTTCTTTGCTTTATTTCGTCATTACTTCTCCTATCCATTCTTGTTACTCTGCAGCATCTTCGCAGGCATTCCATCTCTGTTGCTACTATCTTACTGCTGTTTTTCTTGTTTATGATCCAATTTTCAGCCCCATATGTCATATACTTCGCACTAATGTTTTATAAATCTGGGTTTTTGTCTTCATATTTAGGTGTCTATCCCACCATACTGAGTTAAGTTGTCGGATTGCTGTTCTTGTTTGTCCTAATCTTTGTGTAATTTCTTCCTCTGTTGTTGCCTTTTTCGTGATTATAAACCCCAGGTATTTGAGTTTATCCTTTCCTTTGATTGTTACGTTGCCATCAATCTGTAGATCTTGTATGTCTTCTTCACTTGTAGATAGGTACCTACTCTGTTTTTGCGAGATTAATATCTAGGCCAGCCTTGGTATATTCTTCTTGTAGTTTCTTCATCATGTAGCTGAGGTCGTCTTGGTCTTGTGCAATCACTACCTCGTCTGCAAAGTTTAACGTATATAGGTATTCGTTCCGTACCGGTACACGTGTTTAATTGGTGATAAATCTAGGGATCTCGGGCACCAGGGCAAAAAATAGCCATCAGTCTATTCAAATAATTTCATGGTGACTTAATGTGAGACTTTGCGCTATCCTGCTGAAAAATTGGTTCTTGGAGCGTCTAAAACAGGGTATGAGGCGAGGTTCCAGAATTTCTTCTACATATCGCTGAGCTGTCATGTTTCCTCTGACAAATATAAAAGGTGACCTTAAACTATAAGCAATGGCACCCTACACCATAACTCCAAAATTGCGATGCAACTGGAAATGTGGATTTCGTCTTTCATCACGCTATCTCCTGACCCAGGTCTCACTATCCTGGATCCCTAAACAAAATCGAGATTTATCATTAAAGACAGCTCCATCCTATCCCTGGTTTAAAGTCAATTTTTTTCTGTACCATTCAAGACGTTTACTTCGATGTTCATGGGTGAAAGGTCAAATTTCGACAATAATTTATTTACATATTTATTTATTTACAATTAGTCTTTCATGACTTGAAATCCATTGAGTTGCAATAGACCTGGTAGTAAAGAAACGATCTTTTAAAGCTAATAACCTTAGGCGACGATCTTCCGTGCCATCCAGCATACTCGATCTTTGTGATTGTCCTCCCCGCCATGCTCTACAACATCTTAATATAGTATTTTAACTTGTACCGTAATTTCCCGAAAATAAAATCGGGCTTCACTTAGATCAACTTTTTACCCCTATCAAACTATACTCGCATCGAAATTTGCGCGTATTTGTACTTTATGCATTGTACTTAAATGACTTTTTTAAAAACCAAGAACTGAATACCGCTAAATTGATCAGTGCTAAACCTAAAATTAAAAAAAAATTATTAAAATCCTTTATAAAAGGTATATAATTAAAAAACCCAATCGGGCTATATCAATTTTGAGCCAAAACATGTACATGATATTTAGTGGCTCAAAATATGTACACCTAGACACTGATGATGGAATATGGATTTCAAAAACGTTTTGTTGTTTTGATATAGCCCGATTGGGTTTTTTAATTATGTACCTTTTATAAAGGATTTTAATATTTTTTTGTGATACATGGTATACAGTCAGCTACAGGAACTTAGTTTCCTTGTGTATTTTAATTTGACAGGAACTTAGTTTCCTTGTGGACTAAAATTAAAAATTTTTATTGGCAGGAGAGGCATAAACCACGAGGGTCACAGAGCCTCTCAGACCGTTAGCAAACGAAACCCCTGTGATATGCTGAAACACATACTTAGAAAATCTGCAATTCAACTTAAAACGCACAAAAGAATAGATACGTGGAATGTATAAAGTCTATTCCAACAAGGTAAAGCACATAACCTGATATAAGAAATGCAATGCTTAAAAATACATATCCTTGGATATAGTGAAGTTCGATAGCCTAAGAGTGGCAGAAGTGAAATAGACAACTACGTGTTTTATTACTCTGGAGATAAGACGCCACAAAATTGCAATAGAGTAGCTATTGTCGTCAATAAAAAAAACCAAAAACTCAGACAAAGATTTTATATTGATAAAGAATGGAAGTGTTTTTATAAAATTAAACGCCATGCCGTGCAATATAAACATCATTACAACATACACACCGACATCTGATAGCACATAGGAAGAAGTAGACAGCTTTTACAATGAATTAGACAAAACACTGGAAAAAACTAAAAAAGAGAAAGTTAATATTCCTTTAGACGATTTCAATGCGAAAGTAGGGAAAGAAAGAGATGGAGCAGTAGTAGGCGAATATGGACTATGACGTAATGAGAGAGGAGAGAAGCTAGTTCAGTTTTGCAAGGACAAAGAACTCACTATCAAGAACACATGGTACAAACTACCAGTCCAAAGAATACACTCCTGGAAAGCTCCTAGAGATGACGGTGGGAAAATAGTTAGCATCCTGATTGACTACATCATTCTTCTTCTTCTTAACATGCCATACACCAAAGTGCGTAGGCGACTATCTCATTACTAGAATTCTGTTCTTGGCGGCGTGACACAGCTCGCCTGTATTGTGTATTCCTGTCCATTCTTTAATATTTCTTAACCAGGATAATTGTTTGCTGCCGGCTCCTCTCCTACCTTCGATCTTCCCTTGTAGGATTAACTGTGGTATTTCATATTTTGCTCCTCTCAATATGTGCCCAAGGTAACCAATCTTGCGTTTTTTAATTAATTTAAAGAGTTCTCTTTCCACGCTGGCTCTCTTAAGGACGTCATCGTTTCGAACTCTATCCACCCAAGGTATGCGCATCATTCTTCTTAATGACCACATTTCAAATGCTTCAAGTTTGTTGATAGATGTTTTTTCAAAGTCCACGTTTCCATGCCATAAAGCAAGATGGACCATATGTAGCACTTGACCATTCTGTAGCGTATTTCGAAATTTAGGTTTTGATTACATAGGAGCGGTCTGAATTTCACAAAAGCTTGTCTTGCCATTTGTATTCGGGTTTTTATCTCTTGTTGTGGATCCGATTGGTCATTGATTGTGGTGCCAAGGTATTTAAAAGTTTTCACGCGTTTTATGCGATCGTCACCTATGCATATTATCGGGTTTTCTGGAGGGTTTCTGCTAATGACCATATATTTCGTTTTCAAAATGTTGATTTTGAGGCCATATTTTTTACCTATGCTATTCACCATATCAAGTAATAACTGCTGATCTTCCAATTTATCAGTTATAATCACTGTGTCGTCCGCATAGCGTAGGTTGCTAATTGGTATGCCGTTCACCTTAATGCCTAATTCCGTGTCCAAATTAAAATTCCGTAATTAAAAACCAAAAATTTCATAACGCCATAGTATCAACTAAAGCTTACCCACGGGCAGATTACCCATAGTACTATAATAAGCAATCATTAGTTTAGTACGTACTTGCCAAGTTAAAAACTTTTTTAAAGTACTTATATTTAACGATAAAAGAAAAATCGCACAAGTAAATTTTTTTATTGTAAAATACGAGGCTTGTTCAACAAAAAGCCATCTTCGACTCAGAAAATAAATATTTTTAAAAACATCCGCAAGCAGTTACCACGATAATTAAGTAACAAATCACATTGTTTTACCAACCGAGATATATCCTGCTTAAAGAGTTCTTGTGGATATTGCTGGAAGAATTCTTCTACGGCATTTTGTACTTCTTCGTCTGATTGAAAGCAATGACCGTTTAACATTTTTTTGAGTTGTAAAAATCGCAAAGCGGTAAGTTAGGAGTAAGGAATGGATGCTCTAATACACCCTATTTCTTTCCTTCTAGATTTTGTTTCACTTCTTCTGCAACATGAGGCCAAGTGTTGTCGTGAAGAAGAATGACACCACGCAAAGCTTCCCTAGACGCTTTTGTCTTATTGCTTGATGGAGCTTGTTCAAAGTTTTGTGATACAAGTTTGCATTTATATGCACTCACTCTAAATTCTGTAAGTTCTATAAATAAGGGTCCTTCTCGGTCGACAAAAAAATATTCACATGACCTTGCCTGCAGAAGGTTGAAGGTCCTTCTTTGGAATAAAATTTTTGAACCAAAAAGTTGATTCTTAAAAGATTGCAGTCTGAAGTCTTTTATTTTTGTGTTAACAAGTAGTTAATATTTTACTTTTTAAATAATCGTTTATTTTTTACGAATACCGCAATTTATTTACTGATAAGTTAATTGATGTTAATATTTTAGTGATATTAAATATATTTTGTTAAGTAATATATAAATTTTTTGCTTTGTTTTATTGACGATATAACTTTTTTGCAGCATATAGGTAAACTTGTCAATTTTATTAGTTTTGCTTATGTAATTCTTTGATATGATTTATGACGATTTTTAGTCCTGCATAAATCTCAGGTTAATATTTATTGCCGCCCTTTATTTTGCAGTTCCTCTATTTATTATCTACCTGTTATCTATATGTTATTTTTCTTCTATTAGTCATATCCTTACCCACTCTCAATGAAGCTCCCAATTCTGAGCAATGAGACCTTCGTATGGTTCTTTTGTACGATCAGCTTATTACCACCTGATCTTCTTCTCTATGACCACCTTGAGTTAACTTTACGTTACAACATGTCTATTAAAATTAATTGTTTTCATTTCCATTTGAACTGTTTCGCTTCAAATTAAGGAGAGGTCAGTAATAAACACGGTAATAGGTTTCATCAGGACATATGTATTAGATAAGTGATGGACATAATACAGACATAATTCTGAATGACCAACTTGAGACAAACAGTTCTCCCCTCCTTAACTTATTCAATTAAAGACTATAAAGTGTAAACATATACCACAAATAGATCACTTGAGAAAGGCACTCTTGCCGAAACAGCTGTCGTGATAATAATAATAAATTTTGTAGATGTGTTGAATATAAAAGTTTTCAGTGTTTTATTGTTAGATATGTATTAGAAATGGAGAAACGGTTCTAAGAAAAAATACAGTGAATATGTTTGCGACTACTGCTAGAAGTGCTTAGAAATGTTCCGGAAGCTACTCGTAACCGCAGGATCCTACGAAAGTTTGTGGAATCATGTAAGTTTATATATTTTTTGTAAATTTCGTCTGATTAAACTGTTTCAATAAAACTTTGTAGCTCTAAAAATTGTTACATAATGGAGCAAGAGAAACTTTATATTTAAAATTAGCATACTCCACATATATGATTATTTTGGAGAGGAAAAACAATACCTTACATTAATTGTTGGACAGTGTAAATTAGTGTATGTGATTTTAAAGAAAATTAAGGTATTTTGCTGCATTCAGTGTTTAGTGCAGTCATTGAAGCATTATTGCTCCGAATTTTTTTACTGTGAATCGAATTGCATGCAATTTTGGAATTTAGTTCATCTTACCCTTAACTTTAAAAGTGAAAATGATTTGAACTCCGCAACCACCCTGGGGGTGGTTGCCACCACTTCTCGGGGGTGAATTTTTTTTTAAATAACCTCGGATATCGATAGTAGGCCTAATTTTAAGCAAAAAATCATCTATAAAGTTTTTCGAAAAATCCAATACTTTTCAAGTTATTGGCAATTGAAAATTCGCAATTTTTTCACATTTTTCATCGGTTTTTTGCAAATATCTCCAAAAATATACGTTTTATCGAAAATTTTATACAAAACAAAATTGTAGCAGGTAAAAAAATAAACAATTTGGTTTTTTATAAAGTATTCTAAGTGCAACATTAAGCTAGATATTAAAGATCAAAGCCGTTTTTTATTTTGTCTGAAATTTAATCGATGTGGCCAATGCCATCTAGCGGCGAGCAGATGCATTTTAGGCATTCTAGTAAAAAAGAGTTTTGTAGTGCTTGAAATAAGCTTTAAAACGAGCACTATCAAAAGTCTTTTGCACGTGAAATAAGTGAGTTGTATTGCAAATAAGAGGAGCATCTAATGTTTTTTCTTTTAAATCAATGGGTTTCATAAGTGCCATTTCCACCAAAATTAAAATTAATCGTAATCCGCCTAGAATTAAGTTTATTATGAAGAGTTTGATAGATTGTATGAGTTTGACTGCTTCTGAACACATATTTTTCAAAAAAGTCACGATTAAAAAAAATTTCAAATTAAAAAAAAAACCACATTTTTTTCATAATATCTCAAAAATGACGAGAGATACTTATAAAAGTGTAAGAATAAAAAGTTTAGGTATTTTTATGACAAACAATTTGGTTTTTTTTGCTTTTTCTGTCAAACAAAAATTGACGGAGATATGATTGTTTAAAGAGCGCGTGACAGCGCAATCACAGCCTCTCTTAAGCCCTTTAACCATTCACAGTTTTAGGAAAAGGTTTTTTACTATATATTGCAATAAAGGATGTTGTAGCTCTTTTAATTACCTTTACAATGGTTTTTTATAAATTGTGATAGCATGAAAATTGAAGGAGTTATGGTCCAAAAACTTGTCATATTTTTTTCTACTTAGTAACTAAAAATTTCGGAGTGTGAATATTTGGAGCAATGTGAAAGTACGTAGTATAATAGAGACCCAAAACTATTGTAATGTATATATATATATATATATATATATATATATATATATATATATATATATATATATAATATTATATTTTAATAATAATAGTACAATTTTATATAATTTGTAAATATTTTATTCAATAAATGGCAATTTTTTACTCTAAATTAATATATTTTTAAATATGTAAACATATATATTTACTGTTTTAATTTAGGGGCAGTTTTAAGGGTAGAAAAGTTTAATAATATGATAACCATTTTCGAGAGTGTGGAATAATATTTAAATCCTTTTCATTTTATCAAACAAAATTTTTTAACAATTTTTTATCAAGGGTTAGTTTTCAAGGATTGAAAGAGGGTTAAAAATTTGATAATTATTATAGAGAATATAAAATATTACTTACTTTATACTTACATCTTTTTATGTCATACCAAAGTATTTTTTGTGATTTTTTCAATTCAGTGTTTGTTTGCAAGAGTTGTAAGAATTTCAAGGGGTTGATAATGATTTTAATGTGAGGTAATTGTGTTAGAAAACACTTTACAATTTCACCACTTACTATCAGACTTACTATCATATGTTTTCTAGCGATAAAATGGCTCAATGTCAATTTTACCATTAAGGGGTTGTTCACATCCCTTAAAAATAATTTTGAAGTTAAGGGTAAGATGAGCCTAATTCCAAAATTTCATGCAAATCGGTTCACAGTAAAAAAATTCGGAGGTAAGACCGTATTTTTCGCTTCAATGACTGCACTAGTTACAGGAAATTCAATGTACCGATAACATAGTTGTCAATAATGCAACCACAAACATTAATAAAAAAAATTATATTTGAAAGTGATTCTTGCTTGTAAGGTGTGAATTTCAAAATATTTACTGATTAGCTAGCGAAAATGTCAAATAAGGAGTTTATTTTTAATTCACTTGGTTACTGTCAACAATTCATGTTATACAATAAAGATTAGTATTAATATATATCTTATATACTAAAACGCTAAGCCCTTTTCTTGTCCACCACTTTACTCAAAAACCATATTAGATAATTAAAATATTTTTTCGGAATATTATTAGTATTACGTATGAGATTGTCAAGATATACTTTTGGTACAAAAATTCACTTCCGGTTTTGAGATAACCGGAAGTTAAAATTTACTTTAAGTTTTAGACCCCATGGACAGCTATATGTGGCAATGTCTCGATCCCGCTCATTTGATGGCGTAAAAGTTTACATAACACCCGGTGCCAAGCAAAAGTTTTCAGAAAATGGAGACTTTGTAACAAAAAACATTGTTTTCGACGAAATATTTCGTGATATTTAATACACTTTTTACTTGCATAATTATTGATGAATGTTATGTATATTCTTGCTTATATTGTTTGTATTGATCTCTTAATTTTTCTCGCAAAATAAAAATTTCATTTAAAAAACTCGATGTCGAGTTGGTCCGCTAGTTATATTAATATTTGACGAATGTAATTCTAGATGATGATAATAACCAATTACTATTTTAATGGGAATAAGCCACAATTAAAGGTTAACAAAAGTCTATTGACATTTCAATCTCCACTTTGGTAATCGTTCTCAAAATAAAAACGTTAATAAAATTTAATTTATTTTAATTTAATTTAACAATTTTATGATTTTATACATTATTTTATTCTCATTAAAATAGTAATTACTTTTAAATGCCACAATAAAGTAGCTTCAGAACGGTAATAATAAGAACTTATAAATTCAAATGAAATTGAAAGCTACATGCATAGTTATATCCATCCACAAATAATAATTTGACTGTATTAAGATAAAATATTTTATGTTTAGGTATAACAATAAATACTTACATCAGCTAAAAAGTGAAGTTTGTCAAAATTTTGGCAGGCAAACAACGCTTCAAATAATAAAGCAGCTGGTCCTGGTTCTAAGTTTTCACAAGTACCAGGTTGTTTAAGCATTTTCACTAGATTATCCAGGGCTTCAGATTTGTTCCACAAATTATCCTAGAAAAAAAACTAAAATTCTAAAAGTCATCCATTAGGAAGGTGTTTTTTCAATTAATAAATATCTTGTTTTAAATAGTTTCCTTTACAGTTATATAAGAGTAAATACATTATTCACCAAAATGAACACCACCGAAAGAGAATACTGCATTTATTCTTTAATTTGAATAATATACCAAATGTTAAAATATGCACCAATGCGGTGCAAATAAGCGTAACGATTTTGCAGAGTGTAGTTGCTAAAAACAAGTTATTATCTTTTGTAGTACTTCTCCTATATCTGCTAGCGGAACTTCTGACCTAAATATTGATTTCTTCAGCATGCCCCAAATGTATGCATTAGATGTTTACATCAGGTGAGTGAGATGAATACTCGAGGTCTGTTGCATAAGAAATTATTCTATGTTCAAAACATTAGTGAAGTTAGTCTAGGATGAGTAAAGCGCAAAAATTTTTAACCCTCCATCACTAGCACCGTTAGAAAAAATCTAACATTTTTAAATATTTCGCCATAATGTTCGAAATATTGCTTCTTTTGGGTTCTGCAACCAGGAATACTCCTCTATGAAGACTCGTATAAGACTATGTTAAATAATGGTGGGAGTACCTACTATCTTGTTGTTATTAGTTCAAAACACGCGAGCGATCGCGTTCGTCGGAGCGTTAAAAAAAATCTAACTACGCGAGTGTTGGCGTGTGTTGATTTTTAGAGAGATCACTTAAGAAAAGTTATAATATTATCATAAAAGGTAAGATTTTTAGTGAAATACCTATATATTGTTGAACATCCGTTATTATAAGCGCTATTTTGGTTTATAGGATAGCTTAAGGATTTAAGTGATGTTCGTTCTGAACACAGTATCCACAATACAGATTCTGAGCAGTCCACACAAGATCTACCCAGTGATCCTGAAGATGCCTTGGAAGAAAGCGGCCAAGATGATGGTTGAAACATAAGAAACACACTCCCAAAGGTAAGACCAAAGCTTATAATATTGTTACAAACTTACCTGGAGTAAAAGCAAAAGCAAAAGGCGCCAAAACCATATGAGAATGCTGGAAATTGTTTTGCTATGAAATGCTATGATCTATGACATGATAGCAAATCAGAAACTGGATAATGAGAGTGTTTTATACTCGCCCTAGGGATTGTCCTGCTGTTGACTACAAGAAAATGCAAGCAATCATCGGACTTTTGTTCCTTGCTGGGGTAAAGAGAGCGCAACATTTAAATACTGATGAACTTTGGAAATTAGATGGCACAGCTTCAGATATTTTTGCATCTACTATGTCCAAGAAAAGATTTCACTTAATAAATCAAAATTGCACCCATTCGAGAAATATATGAAATGTTTGTCACTAACTGTTTATCTGCATACACTCCTGGATTCTATATAAATTCGATGCAAATTTAGGCAGCATATAGCCAATAAGCCAGCGAAATACGAAATCAAGATTTATGACTTGGTGGACGCTAGAACATTTTTCACACAAAATCTCAAAATTTATCCCGACAAACAACCTGAAGGACCATATCAACTACCATACGATGCATCTAGTGTAGTAAAAAGACTTATACGACCCATAATTGGAACCGGTCAAAATGTAACTACGGATAATTACTTTTCCTCTGTACCTTTAGCCAACTCTTTAATGAACGATCATTGCTTGACAACGATAGGTACTTAGAGTAAAAACAAACAACAAATTCCCCCGTAGTTACCGAACGTAGAAGGAAGACCTTTATGTAGTAGCATGTTTGCATATGGTGACGATGGAAAAATGTGTGTACTTGTATCATACTTGCCAAAAAAAAATAAGAATGTACTACTACTTCCAACACTACACCTCGATGGTTTCATTGATGAAAACACCAAAGAGTATACTATGAAGCCAGAGATTATTACTGATTACAACCTCACAAAAGGTGGAGTGGATGTTGTTGATAAAATGAAGGCAGAATACTCGTTGACTCGATTTAGCAATCGCTGGCCGTTTTCTGTTTTTTGCAGCCTACTAAATATTTCAACTATCCTGTAAGGAATAACAGGTTTACCCAACATTATTGTACTAACTGTAAGTTGCCAATATGTAAAGAGCACACTGGTTTAACAAATTTTACTTGCCACCAATGCCTAGAAGAGGAAGAAATCTAATTTTATGCGTAATGCGTACATTTTTTTAGAATAAATCCCTTTATTTGTTTTGTTCTAGGGTAATGTGTATATTCTTTTAGTTTACCTAGTAGTTTTTTTTGCAGTTTTGTTTTAAAAAAATAAGTTTATTGTTTTTTTGTGAGTTAATAGCCAATAAACTTAACCAATAAGTACTAATGACTCATTTATTTGACCTATACCCATATGTTAGATAAAATCTAACACGCGAGTGATGGCGTATTTTTTTGAGGTGTGAGTTATGGAGGGTTAACAAAAGATGTACGAATTTTCTTTCTGTAAAGCTCTTGGTTAACAGTAACTGAATGCTCGTTTTCATTTCAACAAAATAAGAACCAATAATTCCCTCTGTAAAGTATATCCATTACAGAGTGTTACAATCATGTACAAGTACCTGTTACCTATCAATTATTAACAGATAATACAAATGTCTATTTTTAAGATTCCTATAATTTTCATTATAATAAAGATCCAAAAACTATACATAATCTTATTGAAAAGTATATCGTCCTCCTCTAGTCACTTATTTTTTATATACCTATACTTTTTCTATGAATATCGATATATGAATTTTCGATTACCCTATAATCCTGTCATTCAACCGCAATATATCGTACATATTACACTTTTTGGTATACACTTTCATTGCTGATAAGTTGAATAACCTTTTGGGGTTAGTCACCATAAGATGAAAAATAAAAGTAAAATGAAATTATAGGCTTTCGATTCGTGGATCAGATTAGCGAATATCTAGAATAAAAATCACCACCTATAATAGATGTATACAAAAGTTTGAAAACTAAATTCGGTAGAAATAAAAGTATTATAAATGTAGTACATTAAGAATCTATTACTTATTGTATTCAAATTTTCTTCGAATAAAATTAGTAATAGATTCTAATTTCTACTAATTTCTTTAAATAAAATTAGTTAAATTGTAAATAAAATATTGTTGTAAATACCTGTTAAATGTTTTGGTCTAAGATTTGCCAGCAAAAGAATTGACTTTCTGTAACTAAAAAGGGTGATATCTATTGGAAATAATTTTTTTGAGTCGTAAATAAATTAAACTTGTGAACCTAGTAAACAAAATTGCAAAGTTTCGGGACTGACAAAAGTCTCTATATGTATATATTCAGGGATTCTACAATATTCACTGCCTTCCCTCGCTCAACCGTTTCCATCTCTCTCTGTTATCCCATTCTCCATCGTTTAGGCCTCTCTTACTCATGGCGTCGTCTACTTCGTTCCTCCAGGATTTTCGGGGTCGTCCTCTTTTCCCCCTTCCTATGGGGCTCCATTCGGTTATTCTCTTTATCCATGTGCTGTCGCTAGTTCTTCTTACATGTCCATACCACTTTAGTCTTTTTTGTTCTATATATGTTAGTATGTCTGTTTCTATTGATGTTCTTTGCTTTATTTCGTCGTTACTTCTCCTATCCATTCTTGTTACTCTGTAGCATCTTCACAGGCATTCCATCTCTGTTGCTATTATCTTACTGTTGTTTATCTTGTTTATAATCCAATTTTCACTGTCATACATTCCATACTTATGCCATTATCAGTGAAACCTATTAGTAAGTATTTCCAAGTTACAATGATTGATGCTAAAGGTTTAAAATTTTGACTATTAAACTAAACGTGGTAAATACTTACATCTTAGAATAATGGAAACTAGCCACATCTATAGGTATAATAATCTTTAGATTACAAGATAAATTTATTAGATTATAAGAATGTGGTGACACGTGGTCGATGTCATAGGTTATCGCTTAAAGGGACCTCTCATCTCTCTGATCAAAAAATGATTGTTTACATCCAACGATTGAAACCAGTCAACTGACTAGGTCAGGAATTACAATTAGTCACAAGTGACAAGGTTCTTGTGATTCTTATATAAGCAGTTAGTTTCAATTCCGTCTAAAGTGTAAGTATTTACCACAATTTTAGTTTAATGGTCAAAATTTGAACCCTTTTGTATCAATCATTTTAACGTGGAAATACTTACTTCTAGGTTTTACTGATGGTAATCCGACCGGACCAAAAACGTTTTGGAGATTATTTTAATCCGTTTGGATAAATTAAAAAAAATTAATAATATTAATTGCTTATTCTTCTATTTCTATAAACATTTCCTGGTTGTGGAGATGCTACTTCCTATGTCGATGGCGTCGTCGTACGCCAAAATCATTTGGATCCCTGGTCAGAAAACACTTTCAGCTGTATGTTAGCTTCTTTGATGGATATATCAAATATTTGTTTTAAACGAGTAATAATAGAGAATGTGTCCGCGGTATGTTTTCTTATTCTGGCGTTAGCTATTGAATTTTCGATACATATTGTTTTTAATTAATAATCATACTGCTTGTATTGTATTGAATTCTGCTTGTTCATTGGCGGATTAATACCTGTGTGGAAGTTTGTCACTCCTTCTTTTGCACGGACGTCCGATATTTCTTCTGTCGATTGGTGATTATCTCTCGCTATTTTAACGATACGTATCTCCCCCAGTCTGCTTATGTGGGTATTCCAACCTTTTTTTTTTTTTCATTTCGTGTCCATTGGTTTATACACTGTACATTACATTTTGTTCAAATATATACCTACGAATAATTTAATTTTTCGGCACACATTGCCATTTTTTCTTTTTCACCATGTAGTTAGATTACAAAGATATGTTAAAAGTTACAGTATTTCTTGATCGGAAAGCCACCGAATTATTTGTGCTTTTTTCCAAACAGATTTAGGCAATTTTTCAGATCTGGAATCGTATTGGTCCAAAATAATAAGGGAAGCTGTTAGAAAACCTATAGTATTCCTCAAAAACATTAGAATTGTTGTATTATGGGTAATCATTTGTGAAAATGGACTGAAATTTGAAATGGCCAAAAAAATATGTTAATAAAAAAGATTTATAGTGTTAAAGTTTCAGACTATTTTATGTTTTTTATTTATATGCAGCTGATATAAAGGTTTGTACGGAAAGTGTTTGTTGCATTTGTTTTATAATATAATAGTGAAATAGGCACTATTTTTAATAAATAAAAGTAATTGGTAATTTTTTTAATTATAAATTAAACATAACTTACGTTACTGTTCAACAGCTTTATCCGTGTCACTACAAATAAATCATTGTCACTGTCCGTCCTATCAATCCTTATAATAATTTATAGAATATCATTATCCATCATGTCGTGTCTCCACATGTCCGTTTCTTCTCCTATTACGTGTTTTATACAAGTTTTTAATCTTTCTTGGGTAACTTGTGAGTAAAGTTCCGTAATTAAATTCCTAACTTCTTCTTTAAAAGTTTTATTGTCTGCGGCAATATTATATCTTTTGACTTCGCTCCAAACCAACCCTATTGGGTTGAGCTCACAGTGATAGGGCGGAAGGCGGAGAATTCTCAAATTGTATTTTTGTGCAATATCTTCAATTATACTATTTTTCATAGTAAAAACATTGCACATCACGATTTATACAAATGACGTCACTTGTATTTAAAATTTTCATAACATCAACCTTGGAGTTCAAATTTCCCTAGCACAGCTAATAATACGACACCCAAACGTAACTGCTTGATCTTTCATAGGCGTCAACATGGTATAATAATCAGAAAAATTTAGCCATGATTATATTGAGATTTTTGATTAAACAACCAAAAACATTTTTTATTATTAATAATATAAATTTTATGATTATGAAATAACTATTTAAGTTTAATCCTCCACAAAATAATAATTTTATTTAAATAGATTGCTACGGATATGGCAATACTTCAAATCTCAATGACAGTTTAGCATTTGGCAAAATTGTTTACAGTGTTGCCGCCTTTTGGAGTAAGAATTTTGTTTATGTTTTAATTTCTTACATAATTTGATTCACAATGTACTATATATTAATAAATCGTATTTATAAATAAATAATAAATTTAGCTTAATATCTTTAAAAAGTAATTATTATTATGTATTGTCACAGAATAATAAACAATCAGAATGCCCATTCTGCTTAACAATATAAGTACGCGCATCTCGTTCGCGCAGACGGAATCACCCATTTTTTAAACGGAACCAGTGCTGTTCAGTGAAATTTTATCTGTTGTGCATAGACAATTAACACGGTTTAATTTATTTACGGCAACCATAGACATAATATGCACTATTATATTCGTACTATTCTTTATGTGCTGTCTTCTATGTTTTCACCGAAGGTTGGCGACCATCAAACGATAGGTTTCTCTGTTTTGTGCCGCATGTATTATGTTCGCAACTTCTGGTATTTGAAACCATTCTCTCAAGTTTCGTAGCCAGCATTTCTTCTTTCTGCCCAAACCTCTTCTACCTTCAATCTTGCCTTCCACGATAACCTGTAGCAGACTGTACTTATCATTACGGAACACATGGCCCAGGTATGACGCTTTCCTCCTTTTAACAGTTGGTAAAAATTCCACCTCTTTACCCATTCGTCTTAATACCTCTGTGTTGGTCACTCTGTTTGTCCAAGGTATTCTCAGTATGCGTCGATACAGCCACATTTCTAGAGCCGCTAACTTCTTTATAGTTGCTGCTGTTAACGTCCACCCTTCAACTTCGTAAATTAGCGTAGAGAGTACGTAGCATTTCGTGGCGCGCCATCGGAGGTTAACGCTTAGGTGGCGGTTGCTTAAGAGCTTTCTCATTTTGATGAATTTGGATCTTGCTATTTCAATTCGGATCTTTATCTCTACTTCTGGGTCCCACTTCATTTACTGTATATTCCAGATATTTAAATCATTGTACTCTTTCAATACGTTCGACTTCAATATTCAGGTCGATATATTGAATGTTCTTTTTACTGATCACCATAAATTTAGTTTTCTTTCTATTGATCTTCAGTCCAAATTGGTTGCAGGTTGTATTTACTCTATTTAGCATTATCTGTAAATCTTCGATGTTATCGGCATACAGTATAACAGTATCATCTGCATATCGAAAATTACTTATTGGTACGCCATTAATCTTGATGCCCTCGTTGTACTCTTCCAGTGCCTCTAGAAATATTTGTTTTGTGTACAGGTTGAAAAGCAGTGGCGAAAGAATACAACCCTGTCTAACCCCTCTCGAAATGGTTACGTTTTCACTCACCATACGTTCATTCTTCATGTTTGGGCTGTTTGATTCCAATATAGATTTTTTATAATCTCGTACTATTAATTTATATTTAAATGGGAATAAGCCACAATTAAAGGTTAAAATACGTTTATTGACGTTTCAATTTCCACTTCGGAAATCGTTCTCAAAATACAAACATTAGTAAATTAAACAAATTTTGTTTTTTGTTACTTAGTGAAAAATCCTTCTAATAATTTAATTTTATCTGACTCATCTATATTGACAATTCAGGCATACCTTATACATTTTAAAGTAGAAGACTTTAAAATGATATTGCCAATATTGTTGAGTTGCGTTCCTGGGACGACTTTACTTATAAGATAGTTCATTCGATTACATGAAATCAACTTTAACTTGAGTATATCCGTCAGAAAAAATCATAACATGTAATTCGTCTTTAAAAAGACAAATACATGTCATGATGACAGTAAAATTCTCCTGTTAGTGATTCCATAGTAAATTATGAGGGAAAAACCAGGAAAAAAACCTCATAATACTATCCCGACATGGTAAGTATTTGATCGTGCATTTAGTTTACCTTCAATAAACACCAAATTCCGATTTTATATGTTTGTTATTTAAAAAACATAAATGATGTATTCTCTATATGTTACTGACTTACCAATACTGGTATTTTCCTTTTAATAACTTCCTCTTTCAATATAGGTAACCAGATCCTACTACATTCTGCCGAGGAATTCGCGACACAATTGGTCTCATTTAGCATAATTAGAGCCGCTTTTTTGATTTTTCTCTTTTTACCATCCGTTTCTTTTAGTACTATATTTGAATCATTCCATTGAACCCTATGTTCATTATCCCATGCGTGTTTACAGATTTGAGATCTATCAAATTCTCTATTTTTAATATAGGATTGATGTTCACTTATTCTTACATTTAATGGTCTTGATGTTTCACCTAAATAAAACTGATCGCATTCACAAGGTATTTTATAAATGCAATTCTTTGTCCTTTCTTGTTCATTGTTAGGTTTGGTTTTGGACAAGATAGATCTCAACGTGTTTGTTGTTTTGAATGTTGAATTTATTTCCTATCCTTTTAAGCTTTTCCGATAATCCTTTTATGTATGATATTGTTATTGTTCTCGTATTATTCCTTGCATATGCTGTAGGATCTCGTTCTAATTTGTTTTGTTCTATTCGATCGATTGTTGAAAATTCCTTATTTATAAACGATAAAGGATAATCATTTTTTAATAAAACAGATGTTAACAAATGTTTTTCCTCCAAGAACGAATTTTCGTTAGAACAAGTAATTTTGGCTCTATCGTATAAGGATTTAATAATTCCCTTTTTAATATTAATATTGTGATTTGATTTGAAATTTAAATATCTGTTGGTGTGTGTTGGTTTTCTATACACCTGAGTTTCGTATCCAGTATCGTTCTTAGAGATTAAAACATCCAGAAAAAGTAATGTGTTATTATATTCCTTTTTCATGGTAAATGTTAAATGTTTAATTTACTAATGTTTGTATTTTGAGAACGATTTCCGAAGTGGAAATTGAAACGTCAATAAACGTATTTTAACCTTTAATTGTGGCTTATTCCCATTTAAATATAAATTAATTTAAAATGCCACAAGAAAACAGCTTCAGAACAATATTAAGAAACTCGTACTATTAGTTGAAGAATATTAATAAATTATTTCAAATTTACCAAATTAATAATCTCTAAAAATGACAATTTTCAAAGGCGGCATCTGAGAGTGGGCAGTCTGATTATTATTTATTCTGTGGTATTGTGATTGTGCTATATCAAAAACAACTGACTAGTCTGTACTAGAATATCTGAAACTTTATTGGAATGCGAACGAATTGCAAATTTTGCCTTGAAATAACCATTAAACATACTAATTAATAAAACACCAGATTGCAACATCGGCAATAAATAGAGCAATAGCGAAGATTTTACAGATATACAAATGAATTGATTTGGATGAATGCACATTGGCCCGCAAGAGGTCAGTGTACAGTGACTGGACAGAACTTTGAAAGATATTCGCGACAATGAAACATTTTTGATGAAACCATTATTCTATTTTCCAACTGTTCCTTATGAAATAATTATTCATAAAACAACTGCTGTGGACGAACTAAACGTGTGCCTAACATCATCCAATTTGGGACCGCTTGTAAATACGCTTCAACAAGATCAAAATACAATTGTGTGTTAGATATTGGAAATGGTAAAGTCACTGGACCCGTCGACTGGATTCATTTCATTACGTCGACCGGATTCATTTCATTACCCAGAGATTTCTGTAACTTAACTAACTCGAAAGGAGCTTATTGAACATTGATACATTATTTAATTTTAAGGTGATATAAAGTTCGGCGGGTGAGCTAGTATATATATATATATATATATATATATATATATATATATATATATACGTAAAAATATATATTATATACTAGCTTTCAAAAAGAGTCAATCAGATACGCAGAATTGATCAACCATCGGAACCAACAGAAAAAATTCTTAGCGAAGCAGCCATCTTCAAATCAATGAAAACCATAAGAGTTAACGGTATTAGCCGTACTTGTGTAATAGATGCTGTAAATGTTAAAATCCTTATGAAACAAAGGAAGTTTTTAGAAAACAAAAAATTAGTATAGTATTTTAAACTGCAAAGGAACATTGGGAACAATATTACACGAGGAATATAAATGATTGTCTATTAAGTATAGCGAAATCGAATCACACCTTAAAAATAAACTTCACTTAATATTGTTCTGAAGCCATTTTCTTGTGGCATGTTAAAGTAATTACTATTTAAATGGGAATAAGCCACAATTAAAGGTTAAATTAATTTTATTGACGTTTCAATTTCCACTTCGGAAATCAAAAGTACCTATTTTGAAAACGATTTGCGAAGTGGAAATTGAAACGTGAATAAAATTAATTTAACCTTTAATTGTGGCTTATTCACATTTAAATAGTAATTAAAAAACTTCCCTTCTCTGAATTAAATTGGTAACCTCCTAATCTCTACGAGCAACGAACTATTTGACGAATACATTGACTCCTTTAGGGCAACTTCTCTTTTAAGCTTCTTAGGTAAATACCTCACTTCTTGCTCTTTTATCCATATAGAGAGGGATTGGTGTTTTGTGAATTATTGATCCCATTAAAAAATTATACCTGACTCTAGAAGGGTAACAGCCATAGTTTCCTTCGGCGAGTTAACAAAAAGTAAAGTTAATTAATAAATAAATTTAAAACAACAGTTACTTTCTCTATTTTTTCCTTTACTCTTCTCTGGTCTTTACTCTTTTTTGCAGGTTTCCCGACAAATCACCATCAGTGACAAGAAATTTACAACAGTGCGTAAACACATTACCCCAAAACGCCCTGAAAACAAAAACAAGTTTTCTCAAATGGGGCATCTTATACATATACCCAATACACTAAAAGACAAAGAACATTGTATCGATCGTGTAGTAACCTTAATCAACAAACAGCATCGCTTTTAATAAATATTGTCTGCTGCATTCGCAAACGAAAATTTAGTGATAAAAATATTCGACACTGTCGTTAAGTCTAAAAAGCAATATCTTTTTCAGATTTATAATAAGCAAATGCGCGGCACTACAACCGGATTATTAATGGCGGCTTTCGAAATGGAAATATATACATATGCAATTAGAAGACCTTGGCCATGAAAGCCTACACTAATTGAGAAAATAATCGTACAAATAAATAAGTTCCTAATTTTCGTGGGTTTTGTCTAATAATAACCAAACCAAAATAATCATAACCATAATGACTAAACTTTGAAACGGAAATGGATTTTTATTGTTAAATTTTATAATAATTTCTATCTAAGTGTAGTTAGTTGGATTCTTACAATTCAATATTACTTTTTTCCCTTTTGCTACTAGAAGTAAATATTATAAAAAAGCTGTATCTACCGTGACTAAATCATATAAAACTTAAGGTACGTTTTAATTTGGTATAATTTTATAAGTCACCGATAAATCTTAAATAATAGTATCAAAGTCAATTTAAGAAAATACTGCCCTGATTTCCTCGTACGACCTAAAATGTTCCACTAAATATTTGCATTTTGCATTTTACGTGACTGACTCCAGAAAATGACGGACATCATGTAAAAAAGAATTTCGTAGAAAGAAAACGAACTTCCACGATCGAATTTGATTTGGTAATGAACTCTTTACTATAATTCTATAATAGATTTAAAAGTCAGAGTGAAATTTTTAAAAGCTTGATATACACCGAAAAATGTTCAAAGAAAAATCTCACTAGATTCTTTTTTTCATATTTTTTTTTAATTATCACTGTACAGAACAATAACTGTTTAGTTAATTTACATAAATGATTAAAGGTTTAACCCACTGACTGCCGGGCTTGAAATAATTAATTTTTCATTAGGCCAAGATTTCAAAAATTATTTTTCTTTTCAGACCATTATAGAAAAAGTTGATAATTGATTTTTTTTTAGAGTATTAAAACACTATATGTGTTCACAAATGTGTATTAACATGTTTTTTGTTTTGACTAAAATTTCTACAGACGCTGTGTGTACCGCAGGTGTATCACATTTTTTATTGTCTTATATAATAATAAACACTAATATTGGAATTATCATTCTAGGTTTTATAAGTTTAATTTGGTAAACTGGGCAATTTTAGTCAAAACTGACGCTCGTCACTGAAACGGTTGGGACATACAAATATTTCACACACAGAACATTTAGGAGCCACTCGTTTTACTGCATATTAGTTTCGGTACTCATCGAAGCTTGTGGAGCCGGATGCTTTGCCATAAACCAGGACTACTTTGAATTTAATAAATACAAATATATATAAATAACAGTGCAGGACTTATAATAGGTAATCCTCTAAACCGATTGCAATCAGATATTTTTATGGATCATCTAGAGACAAAGATTTCAAAACATCTCGTATTCAAACAGTTTTCATATTGGTCAAGATACGTAGACGGTGTACCGGTATGTTTTACAGAAACAGACAATTTGATCAATTTTTATCGCATATTAATTCACTCCATAGTCATACTGAATTTACAATAGAAACAAAACAAAATCAATCCATTAATTTTTTCATCGATTTTTAAGTTAGTGATGTCATTTATAAAGATAATAAAAAGTACAGGACCCAATACTGAACCTTGTGGTACTCCACATAGAATGCTTTTGTGACTAGAGTTAGTATCATTTGCTCTATCTAGTTGTTACCTATTCCTCAAGAAAGATTGGAACCAATTCAAAGAAATACCTCGAGTTCCGTAGAAATTTAGTTTTTTTAACAAAATGTCGTGATTTACACTATCAAAAGCTTTGACATAGTAACAAAAAAAGTGGCAGTGTAAATATTAGTGTTTAATGCTTGATAGACCTAATCTAGTACAGAAAACATAGCTGGTAAATTTATTAGATAAAAAGCCGAACTGGCATAAGTCTGGCTTTTATAAGTCTTTTAAAAAAATTGGATAGGACCGGTAGTAAGGCAATATGTCTATAGTTGCAGTTTTTTTACATTATCAAGAAGTAAACAGTATCACTAATTAGTTTTTTCAGTGTGTTATAGCAAATTTATATCATAAATCTAAAAACACTTAATATTTCCAAAACGCTTAAAGAAATGTTTAGGACAGTGCACACGAGGTATATCCAGAATATTTTGGTAAATCTAAAAATTTGATAATATACAGGGTATTGTAATTGAAATAAGAAAGTTGGTATTGACCACTGGTACGTGATACACCCTGTATAAAATTTTTTTATTACACAATATGCGCTTCTAAAAATACCAATCGATATGTCCAAACGATTTGTTGAACACTTCCCATTTGGCTGTTCCCCCCTGTATATATTCAGGATCACTAAGAATCCCTAATATTTAAGTTAAACCAGAATTGATCTATATATTTTGCAGAAGTTTTTGTAATATATCAAGCCCTAGAATGCATCTAGCATGATTGTTATAATATGTAATATCGTGTTAAAATAAAATGTTATCGTCGGCTTAAGATGCAAATGGCCTAACTCCAAAAATTTAAATTATTCAGGAGATGCAAAAACTTGTCAGAATTAGAAAATATAATAAAACAAGGTAAGTTTTCAAAATATTTTATTTTGTTTAATGCTACAACATAGAAAATACTTGCTCCTGTCAAAAATAGGCTTTATTCTTGAAAAATTGGGAGTTAGGTAATATGCGTTCCCTGAGCATGGGTTGGCATCAGGAGATAGGCAATAATCTAATTAATTGTGCAACTTAAGTATAAAAAAAATTTAAAGACGGCAACACAAGACAAAAGACAAAAAGAAAGAGGCATTTTACAAATAATGTGGTAAGTTATCATAAAAAAAATGAAAGTCCTTAGGAATTGACGATTTAAGGTCCATTAAGTGTTGAAATTTTTCCGATGTAATTGGTATTGGAATCGGATACATTAACGGCAACTCTTCTAAATTCCAGATTTTTTTATCTTTTTTCGTGATTCTGTAAGGCAAAGGCATCCATTCTTCTGTATGCCTGATTTTAAAGAGAATTCCGTGTTCATTATACTGAAGTGCTCTAATGTTTGTTACAGTAGGATCACCTGACGATCTACCAGGACGGATGGAACTAATGTATTGAACTTCTTGAAAGTTTTTGAAATATGTATGATCCAAGTACTCCACCACGTAGGGTTTCGGATTTATACGAGCAGTTTGACAAATATTGACATAGTCTGCTGGGACATTTATGACTCGGTTTTTTAGTTTTCGCTCGATTGTGGAGTGCATTGAATCGCACTCCATTTGCGTATGCCCTTTTTCTAAAAATTTTTGCTCAATTGTAATCCCATGCTTTTGTGCAAAGTTGAAAAGTGCATTGGCAAGAATTGCATTTCTGTTTTGTCCAGTGCAACCATCACTGTACAAAATGACTTTACTAGTAGAATTTTTTTGGGGTATAATATTAGTCTCTAAAAACTTGTAAATGATGGTAGCAAATGTGTTGGCAGTTAGTCCAGCATGACCCTCATGCCAGAGGAAACAATATCCATCCAAGGATTTAATGTCCATAATTGTAAAATTATGGACTATTAATTTTGTTTTATAATATAGAGCGCTGACATTAGATTTTGGACTCAGTAGAACTGATTGCAAATCCATTGAAAAAACTTTTATATCTTCTTTTGTTTTGTCAACCTCTTTTTCCTTTCGTGCCTCCTCCTTTTTCTTCTGATGTTCTTGATAGGTAGCTTCGTCAATATTACCAGTCTTGTAACCCACACACGTATCACATTCGTCCTTTTTAGGTGAAAAAAGTGCTAAATTAAAATCGTCGAAACTGTTATTAAATGCTGCAATAGATAGCGGTTGTGAATCGTTTTTTGTATACCAGTCATTCTTATAAAACCGGTATAATTCCATTTTTGTTTGCCAAGATCTTTTAAGGTATAATTTCTTTGTTCTCTTTTGACAATAATGTGACTCTAGTTTTGGAAGAACTGTAAAGAAATTGCACAAATTTTCTTTTTGTTTGTCGATTTTCGCTTTTCTAGGAATAACTATTTGGGAGGAATTATTATCACGCGTATCATTAAGGTCATCATCCACCAAATCATTTGCAATGTGTTGTGATTTATTTTTTTCAATCAACCAATGTGCAACAGTTCTTGGTGCAACTGAAAGAGTATTGCAAAACATTGTTTTGCACACTCTTATCTTGGATGTTGTTTGAAGAAAATATATATAGGAAAATTCCCTTCTTGACTCGTTCTCTTTTTTTTGGATCCCTAGCTCTTGAAGTACTTTTCTTTTCAACCAGCGTCCTTAGAAACAATTGTTTTTCGTTCCACAAAAAATTCCAAAATCTTGTAAAAATTTCTGTTCTTTGATCTTCTGTTATCTCATTGCACTTCATTACTGATTTCCCATTATTCATTACTGATTTACCACTGCATTTGCATCTCGGTCCTATAGCTTTTGCTTTTTTTTTAATATCATACTTCCATTTTTCTTCTTGCTTTTGTTTTCCAAAATATTCCTTTCCTTCTTGTCTCAAAATCTTATTTTTATTTTTCTTTCATTCCTTTTGATCTATATGACGTCTCTTTCTGCGTGTCCGTGAAGAGGTTTGCATTGGAGTGTTATTTTGTAGCTCTTCTAGTACTTCATTTTCACTTGAACTTGTTTCATTTTCACTGGGTTCATAAGATTTATCTGAAAGACTAGAAGAAGCTTCAATAACTTCTTCTTCCAAAATGGAGGTTGGCACTTCTTCACCATGAATTGATTCTGGAACGAAATTCTGACGATCTTCTGGTTCAATGTTGATTTCATCTTCAGGAAAATTTGAGGAGATAAAATTCAGGTTAGCAACTTTTTCTTCAGCTAGGTGAGTAAATCATCATCAGTAATTAAATTGTCGTCAGCTAATAAGTGGTGATTAGATGCTGAGGAGCTTGCTAGATTAGTACTATCAGTTAAGAGTGTAGATAAATCCTTATCTTGATCAAAAGTATCACAAAATGTTAACAAATCTCTTGTTACATCGCTTTCGGCATCGCTTTGTCTGTTGGGCTTTTTCTGGATGTTTTGCTTAGCCAATAAAAACATTTTCATCGCACGGGATTGCGGATTCATTCTGAAATATACAGCGTTAATTAGAAAGTATACTTTTATGTACCTAGCTAAGCAAAAATTCAGAATGTTATTATAGGGAAA
Source organism: Diabrotica undecimpunctata (assembly GCF_040954645.1). Lineage (NCBI taxonomy): Eukaryota > Metazoa > Arthropoda > Insecta > Coleoptera > Chrysomelidae > Diabrotica > Diabrotica undecimpunctata. Next base: position 41,834,026 of record NC_092806.1, read on the forward strand.
AAAATATTAAAGGTAGGTACCTATGTGGTTTATCATCGAAACTATAATGGCCTATCTCCTATCCAAACTAAGTAAATATAAAATGAAAATTGCCTAACTCCAACACGATATTTTAACATCAGATTTACCCAAGAACGCACAAAAATTAAATACTAAATTTATATTCTCTAGATAATTTGAACGTCAAAGGTAATTAAAGCATTAAAAAATTATTGATACTTACGTCAGATATTGTTTTATGCACATAAAATTAAGAACAACAACGTTTCACCTGTTATTACCATTACACACTGGGAGTTAGGCCAACTGCGTATTGTTGAAAATCAAGCCGGAGATAGGCGAGTTTCGACTGGTATTTTGTCGCGGCATTTTTGACATTTCGGTTGTTAGGCGTATTTAAGTCGACGCGGTTAATTTTTATGAACCCAACCAACCTAAAATGTTAATTTGAGCTAAAAGTGGAGTTAGGCCATTTGCATCTTAAGCCGACGTTATGCCAAAGAACTAGATACCTAGTTTAAGTAAATTTTAAAAACAGTAAACGTAAAATTCATTTATTATTAGAGAACAATGAATAAACAATAATTTGTATTTATCTATACAGAAATTATTTGCATACATAGAGGAAAAAAAAACTAATGCACATACTATGTGAATGTCCCCTCTACAATCAACGACGAAGTAACAACAAGATACAACAAGAACACTTCTATATTAATAATACTCTGAATTTCTTGAAAGACATTAATAAGTACCAGAATATTTAATAAACCAAATTGTAATGCAGTAATTGTACCTAATGTAATCCATTAATTTTTCGCTAATGGCCATTTGGTCATTAAAAACTTAGAATAAAAATAAGACACATCGATAATGCAAGAGAATTAAATAATTTAAAGATATTATTATTACAACACAATTATGTAAATTATTCTGTTCATCATATTAAAATCCAGAATTAGACAAATTTTATTGCGCCGATTAACAATAATTTGTTTATTTTCTATTAAATATAAATATATAATATTTTGACGAAAGCAGACGATTTTGAATCAAAATGTTTATTTTATCGAATTATAAGTCGGCCTGGCAGAGTTATTAATCGATAAAATAAACGAAAGAATGTTGTCAAAAACCTAAAAATTATTGAGTAGGACTTAATAATATACAAATTATATAATGATTTGTGATAAGAAATGACAGACTGTGAGTTTTACGTATACCAAATAAAATATACATTATCTGTACAATGGGAATATATTACAGATCTATCTTGACGTTTCACAATTTATAATAGTTGTTCCAATAGCATGTATGTCGAGCCTGGCCTTTGTTTTATCACTTTGAAGCTTCAAACTTTTATAAGAAAATTCGTAGATTTTTTTCCAATTTTTCTTACAAATTTTCGATGTATGTTAAGGATGAATGTTCTTCTTCGCAGGGAGGCAATCTTTCAAAGATAAGATCTTGATGAATCTTCATTTCTCTTTCGGTGATTAAATTCGATGGAGAATAACCAGTCTCTTTATGTTTGAAACTTCTATAGGCTAGCAGAAATAAAGGAGTTAAAGTATCCTGATGTTTTTTAATATTACCAACAAACATTGGTAATGGAAAGATGTTTTTTAATATTACCAACAAACATTGGAGAGGCGTAGTGTGAGTTTTCTTAATGTCGAATATTTTCGTTAATTCTTGCCATAACTCTGATTTAAAATTTCATCCTTGATCAGAATGTAACTCGAAAAGAACTCCATGACTTGATACGACATGTGTTCTGAATACTTTTGCTACTGTGGTCGCTACTTGGTTAAAAAGGAGTACAATTTCACAATGGATTATTTTGAAAAATAATCCATTGTTACCATTAAGTACTTCTTCCCTGCCTCTGTCATCAGACGTGGAACGAGAATATTCACTCCAAATAATTGAAAAGGCTCTCAGAAATGTTATTGTGGCATTTTATCACGACTTCTTGTTCTAAGTCCTGTTCTACCGTTACACAAATCGTATTTCTTACACCAATCTTCTACATCTCGTTGACAATTAGTATAGTAAAATCTGTCTTGAACTCTGACAAGTATTCTGTTGAGTCCAAAATGTAATCCAGCAAGGCTGCTATTAAGTTCTTAGAACACACTTTTAATGTGCAATTGTTGAACTGTACTTACTCCATCGGGTCTTCCTTTCGGTATAAAAACCATTGGAAATATGCAGTGATTACTATTGAGCCCACTACGCCTTCATAGTTTCACTATATTTGGTTATTTCCTGACAAATAGGTCTTACTGCATTTTTATGTCATGTGCGTATGTCATTATCTTTCTTTTAACTTTTTTTAAGGTTTTCCGAGGAAGTCTGATGATTATCGCCTTCCTCGGAAGAAGTGTTTTCGAAAAACAGTGGACTTCAATAGTGAATAGTTTCTAAGAACAATTTGTATAGGAAAAACATTTCGGGAATTTCGGTTATTAAGAAAGTATTAAATACTGTTTAAAATCTTACAAATAATTATACATGGTTAAAGTCCTTTTCCATCATATTGATAGCACATTATGTATGCAAATCCTCAACAGGTCAAAAAACCATAGGCGTCACCCTTGTTTTGAAATATATAAAAAAATTAATATTTTAAGATGCCGTCAACAATTAATTATCTTTTAAAAAATCTTCTGTAAAATAAGTGTCCACTAATCTCACTATATTTTTTTTGTGCATTGTTAATTATACACGGGTGATTAACGAGAGAATTCAATGTTTCACGAAATAAATTAATGTAAACAGTAATTTAAAGGTGATTATTGTTTTCTATACAAGTTATCGCCTGACACAAAAAGAATACCTTTTTTGAACGATTACCTGGAATTACTGGGCTTTACTAATGATAGTTTAAGTAGTTTTTATGCCACATTACAGCTTATGCCAATAATATAAATTAGAAATTGTTTGCATCTTCCATTTAGTTTGTAGATGTACATTGTTCATGTCTTACCTACCTACGTTTTTGGTGTCGATATTTTGTTATTTGCATTTAAAAATGACGTCGACAACAGGTTTTATCCCGGTTAAGTGTAGTTTTAAAGGTGCCTTCAGTCTAAGAGAGAAAAATATAATATTAAATGTACACGATGCACTCGTTCGTGAAATCGTTAACATGTGTTCAAATATGACAGGGGTTGGAGAAGCAACAATTTATAGATTCCTAAAAAAAAGAAAAGGAGGAACTGTTTCATCTCCCAAGAAGAGTGGAGGGAGTAAACCCTTGGAAATTGAAGAAATACATAAAAACATGATAAGACGCAGCGTCCACTCATTTTTTTTTAACAAATAATTTCCAACATTGGACAAAATCCAAACATTAATTTGAGAAAACGAAGAGTTACCAATCATAAGCAACAAGAAATTATGGGGACTATTGAGAGAGATGGGATTTCGTTGGCAAAAGAATAGAAGAAAATCCGTTTTAATTGAAAAAGATTACATTGTATGTTGGAGACGAGATTATCTAAGAACTATTAAAAAGTACCGAGAAGAAGGAAAAGCAATTTTTTATTTGGACGAGACTTGGCTAAATGAAGGTAATACTGTACCATATCTATGGGTTGATAGAAATGTGAAAAGTTCCCGTCAGGCATTCATCGAAGGTGTATCTACTGGAATAAACAATATTCCCTTTGGAAAAGGACGCAGACTCATAATAACCCATATTGGAAACGAATACGGTTTTGTCAATGGTGGATTATTAAGTTTTGCCTCAAAATCAACCAAAGATTACCACGAGGAAATGACTGCTGACGTTTTTGAAGAATATTTTGAGCAAATGTTGGATTTAATTTCAAAAAATTCTGTCATAGTCATGGATAATGCTAGTTACCATTCAAGACTAGCAGGAAAATTGCCAACAACGGCATGGAAAAAAGGAGAGATAATCGAATGGTTGAATAAACACGCAATTGAGTACAAGGACAATTCGACAAAAAAGGAATTATTACCTATTGTAAGGCAACATAAAGCAGCTTATAAAAAATATATAATTGATGAAATTAAACCGTTAAACCGTGATGTAATTATTTTACGTTTACCCTCATACCACTGTGATCTGAATCCGATAGAAAATATATGGTCTCAAGTAAAGGGTGAAGTCGGACGCAACAACAAAACTTTTAAATTAGAAGACTTACAACAATTAATAGAACATTCCTTATCAAAAGTAACTCCAGAAAATTGGAAAAATGCTGTTAGTCATGCTCACAAGGAAGAAAATAAAATGTGGAATTTGGATAATATGACTGATGCAATGCTGGAACCGGTAATAATTGGTAACCATTGGAGTTGAAGCTTACTTAGATTCTGAAGAAAGCAGTGAATCTGAAATGGAATTTGATTAAAATAATATTCATTTTTTTACAAATCGGCCCCTGTTACGGCCACAAATTATTTTATATATAACCAATAAAATAAACATCTTACATTTCTTGCAAATTCATTAGTACCTATTAATCTCCATCACTCCGACACTGGCAACTTTATTTAGGGATTAGTAACCCTCAAAACTATTGTATTCTATTCTGCTTCAACCTTTATACCTGGTGGTCATACTCAATTTAAAATTATTTTCCTATATGTAATTTCCTATATCCTGTAAACTTGTTGACAAATATCTATTTTTCATTGAGTCACCCGTATCAACAGTTTAGGGATTTGCATACATAATGTGCTATCAATATGATGGAAATGGACTATATGGACTTTATGTATCAAATAAAAATTTCAAATTAATGTTTGATAGACAATGGTTTGTATATTATTTTTCTTCGAAGGTTACCTATGAATTAGACGTTATCTTTTACAAATACGGATTTGTCTGTAGACACAAAAGAAAGATTAGTCGGTATTATCTTCTGTTAATTTAGGGAAAACCCTAAGTGGGTAACGATTGATTTCTTAAAATTTAAAAATAGGAAATTTTAAAGATAGGTAGAAAGAATCAATGTGTATGATTGGCGAGGAAGAACGAGGGTAAGAGAATAGGACAGTCGATTTGAAAATTGAATCAGGAGATTTCAAACACTGTATTTTTACCATCCACAACAAGAAGTCTAGTTTAAGAACAGTATGTCAAAAATAAGTATAAGTTGTTGTTTGTGAGTTAAGTTAATGATAGCAGAGTAGTTCAATCAATAATAAAGCGATAATAAATCAATGTCCGTCGGGAAACATCGCAAAGAGTAAATCAAAAAGGTCAGTCAAATTATTTATGAAATAAGCGTTGTATTTGTACCATATATGTATTTTAAACCCATATCATAAAGTAATTGAATAAAAAGAATTAAATTCACAAATTAGATAATTGGTATATAATAAAATTTTGTTTGATTTTTTAAGATATTTAATTAGAAAAATTTTTACAGTAAATTAAATAACTTCGTTTAAAAGGGAGATAACAAAATTAAGTTTTCTTTTGTTCTAAGGAATAGATAATAAATTGTACACGATCTTTATTTTTTTTTATTTCTATATTGTATTAAATAAAATAAACGGTGGTTTTTATAGTTTATTTTTATGAACGAGAGAGTAATTAGCATAATTTTAACTGGTAGTTCCGACCACTCCATGGGCGTGCTCAAGATTAATTGAAAAATTATTTTGAATAATTGTAAAAAATAAATGAATTATTTCAGTGTTATAAAGTGTTATGTGTATGTAAACAAAAGTGACCTCTTTTATCACACACTATATTAGAACTGACTGGCCTACATTAAAAAGGGTTTTAAAAAATTCACATTATTTTTAATTTTTAAAAATTACAAAAGAGAAAAAGAATTCTTAAAACCGTCTAAGGTATGTTAAATAGATGAATAAAAATATTAATATAAAACTTACAGCTACTTGTTACAAATCCAAATCAGATTCAGAAGATGAACTTTCAGAACCAAGATTTATAATAACTGGCTCGATCATTTTATCAGTAATATTGTCCAGCTTCCACATTTTTTCCTCTTCTTTAATAGTGTGATTTACTGCCTTTTCCCAGTTTTCAGGTTTTACATTATTTACGGCCTCCAAAAACAACTGTTTAACATCATGAATTTTAAAAGTGGTATTTTTTCTTGAAACTTCACTCTTTATCTGTGCCCATACCAGTTCAATAGGGTTTAATTCACAATGATATGGTGGGGATCTAAGTACTGTCATTCCACGATTTTTGGCAATTTCATCAATTTCGTATTTTTTAAATTTTTCTTTATGAAGGGCACACAACGAATAAAGTTCCTTTTTTATAGATCCGGGATGGTACGTAATATTTTTTGAACTCAGCCAATTCTGCAAGTCTTTTTTTAACCACTTGGTTGTGGGCAATCCTTCTATAAGTCTGGAGTGATAACTTGCATTATCCATTACTATTACACAGTTCTTAGGAAGAAGATCTATCATTTGTTCAAACCATTCTTGAAAGACATCAGCGTTCATGTCTTCATGGTAGTCACCGGTACGAGTTGATTCAAAAGTTAATAAACCACCTTCAACAAAACCGTCTGAACTGCCAATGTGTACTATTATCAGCCTGCGTCCCTTTCCTGATGGTGGGTTTAAACCAGTAGATAAGTTATTTACAAAAGCGTGCCTTTGACTTGTAACAGTTTCATCCTGCCAAAATTTATTTGGTGTATGACCCTCGTTGATCCATGTTTCATCAAGATAAAATATTTTTCTTTTTTGGTTTCTCATTTCCTTTATGGTTCTTAGAAAATGTCTTCTCCATATGACAATATCGCTTCTTTCTAATAAAATAGACTTTCTGGGATTCTTTTTCCAGCGGAAGTCTATTTCTTTTAAAAGTTTCCATAACGTACTTCGACTCATTTCTGGGTAATCCTTATCATCTCAAACTGAGACAAGAACTTTATCCAATGTTGGAAATTCTTGTCTAAAGAAGAATTCATGCACTTTCCGTCGAAGTCCTTCTTTAAAATGATATTCTATTTGAAATTTTGGTTTCCATGGAGCATTACGTGGCATTTGAAAACTACCACATTTCTCTTCTTTAATAACTCTGTAAATCGTAGATTTCCCAACACCAAGTGTACTGCTAACTAAACTCAACGGTCTCATCAACACTTTCACATAAACGTTTGTCTGTAAATGATTTAAAACAATTAAATATTAATGTTTTTTCATTAACTGTTAGAGGACCAATTTTTCGGCGTTTACACGGCACTTCCAAATTTTCCATAACACTAGTATACACAATAAACTGCACCTTGCACCTGAAGTACCTACTTTTAGTGAACTGTTAAGAATTTTGAATACGCCACTTGGACCTTCCTATATACAAAATGGAAAAACCCACTATCACATTTTCTGTGGAATAAGTTTAGAAGGTAATTATCTAGTCAATTACTGTCGTAGATTCCTGGAATTAAAGAATTAAATGTTTGATTGTTGAAACCCTTACTTCGTGGAATGCACTCATTTCAGATAAAATAAAACGTTTTATTTTATCTAAAGAATTAAACTTTATTTTGCAAATTGTCAAAGAATTAAACTTAACTTTATTTTGCAAATAGATAAAATAAAACGTTTTATTTTATCTAAAGAATTAAACTTTATTTTGCAAATAGGTAGGTACTTATTAAACTTTTATTGGTTATATATAACCAATAAAATAAACATCTTACATTTCTTGCAAATTCATTAGTACCTGTTAACCTCCATCACTCCGACACTGGCAACCTTATTTAGGGATTAGTAACCCTCACAACTATTGTATTCTATTCTGCTCCAACCTTTATACCTGGTGGTCATACTCAATTTAAAATTGTTTTCCTATATACTTCTGTAAACTTGTTGACAAATATCTGTTTTTCATTGAGTCACCCGTATGAACAGTTTAGGGATTTGCATACATAATTTATTTTTTTATTACTCTCTCATACATAAGAATACACTATAAAAAAGGTCATAAATTGTGTATATAATATATGTGTTTATATATATATATATATATATATATATATATATATATATATATATATATATATATATATATATATATATATATATATATATATATATATATATATATATATAAATTCACTTAGTGAACTGCAGATTCTATATCTGAGTAAATTTTAAAATTTCTTTGAGCTGTTCACTGATAAAATAGATTAATTAAAATATTTTTTATGTTAAAAATTAGTTTCATGGAGACAATTGAATAAATAATGATTTAAAAATTTTTACACTAATTTGTATTGTACGAAATTATAGGACTTATTAACATAGAAATGAAGACGAAAGCAAAAAACTGAATAGCTAATCAATCAGTGAGAAAATGACAGAATACAGAGCAAAATAGAAATACACGTAAAAAGAATGGATATAAATCTACTAATATTAAAATTGTTGTAAAAAATTTATACTAATAGGAATTGAATGACAAAAAAATTAGAAGTAATTTTTAAATTAATATTCCTAATAATTTAACACTATTTCTTGAGATATACTTCCAATCGGACCTAAAAATCAAATTCTGGTTTTTCTCTTCATTTAGTTTCAGCCCATTATGTAAAAACCAGTTTTTTGCTTTCTGGGTACCACCATCTTTCTTAATTTTTATATTATGCTGATTAATATCAGTATTAATGAGGATACAACTCTCAACAGATGAGATACAACGTGGCAGATGCCAAGCAAACACATTTTATAGGAAAAATAAAATAAAATAAATCGTTTAGATAAATAAGAAACAAAGTGTGTCCTAATATTGAATCTTAAGGAACTCCATATTCGACAATGTTAAACTCAGAATAGCTGCTATTAAGAAAAACTGCCTGTTTTCTATTTGTTAAGTATGGTCTAAATAGATTAACAGTGTTTATGTATTTTTTCCAACAGTAATTCATGCGAAACACAGTCAAAAGCTTTGGATAAGTCACACAATGTAAAAGACACAAAATGACCTTCTTCCAAGCCATCAACTATATCTCTCACAATTTTCTGTATAGCTAGTGTAGTGCTACACTTTTTTCTAAAGCCATATTGATTAAAGTGAAGTATTTTGTGTTTTTTTAGATATTCTATCAAAACATTTAAAATACTCTCAAAAATTTTGCCGAAAATGGAAACGATTGAGATGGGACGATAATTTTCAATTTCATCTAAAACTCATGGCTACATTTTTATTTGTGGAATTAAAAGAACTTCTAATATGTTTAGCAACTGAAGTAAAGTAATTATTCAAATCATTTGATGTAATCACGCTTTCACAGACTTTTTATTTTGAAATTTGTTTCTGTGATAATTCATAACTTTGAAAAGAAGAGAAAAGAGAATTGCTGATTTCTCGCATTACTATTACTTCATCATCAAACACAGAAATTAGAGCTTTACTATGAGTTTGTGATTTTTTTATTGGAAAATTTATTTGAGGTAACTTTACATACATTTCGGTAATAAATTAAGCTAATTCTGTTTTGGGAGAAACGACTTTGGGACAAACGTCAACGTTATTTAACGACTGTTTTAACATCAGGATGCCATTACTTATTGTATGTCTTTTTTATGAATTAGGACTATGATTTTTTTTCAGATTTTGTTTGTAAGTAGAGAAATTTAGGAAGATGATCAGAAATACAAGAGAGAAAACCAACTATCTCACTGCTCCTGTTTGTTAAGATGTTATCTAAACAAGTTGCTAATCTAGTTGTGATTCTAGTAATTTTGTTAGTATTTATGGTTAAGCCAAAAGTAGAAATGATATCACGAAAACTATTTAGTTTATTAGAAGCTTTTTTGAAATCAATATTGAAATCTCCAATTATTATTATTTCTAAAAAATTAGCAGAGCAAAACACCAATAACTTTTCAAATAGGTCTATATATTATAGGAAACTTTAAAATTCCCATTTTCGTTTCTATTCACTGTTACTAAAATAGTTTAAATATCTATAATTTCTAATGCATAAAATTCACCCTCATATTTATATGATAATATATCATTTAAGCAAACTGGTCGTGTAGAAATTTTATTATCGCTAAAAATTACAACACTCCCTTGTCTCCTTACCTTCCAACAATAAAAAGTTGACAAAAAATAACCATCAAGGTTTAATGTTGTTAATTCGTTTTCTCTAAGACAGTGTTCAGGGAAACATAATATATTTTATCTTTTATTTCTCAAAAAAATATTAAGCTGATCTATTTTGTTTAATAAACTTTGTGTATTTGTATGCAAAATATTACCTGGACTAATCTGGTCAGAGTTGGCTAAAGATTTTTTTTTAATATAAAATGGTACATAGTTATTCAAAATACCACTTTCACTTATGTCTTTTCGGTAAATGTATCTGGTTTGCCTGGAAGATGTATCAACGGAATGTTTTCTGCGAAAAAAATATTCACTCAGCTTGATGCCCTTCGGCCTCGTCTGTGGTTGAAAAAGAATATCCTTCAATTCTGCATCTCCCGTATCAACATCCATCCTCACTAAAGGACTAGCCTATCAAACTCTCTGAAATCTAGCAAATTCTAAGATAGATTTGAACAGTGGTTAAAGTTTACAATTACCCAAATATTTTGCCGTATTTGAATATGGAATTTGATTATTTATATTTATTGGAATATTTATTTTGAACGTTTTTGTTAGTAAAGTTTACATAATATATGAAGTTTGTTTCGTCACTTGCTTGTCCAGTCATATTAGTCCAGGGTAATAAGGATTTTCTCGTGACAATCAATAATCCAGGTAGCTGACAACTTTTTTAGTTATTGTAGACATATAAGAACAAAACTTACCTGTTTCCTGTCTAAAGTTCCGAGCCGTTTTTTAATGATTAACAATTTAATGCAAAAAAACGCGATTTTTTTCGATTTTTTGCACTCCATTAGAAAGCCAAATGCTTGAAATAAAATTACAAAATTTTATTTTTTAGAATATTGACAAAGCTTCAAAATGCCGACTTTTGTAAGTTAAAAAGTCAATTTGTTGCTTTGCAAACTGCAAAATAAGTGACAATTGATATTTGTTAAAAACTTTTAGTAAACTTAAACTTTAAACTTTTGAGTTCCAGCCAAGGTTGGATATTGGGGTACTTAACAAACCCTCAAAATTTGAAACCGATGTATTAATTAGTTTAAAAGTTCAAAGCACATGGAGTTTTCTCCTTCAATTTTAACGCAAGAGCTCAGGTCTTGCATTGTTAGTTGGGTCAACTTAACTAACGTCGGTGGGATCCCAACGAAAGTCTATCATTGAATTATATAATGCAGTTCTTTTAACACTGTCATAGGCTGTCATAGCGTGTATCTATGTTATATTCTAGTGACTTTTCTAGAATCTGCCCATGTACTTGAATTTGATGTGTAGTTGACTTTCCAGCAGTAAATCCTCATTGATATTGACCAACAATATCCTTTGTAAAATGTTTAAGTCTTTTAAACAATACATTGCCGAAGATGTTATACGCAGATGCTAACAGAGTAATGCCTCTATAGTTCTTACAATCCAGTTGATCGCCATTTTTATGCAACGCATATTATTTCATTTAGCCACTTTTCTGGTACCAATCCATTCTGCCATATAGGTACTATTAATTTAAGGACTACTGCAAAAAGTTGATCACCACCTTTTCATACATTTCCCAACAGATTTAATAGATTCCTGTGGCTTTATTGTCTTTGAGTTTTAGGACGGCATTTGACACTTCTATTATTGTTGGGTCTTCACTGTGTAGTTGACAATGTAGATTTTGTTGATTGTCTATGTTGTAAACTCCTTCAATATCGTGTATATAATGTATTATATAAATAAAAAGAGAAATCAAACGATTTCTACTTAGCGAAACCGAATTCAAATCTTAACCACTGTGTTTCCTAAAATTTGCGAAACAAACAGCTGGATAAATTACTCGGCAAGGGAATCTAAAATTGCATTCCACAAGCCGTTCATCCTGGTCAAAATTCGTAGTGAATTCAGTTTCTGGTACTTCAAACGAAGTAAATAACAAAACAGAATGACGGTATTGGATTTTTGTTTTGACACAGTGCAGCAACAACCGCTGATACGTATTTCGACCTTTTTAGGTCTCTTCAGAACGGTATAGTCACTGCTCTAGCATTTTTAATAGAAAAGTTATAAATTCTTAAACCTTGGTACATAGATTCATGTTAGTGTCCGTCATGTCTTCTTAGTTTTTTTCTGGTTTTTCCTTTTTTATATAGAAAAGACTTACACTCTTTCAACTTAGTACAAAGATAAGATTCTAGTAGAATCATCTAGAAGTACTAGATTCAACCTGTAGCAAAAATATGCCTTATTGAATTTACGTCCTTTTGTTTTTGTTCGTTTTGTTTTTGTCTTTTTTTTTAATTAAAGATTTTGTGAAGATATCCGACTAGACTTGTTTGTGCAAACAATTTTCTACTTTATTTGCATTCAGAGTAAAGCAGTTTGGTATTAGTAAATACAAACAACAAATACTGCAGTTGCGGCAATTACTTGTCTCGCCGTTAGTAATTATTCATCGAGCATACACAAATTCAACAATGGTCGTTAGTAATCATCGGCAGGACATGAAATATTAAAGCTTCAATTTAATAATCACCTCATTATTTAAGAAGGTTTTAGATATTTCATTATAATTCAGTTATGTTTAAACTCATTGTATCAGTCCTTCATTTTCTGTTAATAATCCATTATTCTGTAAGTTCATAATATATACAGAAACACTATTTATTTTCGGTTTCTATATTTATTTTTTGTTTTCCTTTCATTATCTAATAAGATATGTCACCGTCGATATATTTTTTTAATTAGAATGGTATATTTTTTTAGCAATTACAAGTCCTGATCTAACATTTAAACTTACATCCTACGAGTGTATAGGATATAACAGACCAGTATGTACTCAATATGGTTTTATAGTTTTATACTTATAAACCGATATGATAACGGGTGTTTTTTTGACATTGACATGAAGTTGACTTTATTCGAAAGATAATCTTTTGGTATTAGAACTTATCTAATTTTCGATCACTTTTTCCAATATTTGTCATAGCATATCGGCAATAACGCGGTGAATGTTGTCCTTTAAATGGTCAATCGTCTAGTAGTGTTAAATCGCACGATTTTGGAAGCCAATTCATGGTCCGAAACGTGAAAATATGTGGTTACCAAACGTTTCCTTCAACAAATCAATTGTTGCACGAGCTGTGTAACATGTTGCGCTTATTGAAACGACAGCTCCTGCATATTATGGTTGTTTAATTAGGGAATAAAAAGGCAGTAATCAATTTCTATAGTAGTCAGCATTGACTGTAACGTTCTGGCCAACATTGTTTTTGAAGAAGTACGGTCCAATGATGTAAAAAGACCATAAAACACACCAAACAGTCAGTTTTTCTGAATGTAATGATTTCTCAACTTACATTTGAAGATTATCTTAACTCCAAATAGGGCAGTTTTGTTTGTTGACCTAGCTATTTAACCAAAAGCGAGCTTCATCGCTAAACAAAATTCGCTTATGAAAATCGGAATTAACTGCAATCTCGTTTTGGGCCCGCTCACCAAATCTACTTGCTAGGTGATGATGTACCTTCAATTCTTGTATGAGGTGGATTTTGTAAGCACGCAAAATAAGAACTTTCCAAAATATTCCACAAAGTCGATGAGCACGTATCCAACCGCTGTCCACGATGGCAGATAGACTGATTCGGGTCTTTCTGAATGTTACGCTCTACAACAGCAACAACTTTTTCTGTATCCACTGTATGACGTGTCTGTGGATGCACGTTATCATTTAGAACTGCTTGCTCTGATGGACTATCATGTGGACCATAAAATGGACGTAGTGCGCGATACGTATTTCGAACAGAACCACAATTTTCAAAGTACATTTGTATAATTTGGAAGCGTTATTCAGGCGTCAAGTCTATTCATGCTAAAATTCCAAAATAAACTTAACATAAACCACTTGAGAGCTGTCAAAATGGTTAACAGTTAAAAAAGTGGTACCAACTTACATTTCTATACCTCTAAAAAAACAGACTTTATTAATGGCATATCAGAGGTAATTAAGAACTTAGTATATACAAGGCGAGGTATTAGTGCAAGGAAGTCAAATTACTCATTTGTTGTAAGGGACACAAAATAAAATTATTTCGGTACAAGTTGAAACAGATATGTGCATTTGACCATATTGACAGGATGGAACAAACTTAAATTTTTTTAGTTGTATATTTTTACCTGTATATTTTTACATTTTTGTACTAATGTGTTCTGTTTGCAGGCCGAGGGCCTGCGTAGCGCAAGCGGTAGGATGCTTGCCTCGCATGCCGGTGGTCCGGAGTTCGAATCCTACCGCCGGCAAGAACAACTAGACATTTTTAAAAATGTCTATAGGCCCCAGGTCGACTCAGCCTGAATAAAATGAGTACCTTGGGTAAAACCAGGGGTAATAATAGGCGGTTGAAGCGTAGCACTGGCCATGTTACCTTCCTTGTATACCGTAGGCCCTAGATATAGCAGACTACCCTGCTATACTCCCAAAGCCGCGAGCGGTATAAAACGGGAGACTATTATTATATGTACTGTTCTTGATGTTCCCTTTTTTTAAATACAATGTTTTGTAATGGTATACGAGGTAATTTAAATGATAATTATGTTTTTCACATGTTCATCATCAAAGGTCCTGCATATAATCTTTATATTATCAAGATCTATTAGACTAGACAAGAGAGTAAAATATTAGAGCTCTTTTTTATTTTATAATAACCTGGTATACAATCGTGTACATTAAGAAAACTTTGCAATATTTTTAAAATTTGATGATTCGCGTTACTTTTCAATTAATCGCTGTCCTATATTTGAAAAACTATACTTTTTGTGTATTAAAAAACTGTTATTATCATTCTCAGAACTCTTAATAAATGGCCCCTCGCTAAATCAAACAAATTTTACAGTACTTTTTACGACTGTTATACTGCTATTAATCACGAAAAAACAATAATAAAGGTAACAGTCCTTAATAAAATGACCAAAATGTGGAGCACCTCTTATAAGGGCCGCTTTCGGTGGTCGATGGAAGTGGCATGTCTTGATTTAGCTGCTCTGTTTCAAGGAAAATCTAGGCCAAGCGACCTAATATGAATATAAGTATCGTATGGAGAGTGATATAACCTCTTTAGAGGGGGAAAGTCCAGGGACGTTTTTCGTGTTTGTAAAAATAAAGTTACGTGTAAAAAATTGTTGTAAGGTCGTGCGTTATTAGCAAACAAAGTATTTCAAATTAAAAACAAAATTTACATTTCCACGCGATTTTTACATTGGAATGATTAGTACATGATTGTTAATCATAGCAAAATAAAATTAAAGCATGAAATCAATTTGACATTCGTTTTCGTCTTACTTGGTGATTTCACAAGAGTTTTATTAATGATAGCATCTTTAGAAAACTCACAGTATTTTAAATAAATTACTTAAAAAATACTGACAAAAACGGACAGGAAAAAAACAATAAGAATAAACATAATATTATGAGGTTTAAAAGCGAATACTAGTCATGATAGACAAATAAGAGAAAAAATGATAAATGTTTTAATCAAAGAATTACAAATACCAGTAAAATTAAAAAGTGCAGCATCGTTTGTGTAGAAGCCGGCTCCATTGAAACAGATACAATGAGAAGTAAGAATAAATATTAAAAATCAAGAACAAATTAAAGTATCATGGATATGAAAAATTGAAAAAAGAAAAGAGAAACATGCATTATAAGAAAAGATAATAAGGATAACAATAATACGAGAGAGTAGAGATGAAACAAAAGTAAGAGAGAAAGTTGGTAAAAGAAATAAAATTAGACTTACAATCAATTTAATTTTACTACCAAAACGACCGGTTTCGCTTTCTAAACTTTGCAAAGCATCTTCAGGTCAAACGGTACAAAGTAAATTAAATGCTAAAATTATAAAAGCCCATATTAGGGTGCTGTCGTATAAAGATATAGATCAAAAAAGGTTATAGTAATTATGCCAATATTACATGTCTGTGTTTATTAATATGCATAAAATTGATTTAGCAGACAAAGTGAAAACCCACAAATTGGTAAGAGATAATCTATTAAATTGTAATAAATTAGAAATAAACAAAATACTACTTACATGCTGGTACAAGAATTTTTAGATAATGATACGTGATACATAGTTCAAACTATGCTGTATTGCTGATAATGGGTGATCTTCGGTTAATGTTGTAACTGTCTGACAATTATTAACGAGGAAGTTTCTTGAGGGGAGAGATGTTAACAAATGAAATAGGAGTAAGGTATATGTGATTGTTTGTTAAATGAAAGTGATGTTTTATATTATTTAAATTATTAAAGTTATTTATATTTATTCAAGAGATATATTTTAGAGATGTGTGTTAATTTATTGAAATGTTTTTACAGTAAGAGGACAGTTATATGACAATGAATGAATTAATGAACTATTGATATTTAGCCATTAGATTACAAGCTACCACCTTTCTAGATCTTAGTCAAGCTTTTGACAGAGTCTGGCACGATGACCTGCTGTATAAAATGAACCACTATGATTATAGTGAGGCGAAAACATGTCTTCTCTGGTCATACCTAGCCGACAGGAGGTTCAGAGTTCAGATAGGGCCAACCCTTTCTTAAGCTGGAGCCATGGAAGCTGGTTTGCCACAGGGAGCGGTGTTGTCATCGTATCTATACACCGTATACACAGCAGACACCCCAACCGAACCTAGATCTATTCGCAGTCGGTACATCGATAACTGTTAGCAGTACCAACCCAGATCTAGCAACAAGACACCTGCAAAGGGCACTTAACGAACTACAATATTGGTATATACAGTGAAAGATAGCTGTCAACCCTGACAAAACATAGGCCGTCATGTACCAAAAATAAAGAGGCGGACCAAATTGGGTTTTATCTCTATTCGATACGCAAATCGAATGATCAAATCAAGCAAAATATCTAGGCGTAATGTTGTACAAAAAGTTGATTTTCACAGAACACGTGAAACAGACGGTCCAGAAAGATACGCCTCGGTCCACTAACATACACCTCGGCCGTATGGAGACACACTTGCAAATCGAACAGAAACAAAATACAAATAGTCCAGAACCATATGATCAGAGAGGATCTGAGTATATCTAAGTACGTTCCATTAAGGTACGTATTTAGGGACTCAGAACAAAAAAGAATCCTGAGAACAATGGACAATAAAAGCACAGGTGATGTTTAACGATCTTAGGAACCATACTAGTAGACTATTGTTGACAGACTGTCACCAAAACCCAAAGGACAGTATATAGGCGGCCCAGACAGCAGCTAGCTGGATATAGAGAAAAGCCAGAAGAACAGTGAAGAAATAATAGCAATGCAGTAGTCGAATGTATGCCAAAAATACCCTATCCTTATATTTTATTTCTTTTATTTAGTTAATTTTATTTTTAATCCTAATAACCTTTTGTTACAGCAGCCATTGAGCGCCAATGTAATACAAAAAAGTAGAGTAAATGCTGATCAGCAGCACAGGCAGAAAAGCCGTTCAGGCAAAAGGCCCTTCAGATAGGTTAAAAGGACCAAGCATTGAAGTCACGTACCGACAAACGTGGGCTCGATGGCCAGACCCTTCGGGCGCTCATTCGGCGGCTAAGTGACCGAGCACTCCATTACGAAATGTGTCCGGTTTGATCTTCGGACATGTGGTTCCCACTGTTCCATTGAGACACACATATCACTCGGAGCTGGAGTTCTACAAAAAAATTGTTGTTTGTGTTTGTGATTGCAAGCTATAGACATAACGTGGCTGTAACCTATCTTTTTAAGATTGTAACGTTATAAACGTCACATCTCTATTAATTTATATTTAAATAATTATTTCATTTTAATTTGTTTAATAATTTATTAATTTCTTTATCTTCAGTTTAATTTTTACTATTTTTTATTTATAAAAATAGTTGGCGCCCTATGTTTTTTCTTTTCTTCCTCTGTCTTTATTTTCTCTCTCTTTCTGTCCCGTAGAATAAATATTCGCCCTCTCTCTTTTCGTTCTGCAGACTATTCTGTTCCGTGTTGACAGACAAGCTAGTTTCATGATATCTATAGCAACATCCTATGACATCTGTGCTAACTTCATTCAGTCTCCCACTTTCTGTCAAAACAACTTTTCTGTAGTGGGATTATTTTTTGCCTCTTTTTGAAATTTATAAAAGAAGGCAAAAATTATTATAAGACTCATTTTTATGGTCTACAAATTCTCTTGGGTTTATTGGTTTACTGGACATTTTATTGGTTTATTGGACATTTTATTGGTTTATTGGACATTTTATTGGACATATCAAAACTTTATTGGTTTTATTGGCTTTATATCAACCACCTTATTTGGATCTCAACAATTGGTCAGGATATACAGCCACGTGTGACTGCAGCTCTCCAGAAGCCACAAATTCTATTTGGAGGACCCAACAGCTAGAACACACAAGCAGCCCATCGAAGCAATAAGTAACATTTATTAACTGTTAAGCTTTGGCAGGGTTAATTATTGTTTTTTTATTAATTTAAATAAATATGTTTGGTTAAAATTTGTCTTATTTGCTATCAACTGAGAACTCAGGTTCAATCCCTAGTTTAAGACAAGATGACCTCACCCTTGAGATACTGAGCTAGACAGCTATAGACGATAAGCTCCCATGGTTGATTGAGGTATTATTTTTACAATAGTACTTCAATTCTCTTTGGTAGTCTTATCGTTACACATTGGCGCCCAACGTGGGGCCCAAAATTATTATAAGACTCATTTTTATGGTCTACAAATTCTCTTGGGTTTATTGGTTTCCTGGACATTTTATTGGTTTATTGGACATTTTATTGGTTTATTGGACATTTTATTGGACATATCAAAACTTTATTGGTTTTATTGGCTTTATATCAACCACCTTATTTGGATCTCAACAATTGGTCAGGACATACAACCACGTGTGACTGCAGCTCTCCAGAAGCCACAAATTCTAATTGGAGGACCCAACAGCTAGAAAACACAAGCAGCCCATCGAAGCAATAAGTAACACTTATTAACTGTTAAGCTTTGGCTTAACATAATATTAATATGTGATGTTATAAGTTATTGCTCTTCTCGGTAATTATACCGCTCATAGTGTATTTTATTTATTTAAACCTACAGTTACTACTAGTTGTATTTACAATATAGTTAAAGTACCAGATACAAAGAAACACGAAAATAATTTGATCCCTGACGTGTATCTTCTACCCTATAACATGCAACCCTTATAGTTTTATATAAAATGATGGGTAATATTCGCACGGCAAGGAGACACAGTCTCTCCAAAGCTATTTACGGCGCTTTTAGAACATACTTGTAAGAAGGCACATCTAAACGAGCATGGTAGAAGAGAAGCTCAGTCATTTGAGATTTGCAGATGACATCGTCCTTATAGCCGATCGTATGGATGATGCAATAATAATGTTTGAAAAATTTTGTTACTCTTTTTAGGAGGTCGGAGTAAAGATTAATGTGAACAAGATGCAAATAATGACTAATCTGGTGCTAAATCGAAATATTGCTGTTGATGGAAGGGATATTGTGCAGACTACATCATGTAAGTACCTAGGACATGAAATTCGGTTGGGCAGAGATAACCAAACATGTGAGCTCCCACGTCGCATAAGATTATCCTGGGCAGCGTTTGGTAAATTAAACTATGTATTTAAATCGGATCTACCCATATGCCTCAAAAGGAAAATCTTTGACCAATGTGTGTTATTTCTACTTACTTATGGAGCGGAAACATTAACACTCACAAAAAAGGTATTTAATAAGATTCACGTGACTCAGATGGCTATGGAGCGCCAGATGTTGGGTGTCTCTCTGAGACACCATATCACAAACGAAGAAATACGCCGTAAAACAAAAATAACAGAGGCTATCGAAAAAATCGCATCGTTAAAATGGAATTGGGCAGGCCACATTGCCAGATTATCAGACGACTGATGGACAAAACGTATTTTAGAGTGGAGACCAAGCCAAGAAGCAATACGGAGCAGAGGATGTCTACCAAATAGATGGACTGACGACCTGAAGCGTGTTAGCAATAACTGGATGTAAACAAGACAGATAGCTGTCTTGTGCGGTTGGAAGGAGCTGAGGGAGACATATGTCCAGCAGTAGACGCATACAGGTTGATGATGATGAATATTCGCATTCTTTATTTTAGTAATTTAGTTTTTGTGAATTTTTCTACAATTCTTCCAATGTTATTTTGGCGTTTAAATTAAGTTAAATCAATAATATTTATTCTAAACATAGGAAATTTATGCAAATATAAAAATGCGACTTACTTAATGCGGAATCCTTGGAACCAAGGCCATAAATAAATTCGAAATTTAAAATAATCGTAGAGAGAATAAAAATGCTCTACTAATTTAACTAAATGAATAGCAGAAGGTGTGTTCATTGTGTCAAGATCCAAAAATTAAGTTAAGTTTGACATCTTATTGTAGTCTATAAATACTATTATGCTATTTATTCCTGTTTAAAAGCATTTACTTCCAATCGATAGTATTCTTTTAATATTATTTTTATCTTATTGACATCATGCGCGTTCAATATATACAACACATAATATTTTCATTGTTAAAACGTTTTTAGATTTATTAGAATTATTTTCATATAATGAGACTAGTTTTAATTTCTCACTTATTAAAAAACGACAAAGTACTATATAATGTTGTAACAAAAATTTCTTTAATTATTGGAATTTCTTTAACTGGAATTTTTTTGATCACCTGCAATTAACAAACATATCAGGGTTTAACTTTAAAGAAATATACCAAGAACCGAAACGTTACTGGGTCCAATAACAAAGTGCATAAGATTATTCTAAACCCTATACTCTCTAATGTAATGTATTACTTATCAAAGATCATTTCTTTCATTTTTCAACCTAGGGCGCCCACTTCAAAGTCGTCTGTCTTCTATGTCAAAACTGTCTTCAAAATACTTATTGCACTATTCTGATAACAGCCTTTCTGAGAATGCCTCGCTGAAATCCTATGATTTGAACTGTTGCGTTGATATAGAGCGATTATTCTGGCTCTATCAAATCGGAAATTGGATAACCATGCATTTTTGAACAATTGAGAACAAATTGTGCTTTTCGATATTTAATGAAACTGACAATTTTTAATAAATGCCATAGTTAAAAAAGATCAGTTTGTTCGCGATTTTATTTCATGATAAAAACCGAAGAAAAAAACGTGCTTTATACGAAAATATTTCGTAAAAACAAGAAGTTGCTTGCAATTATAAACTATAAAATTTTTTTTTTTACATATCTTTTGTGATGGCTTATTCACTCATACTTGAAAGATTAATCAAAACACTACGCCATTTATGCTCATTTATGATACCACTGCTATCCCTCTAATAAAAATATTTTTTCCTCAGAAGATTTCGTGGGAGCTGAAGTTACGGAAGTCAGAGATGTATCGCAGCGTGGTACCACAACTGATGATTGTCTAAATTGCAGTACACTCTCTAATTCCGAAATACCTTCTACATCATCATCGGCAAATGTTTAACCACAAGTCAACAATAATTGTCAACCAATTGTCAACCAAGTTCCAAAATTGTAATTATTTTCGATGTAAAACTTACTCCGGAACAAATTCGTCCATCAGAAAGTGAAATTAAAAATTATTGCGAAGAATCAGAATATGATTATGTCCTCTTATATACCACTTATGGAACTTAAGACTGAAGATGGTAAAGATTTTGGATTGGATCTTACGAATATCCAGAAAGGGGATTTTGTTCTCATTAAATTTGCTACAAAAAAACACTGAAATTCTTTGTTGGTCAGATCGAAAAGGAACTAGAAGAGTCAGAATTTTTAGTAAATTTTTAAGCTCCTAAAAAAAATTGGGACAGCAAGATCCAGGTTCTTTTTTAGGTTTTCCGATAATTTTCATGGGTATAATATGGGATAATTCAATGTTTTATGTTAAATAAATAATAAAAATTGCACTTATGAAAAAGTCTTGTCCACATGTGTCTCCCTTAGGGGCACATGTAGACTAATTACATCTATTTAGAATTTAATGCACGTGCCATATATAATTTAATTACTGCCAAATTTAAATGTACACATAGACTCACAAATATGTCAATCTTACATTAAAAAAGCCGATACTATAGTACTTTTCATATAAAAATGCGTGCACGTCATTCAAGATTTACGACGTCAGAACCCCACAGCGTTGCCAAAACATCAGAATAGTTAGTAAGTGAGGAATTTTTAAAATGTCTACTATTTGTCAAACTATTATATTAACAGTAAATACACTTAGTTGTACGATTACTGCAACACACTTAAAGACATAACAAAACATTTTAATACAAACTTACTACTACAACTACTAAGGATTTCCACAGTTTTCATTGTCTTCCTTCACTCAACCGTTTTCTCCAATTTTCCCTGTCATTCCAGTCTCCATCTCGCAGGGTTCTTTTCTCCATAGCCTCGTCGATTTCATCTCTGAATGACCTTCGGGGTCTTCCTCTCTTTCTTCTTCCATACAAATACAAACTTATATATTCTAAATTTTAAACTTACCACTTTTAGGCCCATATTTATAGTCGGTACTCAAGTATCGGTCGATGCTTGAGGTCGACCTTGAGTCGTTTTTGTGTTTTATAAACGGATCTCGAGTACGAAATCGAGCTTGAGTACACAAAAATGACAGCTCGTGCTCAAGCATAGGATCGACCTGCCTTGAGCACGGGTTCCTAACCTAACTTGTTTGTTTATATTTATATTTTTTTCCAATTCGCTTCAATACAATTATTTTTTTTTGTTTTTTGAGATTATGGATATTTTTGTTCAATATCCAGGATTAAGTCATGGCAGCTTAATATTTGATCAAAGTTGATTAAGAGTTAGAAAGGAAAGAGGACAAATTCCAGAATTATTAATAGGTGAATTATTATGAATAGTGAATATGCATGCAGCACAGGCACTATCTACTTACTCCAGCATTAAAGCAAGGTATTTATTGATAATGGGCTAAACAAAAAATAGGTTATTTGATAGATATATCTTTTTAGGTAATGATCAACAAAATAGATATAATAGTGCACATGTAAGAAATGTTGCCAAAAGGCTATTTAGAACCTGGAAAATATGGTTTCCCTGTCTGCAATGAAGCCTACAAATCAAATTAAATACATATCTTGCAATAATAAGTGCTACAGCAGTACTCTGCAATATGTGTTTACAGGAAAATAATTATAAATAGTGATGATGATTTTCTAGAAAATACTGATGTGCCAGAGAATAGAAATGTTAATGATGTGGAACAAGGTTTAAATTTTAGGAGACATTTTATTCAACAATGTTATGCATGAGAATGTGAATATATTATTGAATACCTATGTTAAATATATTCTTTTTTATTTTATATGTCGAAATGTATTTTTTATATTTTAATTTAAAATAAATGAGGGTTATACTATACTCAGACAACTTAAGCAAGTATATCTTTATTGAGTTCGAGTTGTCTCTCTCCTTTTAAATAAGTGTTTATTCCTTTCACAAAACCTTTCCTTATCAAATATAAAATTAATTACACGTTTAAAATATTAGTATTCTTTATTTAAAAATATATTTATAAACCTTTACGATAAATAAATTTGAAAGTAACAATTTATAAAACTAAAAAATGGAATAATATCAGGCTTGTTAAATATAAAATAATATAATAATCGCTTTACAACCACCATAGTATACATTAAAAACAAAATCACCAAAAAAAAAATAACCAAAACTAGTATTTACATTTAGAATTTTTAACAGTTTTCAATATAATACATTAAGTACAAAATAAGAATAGTTATTATATAAATGATTGTTTTAAAAATCCATAACTATAGATTACTATTAAACTTTGGAATAATTCAAACCTTTTTTTGGCGAATGTTTTTTATTTGCAATTATAATAGCTACTACTCCATTAGTAGTAGTGTTTGTTATTACTGTTACATATTGCCATAAGTATATTTAAGATTACTTACCATTTGAAGCACATTAACATATTCTATAGGAACAACAGGTGTCATATTACACGTATTACTTGAAATTCTTATTATATGTACAGGTAACATTTCTCAAAATTATCATACATAACAACTCTTTATTTTGAACTGGAAAAGCAATGGATGGAGTCAGATAATTCTGATGTTACAGTAATTAAACTTATATGTCCTCCTATCTGGTGGGCCTCCTTTTGTTCTACAATTATCTAAGTATGAAAATATAGTAAATTTACCTCTTCCAAATACTTCTGTGTTGTCCCAAGGACAGACGATGCTTACATATATGTCGGGAACAGCAACTTTCACAAACTCCATACCTACATCAGGCTTTGACTTTTTTAAAGGGCCATCACCTGCTGCAAATTTTGCTTGAATAAATAAAAGTAGTTTACCTCTGTTTCAATTTGTTTTACAATTTTCGTAGCTGTTCTGAAGTCCTTAATATATCTACCTCAGGCTGGCAGTTATATAATACGCTGTATTGTACTCCCAACCCTTCTTTTTTCATTAAGGAAGCACCGTTTGTCCTTTTATTCTCTACAGTATTATTTTCCTTTACCAGCTGGATTAAAAACACCTTTCCTTTTGTTGAATACACTGCATATTTAGTACAATGTCCGCTCATCTAAAAATCGACATAATTGAAATTTATTCCCTCGAATGCATATTTTTTTATAATATATTACATACCTTAAAATGATTTTAATTTGTTATTGTATTAAAAAATTTGTTGTGTATTAAAAAATTAATTTTTTTAATACACAACATGCCTCTTCTTCAATAAAGCTAAATTTGGCGCTAAAAATATTTAAATAAAGTTTGGTGACAATGATAATAATTGACAGAATCTTCTTTTTATTCCGAAAATCCCTAATTTTCGTGCTTGAGATCAATCTTGTACGAGAATACCCGAAGTATCGTTTATAGAACACAACAAATACTTGAGCATGACCTTGACGTAAGTTCGACTTGGCGGAGCACGTGCTCAAGCACGAGCTTGAGTACCGACTATAAATACGGGGCTTAGAGCAGTAATAGTAAAAACGTCCTGCCATTATTTCTTGTTCAAAATAATCTATCTTATATAAAAGCCCATCAGCTTTCTACAGACTATTTTTAGTTGTTTTGGCATAGCACAATCACAATACACAACAATAATTAGTTTTTAACGCTATTAATTTAAATTTAATATGTATTTATAATTACAATTTATTAATATATAATATATTATGGTCAAATTGTGTAAGAAATTAAAACATAAACAAAAATATACTCTAAATACTCTAAAAAAGCGGCAAAAATTTAAACAATTTTACCATACGCTGAACTGTCAAAAAATTTGATTTTAGTACCAGTTGCATACAATTGTCTAATAAATTTAATTAAAATTATTATTTTATGGAATATTAGATTTAAAGAGTTAGTTCATAAAATTTATATTATTAATAACAAAAAATATTTTTGGTTATTTAATCAATATAATTCTAAAGATTCCAATATAATGATGATTACATTTTTCTGATTATTATACCATATTGACGCCCGATGAAAGATCGAGCAGTTCCGTATGGCTTTTGGTATTATTAGCTGTGTTAGGAAAATTTGAACTCTAACGTTGACGTTCTGGAAATTTTAAATACAAGTGACCTCACTTTATATAAATTGTGACGTGCACGCATGTTTATATGAAAAATACTATATACAATTAATCTCATTTTGCGGAATTTTTTAAAATTTTTCCACATGTGCCCCCCTCCCCCTTACACTGAATCTCCGTAACTCGAAATCAGCTAGCACCGATCTCCCCATAATGGGGACTGATTTTCAAGTACCAAATTATCATAGTAGTTTTACAGTATAAAGTACAGAAGTAAACTTGAAGAAAACACATTATAGTAAAAAATATATGTATATGTACATTAAATATTTGGTTTTAAAAACATAACGTGGCTCACCAATGTTGTAAACAAAGTATAGTCTCAGGAATACTTAATTACTAAACTACGATAACAAGTCAATTAAAACAGCTTAATAAAATAGCTTTAAAAACGGATGGAACAGCTTGAGTGACATGCCTAAAAATATACTTAAAACCATCCCGAAAGAACGCTGATAGCGATAAAACCTCAAGAAATTATGGTTACTCCAAAACCGATATTTGCTAGAGTTAAGCTCAATTATCTTCTTGGTTATTCAAATGTATGGTGATGCGTGGGTTGTATTTCTCTAGGTTTATTTAGGCACGACACTGAAAAAGGCAGACACTGAAGTTACGGAACTTACGAGAAAGGATCGCATTCGTGTTCAGTCATACTGTAATGAGACATATTATGAAGATTAAATGTAGATATTAATAAAAAGGAACTAACCCACTAGGCACATTAAGGATCCATTTCAGACAGACAAAGTTAAATAATTAATTTAAACTATATGTCGGTTATTAATTTTAACTTCGTTCCGGCTGAATCCAAATTTTCTACTAACCAGAACTGTCACAAATAATCTGACTTACCTTTTTTTCTAGGGAGGAAAAAGAGGTTTTCCTATAAATGCTTACAACGGTAGTACACAAACCATAAATTTTCAACTTACAATGACGAGAGCCATTTTAGTAGTTTATTTGGAAAGATATGTGATATATTATTTCTCTTGTATTTGGGTAGAAAGAAAACCGAAATACTGCGAAGTATATGTTACGTACACTGTTTATAAAGTATTAAACCACATGTGACTATAAATAAAAGACATAAACGACTGATTGAGGTCCTTAATCCAAATTATACCCCTTTTAATAATTGCCGAATACGACAACAGCTTCGGTTTTATTTCGTGGAAATATTTTATGTACACCAAATAAACAATATTAGTCAACTCAAACAGTTTGATACCGTTCTAGTTGTGTGACAATTAATTAGAAATAATGTGAAGTGATATTGATCAGTGATACATTTTCACTTACCCTAAATATGTAATAAAATTAAGTCGTCATCGGTAAAGTGAAATACTCAAGAAGTAATACATTGATAATCGATATATTTTTATTTTTGCCCAAAACAACTGTACAATCACTGAAGAAATGGTCAATGGAAAATATGGAAGTCAAACATTATACCAAACCTTATGCGAACAAGAGAAATATTTAACAATGAAATGGAAGAAAAAAGACAGATTATAGAATAAAAACACATATACTTAGTTGTGTAAAAAAATTGACTTTTAAATATTTATGAGAAGGAAATGAGGTAAAAGATTGTAGGCAAATCCAAAACTGTCGAATAGTGAAAATTTACTATTATACAACAAAAACATTTCACACAAAAAATGTATTATGGAGCAAGAGTTAAAATTTACAGTTTACATGATAATATGATATAAATCACAAAATAATATAGTTAACATTTAACATAAAAAAATAAAACCATGTAACATAACATTTTATAGTTTGTTTAGCAGTTAACTTTTGGCATAAAAATTACATTCAATAAGTATATGTCTGATTCGGATTACAGTGCTGACATTTTACATGTGTTAGATGGGTTTGACCTATTCGCAATCTCCGTATGATTGTCATATTTTTCCGAGATAAACTGGGATAGATAAGAAGGTTCACTGGCGAATTGGTTTCTTGTACTCATAAAGAGTATATCGAAATATAAGAAAGACAGTTAAGATTTGATTTCACGTATAGTGCCTCTGTATATTCGCTTATACGTATTTCATCCTAAAAGGAATCATTAGAGCGACTATTTACAGAAGCTATGAACGTGAAAACAATATATCCTGTCAAAAATGCTACTTGTTCTCCGTATTATTTTATGGGTTGGAGGCTTGGACTTTAAAGAAAGATGTTTCGGACAGATTGGAAGCCTTGGAGTTATAGGCCTACAGAAGGATATTAAGAATAAGTTGGATGGATAGAGTCATGAATGTCGAGGTGTTAAGAAGAATGGGAAAAGACAAGGACGTCATGAGGGGCGAGCGTTATAACTTGTTGCAATTAATAATGCAAGAAAGAATACAGGGTAGAAGGAGTCGCGGAAAAAAACGCATCTCCTGGTTGAATAATTTAAAAGCTAGGTTTAACTGCACTTCTGCTGACCTCTTTAGAGCAGCGGTGTCGAAAGTGTGAATTGCCACGATGGTTGCCAACCTTCTTAGAGGAGATGGCACGTAAAGAAGAAGATGAGCGCTAGAGCAAAATCCAGAATTTGCTTTAATATGTGCCTTCTAAGAATTGCAACTCAAAACAGACGTTGCTAAAGAGGTAAAGAGGGAAATGGCGAATCTAAAATTGCATTCCACAACATATCTCTTCAACTAAGCAAAGTCCTTAAAATTGGTTTCCTTGTACTCATAAAGAGTTAATCGAAATAAAAGAAAGACAGTTAAGATTTTTTAATTAGAAGCAAATATACAGAGGCACTATACGTGAAATCAAATCTTAACTGTTTTTCTTCTTGAAATATTTGTTTAAAACCAGATTTGCCTAAATTTACAATTTTTTACTTTGCTATGTGCATTGTTTAATTTATTTTGCCAATATGTTGGCATTCTATATTAACTTTTAGTTGCCTGAACTTTTAAGAAATGAGAATTGTTAATTTTTAGGAATTATTTATTTGTAACTCTCCCTCTTTCTCTCTTTCTCTCTCTTTCTTTATTTAAAAAAAAGGATAATTCTGACAGGAATATATAGCGAGAATATAAGGTAAGTGTGTTCGTTTTTTTTTCTTTTTGACTATTTCTAGCAATTATTTATTTGTAACTCTCTTTCTCTCTCTCCTTTTCTCTCCACTCTTCCTTTTATTTTGTAAAAAATAGGATACTTCTGACAGGAATATAGAGCGACAATGTAAGGTAAGTGTGTTTGTTTCTCTTTCTTTTGACTATGTATGCACTTTGGATTTTTAGAGAGGTTTACCATATTTGTCATTCTTTGAGAATCTTCTCATATCGAGTTTTTCTCGTCCCTCTTAAAAAGACAAGGTGGCGTCCTTTTTTTTCTCCTTTTTTTAGATCTATAGACCCACGTTTCAAAGCTCTTCTTATTCTTAGGGTGCTTTTTCGTTTCGAACGTTGGCAATCATTCTGGCTATGATGACTTTGTAAGTTGCTATACGGAATAGCTCTGTTGAGGTCTTTCTGTACCATGCTCTCAGGTTAGGTTAAGCCAGGATATTCCTCTTCGTCCTGGGTCCCTTTTGCCTTCAATTTTACCTTGCAAAATGCATTGGAGTAGCTTATATATGCTTTGATTTCTTATTATATGTCACAGGTACTGCAGATTACGGCCCTACACAATGATGACCAAATCCGCGGTTGTGTTCATCCTCCGTAGTACTTCTTTATTGGTGACTTTGTTTGTTTCCGCATTCAATGTTCACATTTCTACTCCGTACAGAAGCACTGAGTACACGTAACATTCAAAGCTCACGTCCTTCAAAACACCTGGGTGCTGGTTTGCAAGGTGAAGATACTTGCACCTGGATTTTTCTTCTTTCTTTTAATCTCCAATTTCCCTTCCCGACAAGTTACGTTACAATTGTAAAAGTAATAATTTTAAGTACCTAGGATCGGTATTATAGAATAATGGAGAAATGGATAGGGATGCATGCAGTAGAATTAGGGTTGGATAAATGAAGTGGAAGGAAGCGAATGGTATGTTGTATGACAGAAAAATTCCAATGAAGCTGAAGGAAAGATTTTATATAACAGCCAAAGACCAGCTATGATGTACATAACTAAAGGTTGGGCAGTACATTAGAAGGGGAACAACGAATTTATGTGGCTAAAATGGGAATGCTTAAATGGATGATTCATTTTATTTTATGAAATCGTCATACTTTAATCCAAATAACCTAACTCCAGTATGTCTCCCAATAAATATAACTCATCCTATATATCCAAAAACTGCAGATAATTGGATGAAATATATCTCTATGAAAATGCTTTAATGGCTATCTCTATGAAAACTTCTCTAATAATAATTTTTTATTAAAAAAACTTACCTCAGAGCTTAATGAAGATAACTGCCACTGACTACTAAAATCCAGATCTTTCTTTAATCCCTTTTGCACACTATTATCTTTATCATCTTGACTAAGTCCACTAATATTTGGGTATACCTTAAAACTATCGTAGTCGTTTTCTCTTTCGGTTGGAATATACTCTAAAGCACGAGTTTGATTATATTCCAAAGATTTTACTTTACTGCCTAAGGAACTTTGAGAATCACTATAAGTTGTGTCTTCCGTATCCTTGCTGTCACTTTTCTCAAAAGATGATTTTGTTTCACTCTCATTGCTAGAATTGTTGTTTCTGATATCTTCGGGCGGTAAAGATAAAAACTGAGAAGTTTGCAATGTTGGATAGACATGAAAGCTGTCGAAGAAATCTTCTGTTTCCTTAGATTCTATAGATCTAGACTCGACAGATTCTTCCTGGGATATTGCTGGACAAACTCGAAAGCTGTTAAATGTATTAGTGTTACTATTATTCGATTGGTCACAAACATCCACGGTACTGGGACGGCGTTTTGCTACAGGACTTCTGGTAAGATTATGTAAAACTTCAATTGGTTTATGCAAAAGTGGACTGGTGTTATTTGAACGGTTGATGGAACCCAATGGAGAGATTGGTTTAATAACGTTCGTTACAGTTAAATGGTCTGATGATTTGCTTTTGGTATTTATTCTTAGTTTAACTGTAACAAATAGAACATATTTATTAGGCAATTAATATTTTGTTTCAAATATAAAAAAATGTAAATTTTGTTATTTATTTGAAAATATTTATATTTAAAGTATTACTTAAAAATTTAATATTTATTATTAGATATTTTTTAGCAGGAATTTTGTCTTTAGTTAGTTTAGTCTTTCATTTATTTTATTTGAATTTCAAGGACAAGCTCTAGGATTACTTAAAATACCCACAAAGCTGATGAGAGTTACCAGGGTATTATAAGCATCTCCAGTGCAATGGTTTAAATTAAAGAATAGAGAACTATTTCGAAAGATTAAGAAACTTGGTTCTTAGAGGTATTTTCTGGCATGTGCATAACTCTCACAGCATCTCCAGGGATTCTATTTGACGTAACCCTTAAAATGCACTGTAAGTAGAGTCACAGATTGAAGTAATACAGGCATTGGAGAGCAGGGATTATACATATTCATTTGTCGTTGCTTGGGGAATCTGCTCCTTAAGATAAGATGGGATAGGTTTTGATTTATAGCTAAATAGTGATATCGAGTCAACAAGAATGGCTGGATAAACGGGTTAGTTTTCTATGCATGAAGATATCTCATACATATGTGAATCTATATCAAAAGAAACATCAGAGGTATGTTTGTAATGCCAAAAGGATGTAAAAGAAATCTTTATACTCTAAGACAGTATATGACTCTATTAGAACAAATACCACAGTCGTAATTGAATAATCTTGGCTCAGAGAAAAACTTCGAAATTGGTTTGGTAATGCAAGGAGATTATTAACTGACTAACTCAACATAATAAAAACCGTTTTTACTTTGTACTTTCTAAGTGGCTTACTCAGTGGCAACAGATCCACCGTCAACTAGTGGATCTAAATCATGCAACTTAGCAGCCTTAGCAGACATGAAATGCGCGTGTCACCATTCTGTGACCCTCCTGGCCTTTAGGCATATGACCGTAACGCTGGCCTAGATATTAACCTCGCGAAAACAGAGTACCTATCTACAAGTGAAAAAGAAAAAGAAGGTCTACAGATTGATGACAACGTAACAATCAAAGGAAAGGATAAATTCAAATACTTGGGGTTTATAATTACGAAAAAGGCAACAACAGAGAAAGCAATAACACAAAGATTAAGACAAACAAGAACAGCAATCCGAGGAGTTAACTCAGTATGGTGAGATAGACACCTAAATATAAAGACAAAAATACAGATTTATAAAACATTAGATAAAATAAAGATGAATACGAAAAATGGGGGATGAGTATGAATATGTCTAAAACAGAATATATGCGAATAGGCAATGAAGACGAAGACCCGGATTTGGAAATTAGACAAATGAAAAGGTGCTACGAATACAAATATTTGGGAAGTATTATCTGCAGTAAAGGAACAACGGAACGAGATATAGACTATAGAGTGCAACAAGGCAGGAAGAGTGTTCAAATTCTGAATTCGATACTTTGGTCCAACAAAGCTACTATGAGAACTAAAATGACTATCTACAAAGTAATTGTAGAGCCCATTCTTACATATGGAGCAGAATGTTGGCAAATGACAGTAAAAGGAAAGAAAAAAGTTGACACGGTTGAAATGGACTACCTAAGAAGAGCTTGCCGTATATCAAGAGTAGAACGTATACCTAATTCTGAAATTAGAAGAAAAACAGATAGAGTACATACAACTTCTGAAAGAATAGAAACTAGACAGTTAATATGGTATGGACACGTACAGAGGATGGACGACAACAGATGGCCAAAAAGAGCTATGGAATACAATCCAAGTAATAGAAGGAAACGAGGAAGACCAGCCAAGTCTTGGATACAAGGTGTTATGGAAACCATGAAAGATAGAGCCATTGATGAAGACACCTGGAGAGATAGAAAAAGATGGCGATCGAAATGCGGGAAGCGGCAGAAGCTGTAGGATCCCCGCTTATATATATATATATATATATATATATATATATATATATATATATATATATATATATATATATATATATATATATATATATATATATATATATATATATATATATATATATATATATATATATATATATATATATATATATATATAAAACATTAGTGCGAAGTATTATGACATATGGTGGTGAAAATTGGATCATAAACAAGAAAAACAGCAGTAAGATAGTACCAACAGAAATGGAATGCCTGAGAAGATGCTACAGAGTAACAAGAATGGATAGGAGAAGTAATCACGAAATAAAGCAAACAACATCAATAGAAACAGACATACTAACATATGTAGAACAAAAAAGACTAAAGTGGTATTGACATGTGAGAAGAACTAGCGACAGCAGATGGATGAAGAGAATAACCGAATGGAACCCCATAGGAAGGAAGAAAAGAGGACGACCCCGAAAATCCTGGAGGAACGAAGTAGACGTCGCCATGAGTAAGAGAGGCGTAAACGATGGAGAATGGGACAACACAGAGAGATGGAAACGGTTGAGCAAGGGAAGGCAGTGAATACTGTAGAATCCCTGAATATATATACCGTAAGCGAATCCATTGCCCTTGCGAGTCCGATACCATTTTAGGGTGGCACATTACTGCTGCAGCGTGGGGCTCCATCCTCCCCAGAGTCGCTGTGTTGCTACATGAATGCCCGTCCGTTATCCTAACCACGGACCAAAAACGTAAAAGCAGGTAGGAATAGGGTCTCAAAATAGTACGTATGACAAGGTGCCGCCTAGAAGCCTACTCCTTGAACCGCAAACTCACGTTCTTATTGTGGAAAGGACTTATAGAGTTTGCAGTTCGTGTAACCTTACTTTGGTTATGTGGAATTGAGAACAGAGTGGTCCCACGAGAGCTTGTTACAAATACTAGGAGATTAGATTGGTGATTGTTAGAGTTAACGTGCACTACTGCGACTTCGCTCACAGTCAGAATTGCGGCTAGTTGGTTTTCACCGACCACATTTCGTCTATGTGACAAGCTTCTGTCCAGCCGGTCATTGCGACCGAAGTTAGTATGTACTCTTATGGAACAACGCACTAGTATGTGTTTCGGTAGTTTTTGTGTTTTTAACAGTGATCTTTTTATTTTCTTCATCAATGCAGTCAGTAATTTTATCCATAGTGATTGAAATGTTAGCTTTGAGAGTGTCGCCAGCGACACTATCACATATCTCACGAAATATCGTTTTCTCTATTTTCTTACTATCGTGTGAATCATTATACATTTGATGAAATTTGGCTGCATTGTGTTCTTCATAAAAATATATTTTACGCGTATCATGCATAGAATAATGAGATTTCATTTCTTTCAGAGTATGTATAAAGCTGAATACCATTGTTTTTATTTCATCAGTCAACTTGGTATGTCTGTTTTTATGAGCGCTCCGTCCATCTTCTTTAGCATTGTCAAATTCAAGGAAATGTTTCGTTATAGTTTGAATACGGCGTGTTCAAACAGTGATGCCATCTAAAGACAGGAATGGTTTATATCAGACAAGTGTACCTTGTAAGGAGACACTCACATGAACCCGAACTCTTTAACTATATGAAGATTAATTAAAACTTGTTTCGGCTTCAGGGTATCTATCACCAGCTATAATCGTGATAAGGCTGTTAAATATTTGTTCTGAGCATTGTACTCCCCTAACTGATTAATATAAGAAATAAATCGTTGTCTTTTGATGAAAGAGATGGCTTAAAAATAGTTGTTTTAAATACACTTGGTGTCTTCTCCGACCTTGTTAGTGGTGGCATCTGATTTTTTTATTTCATTACTAATTTTGCCGGTTCTTCTCAGCTTTTTAACTCCACGTGGCTCATTCTTTTTCTTAGATGTATCTCTAAAATCAGTTGACATTATGAATTTAATAAAAAACAAATTAATTAAAACCGCGAAACAACAGCACTTTACGTAACGGTAACAAAACTTATGGGATGGTGATGGTATGTCTGTATGTATGTTATTCTCCGTTAGCTTATATAATTTTCTTTTATAATCTTTTTACGGCGATCTTTATTGTGCAAACGAAATCAGGCTTGGATTCCTTCCGAAAAAAGCTTAAATATGGCGCCAATATCTAAATTCTGACCAAAAATTAATTCTGATTGTTATTTTCTGTGTCCCTTCAAATACTTACCACCTTGTTTCAATAATACTAGTAATTTACTCGTCTGTGGATATGACGTAATTTAACTACATCGTACTTTCAAATTAAGTATATTTTCACACACTGTGTCTTTGTATTAAAGGAACTATATACAAGTTTAATTTATATTCATTAGGAGTGTCGTGTAATTGTAGTTCCTTTTGATCTTTTAACTGTAAATCGAATATTGTTCTTTCTTGAAATAAAGAAAAACTTATACTTATACTAAATTTCATAGCTCAAACACTTTATCTTTTGGAGTTATTCTTTATTAGATTTGGCGACCTGGTGTAAACATTAAATGGTCTACAGAATCTTCATATTCCGAACTAATATTCCTTCATCTGAGTCAAATATGAGTCCGAAGAACATCAGAAGTACCGTTAGCTTGGAAAATCCAATTACGATTTTAAGAAACAACAAAAGTGAAGTGGAAAACACAAAAATGGTCACCGACAAGCAGGCCATCAAAATTTGCAAATCTAAGAATTTCATTAAGAAGGATACTTTGGAACCATCGATAAATCTAGATCCTTTGACCCCACTAAGAGTTAGATTAACCAGTACCTCGAACAGTCGATTTTTTTTAGCAGGATCAAGGGAACCAGATATCTTGAAAGCCATTAAACTACATCTTGCTTTTCTACACGACCAACTTGCTTCAGTATATTACGAATGATTCACCAACACGAGCGTTAAACTCTTTTTGGGCTTCCGAAGGACTTCCCACTAAGACTAAAGATTTACGAAACTCCTTCTAGAATTTAACGATGCCTATGTAATTGGTCCAACTGAGGTGGAGGCTGATCTTGCTGCTCTTAGGTCTTTCCTCACTTCGGAAAGAATTATTCACCTACAAAAATCAAAACAAAATCACCGAAACTACTATTCCGTTACCCCTCCAAAACGAAATTTTTAAATACTATAACGTGTTCTGTGAGACTAGAAACCTTAAATTATTTTAGTGATGACAACTTTAGCATGGTTCTGATTAATATTTGTTCTATAAGATATAAAACAGATGAATTATTTTTGTTTTTAGAGGAATTGGGATTTTCCCCGACAGCTGCGGTTACCCAGCACTGGTTTGAAGTCAACGAGCCTTTTTTTACGGAAAAATATACCACAATTGTTTGGTTTAATCGTTCAAGTTCAGCTCGTGGATGCACCCTAATTATTTTTAAAAAATAATGATTTCTCTCCTATAACAAAATGTGACTTTCTGTTAAATGAATCCTTTTTTGAGTTTTCATTGGTTTATAACAATAACCTTAATATATACATTCTTTGCATTTATAGATCACCTGATTCTTCCATGAAATAATTTTTTCAGAACCTGTTAAATTTGTTAGACCACCTGCCCAATAAAAGCAGAAAGATTCTATGCGGTGACTTGAATATTAATTATGCTGTTGCTTGTGCTACCCAATTATCGT
The DNA here is from genome assembly GCF_040954645.1 of Diabrotica undecimpunctata. Taxonomy (NCBI): domain Eukaryota; kingdom Metazoa; phylum Arthropoda; class Insecta; order Coleoptera; family Chrysomelidae; genus Diabrotica; species Diabrotica undecimpunctata. The sequence continues at coordinate 41,870,447 of NC_092806.1, forward strand.
TGGTCAATATATTCGAATTGTATTGTTTCACAATGCACGTTTATTCTCCTACAAGAATTACTAAAACAACATCTACTACAATTAATTATATTCTCTCAGATTTCTCAATCTATGCTCTACAATTGCTCTACAATGCAAATGCTTTACAATGTAGAGATGTAGTATATACCAAGATTAACACTCCTAACAAACAATCCTCGAAAACCCAACGTTTAGGTAGGATTTTTCCGCTCAGAACTTTCGTAAATTCCAAAATTTGTACTTGACTTCTGGATGGAACGTGAACTATAATTTTAGTAATTTTTTAGGTAGGCTTCTTTGTATTTTTAATAAGGCATTTCCTTTAATTACAATTAAGTCAAAACATCACAAACCCTGGACTACCAAAGGTATCCGCATATCAGCTAAGAATATGTATTCACTACTGTACATCAAGAAATTTACTACCACCGTCTTTGTCACTGAATATATCTCCAAGTACAGAGAAACCTATCAAAAACTTATTAAAACAGCTAAAAAAATGTACTATCAGAATCGTCTCTAAAAATGTTGTAAGAGAAACTTGTTCCATAATAAACGATCTTCGAAATAAACTTAACACAGCTCAAACATTTTCTCTTCAGAACCCTAAAAATCTAAATGAATACTTCGTTAATGTGAGAAAAAATATAACATCAACTATTTTGCCACAACAAGACCAGTTGATACATCTGAACTGATCCAAATAATCATTAGTATCAAAAGCAAATCATCCTGTAGTACTGATCGACTATCCATAAAAATGTTCTTAAATCTCCCAAAAAATGTGTTGGAAGTCATAGTCTCACTTATTAACAATTCCTTTGAAAAAGGTATATTTCCAGAATGCCTAAAGACAGCCATTAATATTCCTCTTCATAAGGGTGGTGAAAAATCTAGTGTCTGCAACTATAGACCTATTGCCTTACTACCGGTCCTATCCAAAATTATTCAGAGACTTATAAAAGCCCGAATTTTGTCCTTTCTCCTTGAAAAGCTTTTGATTTTGCAAATCACGACATTTTGATAAAAAAACTAAAGTTCTACGGAATTCCAGGTACTTCTTTGAATTGGTATCAATCTTACTTGAAGAATAGAAAACAACTAGTTAAAGCAAATGATACTGACTCTAGTCACAAAAGCATTGTACGTGGAGTACCACAAGGTTCAGAACTAGGTCCTCTACTTTTCCTTATCTTTATAAATGACATCACTACCTAAAAATCGATGGAAAATTTTTTCTTTTTGCTGATGATAGAAGTATTACCTGAAGGAACTCTAATATTGTAACTTCTTATGCAATTATAACTTCTAATCTACTTAAAATAAAAACCTGGTCCCACTCTAATTTACTCTTTTTTAACGTGAATAAGGCAGTAGCATTATCCTATAAAGGAGCTCTTCAACCCTTGCTTCTTAATAACAGCCAGATCGGTATCGTTAATTCTGAAAAATTTCTTGGTATTTTTATAGACAGCAACCTTAAATGGTCTTTTCATATCGATTTGCTCAGTAAGAAACTAGCCTCAGCCTGATATGCAATAAGATCGGTTTAGAAGGAAATGAATTAAGCATCTTCCAAAATAACATATTTTTCTTTGTTCGAGTCTCATCTTTGATATGGCCTTCCTTTTTGGGGTTCTAGTACAGCTGCCCAATCTGATGTTATTTTTAAATTACAAAAAAGAGTAATACGGTATCTTTTTGGCCTCAGTAGAGTAACACATTGCAGAAGCCACTTCAAAAATCACGGGATTTTAACTCTTCCCTCTATATATTCTATAAACAGTTAGCTTAATTCGTAAATACCTACATGTTTTTCCAGCAAGACCTAATCATGACTACTCCACCAGAAATTTAAGCTTTGATGTGTATTTACCGATCCTGTCCACTGAGTGAGTAAATAAATCTATATTATATTCGGCAAAAAATTATACAACCATGTTCCTTTGCAACTTAAATCTACAACTTATTTAATTATGTTTCGTAAATTGACAAAAGCCTATCTATCTGAAAGACCATGTTATGAAGAAGAGTTTCTTAACGAATAACTAAGAAATTACAGTACGTTTAGGTAGAAAGTTGTTTAGTAGGAAATAACTAAAATATTTTTATATATATTTGGTTATCACATGCAGTAATTTAAACTTATTCGTAAACTAGTTCGTAAGTTAACAATTTAAAATTTAGTTTTGTGGTATTGATGATTCATGTAATTTTAGTAAATTTAAATTGTTACTGATATTTTTTTGACTTATTATAAGCTTTGTCCATAAAATTGTACAATTTTCAGTGACAATAAAGCATATTTTTATTCTATTCTATTCTATTATATTCTATTAGCCCCACGGACAACGACCCTATTTCAAGAATGTTAGTGAGACCGTTAACATTGTAATTAAAAAAAGTGCGCAAATAATTTACTTTGTAATACATTCTGCATATATTTTGACTACAATGTATAATTATTTTAATTTTATATAAAAAATTTAAGTACCAATCACATACTGTTATTATTTTCTCATTATATTGATCTCTTCATCAGCGACTAGTTCAAGGACTAGATGGTCTAGATACCTGGCATAAACCTAATAACAAAAGCTATAAAAAGTGATTTAGTGATTTGTTGAATACACACCAACCTTAGACTGACTGAGGGAATCGTAAACATTTGCATTTCAAAGCAAATTTACATAATGCTCTTTACATTTGCGGTGAAATATAAGTATAAGAGCAATATGGTAGACACAATATTTAATGTGTGTAAAAAGTATCATTAGTAGAATAATTGATCTGTAATTAACAAGCGAAAAAGTTTTTCTTTGCAATATATAATATATTGCTAATAAAATAGAATTGAACGATTACTAGTCAGATCAAAATTAATTTACATTTAAAATAAGATGGAAAATATTTATAACTTCTTCAACAAGAGTACGAAAAAATTGTGTGGTGCTTTTCTCCTTGCAAGAAATATTTTTCCAGATATTTTTTGATGAGTAATTATAGCAGTTACCCGCATTATGCATGCAGTTCAAATTACACGTCTATGAATCATATGTGATTGGACAATATCGGTCATGCATTTAAGCATTTATGACAATTCTGTAACTTTTTAATTCACATTTGACACAAGCTATATCTATGTATTAAAGAGAGAAAATATCAAGTTCCAAGACTTTAAATTTTCCAAATGCATTATTTTTAGGATAAAGAGAAATTTATTTAGTAATTTTCAAGAGTCGAGGACTTTCTCCTTAAGGTTTATTTCAAAGACACACGGATAGCAACAAAATTTCAAGAAGGAACTAAGTTAAACGTAACAAAATATAGTGTTAGGCAGATATATAGATATATAGAAATAGGGTGGCATTAGTATAACTCATCACGACCTTTGGCGATATATCGTGCTTTTCTTTATCCTTAAAGTTCTTTATTTAGCCAGGCTCTCTTGATGTGGTTCACTGGTCTCTGTATGTAATCGTATGCTTTCGTACAGAGGCCAGCAATCCAGTTAATTATTTTCGCACAGAACTGAAGCTCTGAAAATTTTCTGACTATTTCTTCGATTATCATGTGGAAAACCTCATACCGCTCGTCTACTGTCAAATAATCAAAGAACTGTCACTTATTAATCCTTGATAACCAAAAGGGTTTTTTATTGTTTTGTTCTTGGCTATAAATCATCATATTGTTCTATTTAGGAAATACGGAGAAGTTATTAATATGCTTACATTTTGAATCCATATGAACGAACAAAGAAAACGTAGCACAGTCATTAAGGACTACCATTCAGCTGAGAACTACCATGTTTTAACCAAGAATTGTTTAATCCTTGGTTAAAACTTAAACGTTATGTATCTAATTTTATTAACGAATGTTGTAACCTCGGAAACCTTTTTTGGATGGTGCTAGAAAGGTCACCAATGGAGACACTGCGGACGGCAGCCAGATGGTTGGTGGAGAGCGAGTCGTGGGTTCAAAACTAGCTTTTGGAACCAGGAATGGGTCCAATGGACGAAAGAAGTAAAGATACGATAAGATATATTGGAAAAGATACAGAAATAAACAAAAAGATAGATGGGTAAAATTACCAAAGATGAGATAAGATAGGGAACAGGGCGCCACTTAATTTTTTGAAGTTCAAGGAGAAAATTAAGAAACCTTAAGAAGAGAAGAAAAGAGATAAGGAAAGATAATTTGGTTCTGAGACCAAATCGAAGGAAAGATCTCAACAGTTAACTATTGAATAAATTTGGTCAACACTCTACATAAACAAATAATAAGTATATTAGGTATTATACTTACTTACCTACGAAACTTAATCAGCCTGATCTTTCTTCTGGTCGAAAGTACAATAATAATTTAATATAATAAGTAAATATTCAGAGTTATGGTTATATCAGGAAACTTGTTAGGAGTCGACAAATAAAATACATACATAAAACAATAACAATATATTCAACAACAAAATTATGACGCTGCTGAATGCAACACAAGTAATAAAAATACACCCACAACTATGAAATGGTGGTATACATATAAAACTAAGCAGAAATAAAATTAGAAAATACCTTTACAAAGATATATAATACAATCATGCACAAATAAAGTTTTGGCGTATCTCGAGATATTACAGCAAACAAAATGAATAAAAATTATAACAAACACCAAAGATACCAAAAATTAACCAAATCTAAATTTACAAAAATACAAAAAGGTTACTGAAATGAAAACATAAAAATTTAACCAAACCGCACTTGGTTAAATCGATTAGCTATCTCGCACTATTATTTAATGATAAACTGAACTGATGGAATTTGGTTCGTAACAAAAAATTAGAATGTTCTTTAAATTTAATGCAAAACTCAGTAGCTACTCTCAACTACATTTGAAGACATGTATGAACTTTAGATACGTCCAGATAATGGAAGATAATATGGAAGATAATGGAAGGTAATACCATACCATATTACTCGCCCAGATAAGTGGAGATACTAAGATTATAGTAACTTACGGTAATTCCTGACGACTGCTGCATAAGTCACTGAAGTTAATACTATAATTGTATTAGACACTGAATTTAATTAACATTAAAGGTACTTTATAACTATATTTAATCTAATATAGTATAAGATAAAAAAACTCAAATAAACAAGTGTATACACACTTATAAAGAAAATGCACAGAGAACGGTACGATAATAGAGATGCAGTAAGATCTAGTCCTTATCCAAGGACTGTCCCACCAAAAGTAAATCTTTCTTGCAAAAATTTACCCAACTACAAAAAAAGGAAGAAGGGATATCTCCCACTCAAAAATCATAGGCCAGTTGTATGTATTTCTGAGAAGGTAAAAAGTTCTAACTTACATCGAACATAATGGTACCCTTCTAGCTACAAACGTGATGAAATATAAAATCTCCTAGATTAGGTTTTTCCCTAAAAACATTACAACGGGCGTTCGACGACAATTACCGAATTTATGAAAAAGAACCCGGAAAAGGATTAACTAAGGATTAGCCAAACCGGCGTCTTTAAATAAATACGTAGGTAGATTCTTCAGTCATATTTCGGTAGTTTCCCAATAAAAATTTCTGATCGTAAACACGACCATCAGCGTATCATCCACATGGGTAAAAGGAATTAAAATTAATTTAATATATTAATTAAAAAAATATTACAATGTGCATAAATATATAATAGACGGTACTTTCTCGATCGATTTAACACGTATCCTCAGAATGATGTTAGTTTGTTCTCTTAAAAATGACATCATTATAGTTTTTGTTCATAAAGGAAAACCTTAAGAAGGCTTCACAAAGCACTGCCTGATACACTATTCAGCACTGCTGGGTTGCTAGCTATTACCACTAAATTATCAGTATAATAAAGGCAACAGGAGTGTCTTCCGAGTTTTTGTGGGAAAAGTGAGGAGTGAAGCTTTCAATAGTCAGAGCTATATTAATAACACCTATCCAAATTGCTGAAGTTTGTCCACCAATATCATGTTTATGATGATATCATGTTTTGGCCAAACCTAGCATCATGCCATTACTCAAGAGATACTGGCTTTGACAACATTACATACCAACCTCTTATCTTCCAAAATGATAATACCACAAACTTATCGCAGACTCACCGAATAAAAGATTTTTGGAGTTTACCGTCTAGGAAGGTTAATTATAAAGGTTGCGAAGTCTAAGAGAGAAATTGATCTAAATTCCGCCCAGTACCTGATGAGAGACATTAGAAGAAATTTGCATAGCAGAATAAGCCACTTCGCATAATTCGATGGTATAGTTTAGTTAAGTATTAAGTTGCAATTCATGATAACTAGGTAGTATTTAAATAGATACCTTCATTAAAAAAAGTCTGATATATATTTTCTGCTAAAACTTTTAGGGCATACGTTATGTTAAGCTTTTTTTCAAAATAAAAGTCCAGTAGATAGTAAATATCACACATACTGAAATGTCCCGTTGGAGAATTCTGATATATAATTCAATTTACTTTTAATGTGACATACATTCAAAATCTATATCGAGTCAGCATATTTATTTGCCACGCGTTTTCATCATGTACATTATGCTAGTCTCGTATTACTTTAACAACATATATTATTCATAATCAAAAAAAAACTTTACTTCTTAGAAATGATCCACAAAAAGTAATAGCAATCCGCGGCTTCTGAAAAAAACCTTCTTTCTATGATATATTATATCGTCAGTAAGTTATCCATACATTAATACGTGATCTACGATCTATATCGTCTCAAAAATGACTATTCGACATATAAATCATGCTATTTATCCACGTTTAGTTTGTCTATTTTGTTTATTTTGTCTAGTCTTTTCTTACATTATACAGTGACAGATGACTGTAAGAACCAAACAAAAACATTGATATTCGGCTCAAAAATTTCCCACTTCTATTGTATAAAAAAGTTCGTGAAGCAATAGAAATCCGAAGACATCCCCAGAACATAATTCAGAAAGAAGGTGACTTGAAGGTCCCCCATCTGGACATAATCTCTGCACTATTCGCAAGTATGTTCTAACAAACGCAACCCACGGTAACACTAACCATCAGAAAAAACACAGAAATGATCGATAACTTGTACGGGGAGATATATAAGATCTGTTACATAATCGCTATCTTTAGGACTCTGTCTTCCTCTGATCTTACCACATGACCTGCCCATCTTATTCGGTTAGCTTTTATATATCTGACGATGTTTTCAGTACCATACAGAGTCACTACTTCAACTTTGCGTCGCCTTCTCCACTTTTCTATCAATTCATCTCTTTGAGGGCTCAATATCATTCTGAGAACCTTCCTTTCAAATACCAACAGCCTATTTATTTTCCGCTGATGTAGTTTCACTTTGTTTTTAGTTTCAGTTTCAACATATTTTACTTTCATATGTAACAACTGGGCTAATATTTGACATATACAGTCTTAATTTTTTTTTAATTGCCGTATTGCCAGATTCCAGAAAGAGCCTAAGAAGGTATCCATTGAATTCTGGCAGGCAACGGTAGGGGAAATCTTTTTTGGACATCTACGTCACAGGGCAAGATACCCTGGTATCTTTCAGTCGAGTAGGATACTAGGCCAGAAGACCCCAGGGTAGTACCAGATTAACCGTGTTCCAGCTAAAATCATAACCACAGTTCCAGAAAGGTGGTCTTGCCACTCACTAAACAACTATAATAAAAAACTAAAAACCTATAAATAACCATACCTATTACCGTAAATAAGAAAATATTTCAGACGTTAGGCCATAAACTAATAAATAATATTAACCATAAATTTCAGATCCCTGGTTTAGTTTCCTCCTCCGTCCTCCTGCTTCTTTTCTCCAGACAGTGTACTTCTCTCCATTCTTTCACTCCTCTCAACATTATGTTTTCATGTTCTTTTCATACAGCCTGAAATCCATTAGCCTCTCGAAATCTACCCTCTCATTTGCACATCTCTGGCAGTTAAAAATGTGGGTGGGAGCGTCTGGTACCCCACAAACAGGACAGTCTGCCGAAGCAGATTTGCCTATTCTATTTGTGAAGGTGCCAAAACTACCATCTATATTTCCATCCATCCCCCTCGCATACACACTCGCTCGCTCTTTGCACAACAAAACGATCGGTATCACCGCTCCAATGACATATAGAGCCTCATTTGAAACCGTCCTATATGCGCTAGATACCCTGAAGAGCATTCGTCTTTGCGAAATCTCCATCAGCTTAGCGTATTCCGCAGTATTCCGGACACTACACCACACGGTTAATTTAGATTGTCTTTTTATTAGCTTAGATCTGAATAATAATGATAGGGGGTATAAGGCTCTATTTCTCACACCTATCCTTGCTGAGACCTCTTTTTCTATCTGGTTATCATCTGTGATTACCGCCCCCAGATATTTAATCCATTTTACTCTTCGAAGAATGAGAGGAGAAAAGTACTCTCTGCTTAGACTCATAATCCAAGGAAAAATCTGGGGAAAGAGAAATGTAGGACGTAGGAGGATTTCCTGATTGCGAAATTTAAGGGAGTGGTATGGGTGCAGTTCAACACAGTTGTTCAGAGCTGCAGCCAACAAAGTAAAGATTGCTGTGATGGTAGCCAACCTCCGATAGGAGACGGTACTGCAAGAAGAAGAACTTTTCGAAGTTATGGTCATTAATAGTTATGTTTTGCCTAACTCTTGGTCTTAAATTTTTGGTTACTAGCATGTATTTCGTCTTCTCTTCATTTATTCGAAGATCCAGGCTACCTGTTTCTTCTTTGAGTTGTGATAACACCTCTCTCACGTCTCTTGTAGAATGAGCGACTGCATCTACATGGATCATCAGCAAAGGCCAACAGTAGTTTTTGATCCTTGATTTGCAAATCCCCGATCAGCTTAGATGACATTTTAGTTATTGCATATTCTAAGGTCAAATGAAATAGCAAGGGTGATAAGGGGTCTACTTGTCTAAGTCCTGATGTTATACTAAATGATATCGATGTTTTTGTTTGGTATCTTTACCTGTACATATGAGTCTGTTACGCACATTTGAGTTAGCTCGACAAATTTTCTTGGTATTATCATTTCTAGGATGAACTGGTTTATCAGCAGATGAATTGTTACATACCGCGCAAGATCGAGAACGATATCGGCAAATAGTCATGGAAGCTACCCACGCCTAATTTGGCCACTTGGCAAACCAAGCCAATAGTGTAACAAGAGAAGATTGGGCATAAATAGACTGCATAAATTCTCATTAAAAATTATAAAACTCTTAAAAGCTCAGTAATCATATATAATAGACTTTAAAGAGCATTGACTTAACTTGATTTTTTTTTTCTTTTTTACACTTTCTTCAATCCATGGTGCCGTTCTGCAGTTTGTTATTCCCGTTTTTGGATTATGACTTGATGATCATCAAGTCCTCGTAGATACTTTGTCTCAGAACCAGCAACTTCATGTGAAGTCGTACGTTACCATGTTATAAAATCCACTGGTAACTTTACCATCTTAATACATAAGATCGAATAATGTAAACTTAAATTTAACCTACAAATTTTAACGGGTTTTTACAAAGATATTTAGTGGCTTTAAACATGTATACCTAGACACTGATGATGGAATATGGATCCGAAAATGTTTTGTCTTTATGATATAGCCCGATTGGGTTTTTAATTATATACCTTTTATAAAGGTTTTTAATAATTTTTTTTATTATTACTACTACTTGCCTAAAATAAGACACCGTAAAATGTTTTAATAATTAAATACGAAGTGGAGTGAACTACAGCACTTAATAAATTTCAAATGAATGTGTATAGACAAGTATCATTTAAGACCCGTTTCTCCTACAAAAAATATATGTATTTAATAAATACTTACCATTTTCTTTGGTTCTATCTTGGTTCTGACTTGTCTCTTTCATGTCACTTATTTTGAATTTTTGTTTGATGTTAGAATCTCGCTTAAATGGTATCTTCGTATTGCCATAATTTCGGCTTAAATTTGGCGCTGATCTATGCAGCCTTTGCTTAGCAACCTTCTTAGATTTTCTTAGTGGTGTAGAGGGCAAAGAAGTTATTCTAATAGGAATGAGACTTTTTCTGGTCGTTATAGAAACTGCATCTGTAACAGTTATTAGTAACGCATTTTTTGGTTCATCTTGATTACTACTATCACTCTCAGGAGTGCGTAATTTTACAGATTCTCCTCCGAAACGTACTTTTCTTGGAGTTCTTGGTGTTTTTCTCGCTTCTTCAAAGTCACTTTCGCTATCGTCTGGGAGGATTTTTATAACACCATTAGAATTTTCTTCGATTTCTACCGAATTGCTTATGGAACTGCTAGGTCTGCTTTCTTCATGTATTTTCATAGTGATGGCAGGACCAGTTTTTAAAGTTATTTCTGTCTCCAAGATGACTCTGTCCTCAATAACTTCTTCATTGCTCCATAAGTCGTTATCATTATCGGCAGCTTCTCCGTCACTGTAGTCCATTGGAAGACCGTAAATTTCACAAATTTCTTGTAGTTTTCGATATCTTAGTAGGCCTATTAGGTGTCTGAATCTATCATCTCCAAGATTATACCTTAAAAATAAAAAGAATAGTCAATAACTTTAACATACCAAGAAAATAAATCTTAATAATTATTAGCAAATAGTTCAGAAATCAGTAGTACTACCTTAAATGGTATTAAAAAATATAATAGAAGAGGGAGAGAGAATAGGACTTGAAGAGGTTACAAGTTAGATATTTTATCAAAAATGGACAAACAGACAATAAATTAGGTAAAGAAAAGAAAAAAAATGTGATTGATCAAAAGAACAATGAAATGAGTGAAATCGGGTATACAAAATGTATAAATAGCTGGGCATATAAAGTGTGTTTTGGGTGTACCTTCGGTGTACAGGTATTTATATACGTGTATTATAAAGACGTCGTATATTAGTATAGAAAAGATGTTAGAGGGTTTATTAACTATTTGTAACTACTTTCATTTAACACAATATTTTTTTTTATTAGAAAAAGATGTCGCATCCACCAAAAGGTTATTAGCGACGGAACAAAATATAAATAACATAGTTAAACACCTACAGATTATACAAAATGTTTATGGATCTGAGATAATTCACTATATTGTCACAGGAACAGTTTTGACCTAGAGCCTGTGGTAGAGCGTTTGGGATCTTGTAGCGCTGTCTTTCTTGGTCATATTTACTACAAATTGTTAAAAACTGTTCGACTGTTAATCGGACGTTACACTGATCACATATAGGTGGATTTTTCTTTGTAAAAAGGTAGGAGTGCGTTAATCTGGTATGTCCTAGACGTAAACGCGCAACCGCAATTTGTTCTCGTCTATTGCGCGACGATGGAAACCACTGAGACACATTATTTTTAATTTTATTTAAATTGGAATTAGTTTGAGACCACTCATTTCGCCACAAACACAACACTTTATTTTTAAAATAAGCTTTTAAGTCAGTGGAAACACACTTGTCTATCGGCTCCGACTCCGACAAATAACTTAAAATTGCCTCTCGTGCAATCCTGTCAGCTTCTTCATTTCCTGTTATTCCGACGTGTGAGGGAACCCATAATAATTGGACGATTCTTCCATGTTCATGACGTTGGGAAAGCTGGTATTTTAGCAACTTTTCAAAAGGATGTTTGGGAAAAATGTGTTTTAATGAATTTAAAGAGCTAAGGGAATCTGTTATAATCAGGGCTTTTGTGAGTGTAAGCTCGTTAAGAAGTTTCACAGCACGGTATATGGCATAGAGTTCAGTTGAATATGTGCTGCATGCTGGGGGTAAACGGAAAAGAAGATTGTTTTCTGAAGAAACGATTGATGCCCCCACTCCGTCTTCGGATTTAGATGCATCTGTGTAGATTTTATGGTAGTCGGGGTACTTATTTATGAGGGCCTCAAACTTGGACCGAATTAGAAAATGATGTGTATTAGATTTATCTAAATACTCTAGAGATGCATCGTAAGTTGGTATATCGATTAGCCAAGGCTCGGGGTATTTAATATCCGAGGAGAAAACCTTCGGAAAATTAATGTTTAGGTTTTGAAGAATGGATTTAATTCTTTCGTAATATGGTTTTTTAGTATAGCGAATATCTTGGAATAAGTTTAAATATTTATTTGTAAAAGTGTTTTGATGTATTGGCTTTGAAGTATTGCTCGCGACTGAGGCTGCATGTGATAGAGCGAGGTACATGCGGCGGTGGTGTAGCGATGGTTCTCCTAAAAGAGCATAAATGCTGGATACAGGTGTAGTTGGGAAAGCCCCTAAGATTAATCTAAGACTTTTGTTATGAATAATATCTAATGATTTCAGTAGAGATTTATTAGCAGTGGAATAGGCAATTGCTCCATAATCTAGCTTAGAACGTATTAAAGATTTATACAGGAGGAGTAGAGTGGATTGGTCTGAGCCCCAGTTTTTATTACAAAGAGATCTTAAAACATTTAATCTTTTATTGCAGGAAAGGATTAGTTCTTAGATGTGATTTTTCCATGTTAACTTTGAATCGAAGATTAAACCCAAGAATTTGTGGTGATCTCTAAACTCCAGCTGTTTCTCATACATTCTTAGGTTAGGAGGTTGTGGCAAGGAACTTGAAGAGAATACGACTCCTATTGATTTTTCTACTGAAAATTGAAAACCTGTAAAGTTGGACCAATTTTCGAGAGTATCTAAAAAGTTTTGAAGGATTGATGACATTGAGGAAATAGTTTTACCTTTAATAGATACCACTAGGTCATCAGCGTATAAACGAGCCTGTAAGGGTGCTTGAATGTTTTTGATGATGTCGTTTATTGATACCAGAAATAGTGTTGGACTGAGTATGGATCCTTGGGGTGTACCATTTTCCAAACTATAAATATTTGAAAAGATATTATTTATTTTTACTTGAAAAGATCTGTTATTTAAAAAGTTTTGGATGAAAGCAAGGCAGTGACCTTGAATATTCCATTTATGAAGTTGTCTTAAAATGTTGTATTTCCAAGCTTTATTAAATGCACGTTCTAAGTCAAAAAATATAGCAACACATTTTTGGTTAGTAGCAAGAGCTTCATGTATTTCACTTTCCAAATCTAAAATGTTGTCTGTGGATGACCGATCTTTTCTAAAGCCATTTTGCTCTGAGATTAAGAAATTAGAATTTTCTAAAACCCATGAGAGTCTGGAGTTAACAATATTTTCTAGTAATTTGCAGGTTGTCGATGTCAGAGATATGGGTCGATATGATTTTGGGTCATATTTAGGTTTATTAGTTTTTAGGAAAGGAATGACTATTGCATTTGACCAAATAGCTGGCCATTGGTGGTGAAGCCAAATTCTGTTGAATATGTTTAAGAGATACGTTATGGCTGAAACAGGGAGATGTTTCAGAAATGCTGAAGGAATATCATCAGGCCCCGGACTAGAGTCCTTCAAGTTAAGAACACAATATTTATTAACTATATTTATCTGTGTAAAAACAGGTGAACGACTGTTAACAATATCAGTCAGAACATATAAACATTAACTCGATACATCAACATACACTAACTTGCCAAATACTTTATATCTACAATAAATAATTATTAATGATGTTATTCTTATACCGTCTTTGTATTTATATTTTAAGTTACAACAAATGTGAGTTTTTCAATGTCTCTTGTTCATTGTAGGTTCAATGTAATTTCAATTATAAATAATTCGTATATTGACTCATTCTTAGACCATAAGCCTTTATTTGCTTTTAATGATTAATGATTAAAACCTTACTAAACACGCAATGTTTGCAATAAAAAAGATTTAGTTTAAGAAAAATTAAAAAAGGTTTGTGAAACGTGGAAAGTTACTGACAGAGACTAGTTACTGTTATCGTCGCCGAAGATGAGTTATTCATTAATTCAGAAATCCATAAACCTTCCATAAAAATTGCTGGATTTTATTTAGAGCACGGAGCTTCTTGGTTTGGTAGACCAAGAACAGGGTTTGGTACGAAAGCTAAGTACTTGAGTAACGTAGTCTATCCTCCAATCTAGGAGAAGAAAAATTTAGATCATAAACAAAATTTTAAATTTACAAATATTCTATATAGAATCCAAAAAAATGGAGAAGTTTGGTTTGTAAAATAAAAAGAGATCAATTATTTTGCGAAAAACTATACGAGATAATTATGTAATATGAGAGATGTATAACCATCAAAAACTTTATCCTAAAATAAATTCAAACATAAACCAAGTAAAAAACTTTCGACTAAATCCCGTAGTGTCTTAAAATTTTTAACTTACCTTAATCTAGCTAAAGACTTTGCAGAAATCTCTTGATTGATGGTAGGATCTTCTAGTTCCTTCCATAATTGTTCTATTACCAGTGTCACTGTCAAATCATCTGTTTCGCGATTTATCAAAAAAGGAGCTGCATTGGTCAAATGGTCAGGAGAGTTAAGCAACTCTCTCATGAGGTAGTTGTAATTTTTACTAAGTTTTAAATATTTCTTAAGAGAATCTAAAGCACTTTTTCTTAAGGACGGAGCAGAGTGACTCAATATTTTTAGAATTTCAGGGACTAAGTCTTGCATCCGGATATCTAGATTTGAAGGTTGAGTTACTTTTATTAGGTCCATAAGTACCCTGAGAGCGTGCTGGCGGACTTCTTTTTCTGGGTCTCGTAGTTTGTCACGAACCGAGTCATAGAGAAAGGTTTCACTAATGCCATCTGCAACAAATAATTTTCAGTTAATATTTAAAATATTCATGAACAAAAAAGTGATTATAGTACAAATACAGGGTGTCCCATAATTAATTGGACATTAGCTAATGGGTGATAGCTGACATCAAAATAAAACGTTTGAGCTCAAATTGCTTAGGCAAAATGTTACTAGTTTTCGTTCTACAGGGTGATTCATTAATATTTTTTTATATTATTTTTAGTATTTTAGTTTAAATTTGGTATCTTGCTATTATTTAGTATGCTTAATATGAAAATGATATTAGTTTTACCGATGACACTAGGTGGCGCCACCTACTATAACATTGGTTCATTAATGAGGCCATAATTTTTTTTCCCGCCCTGTATAAACATTCTAGGAAAAAAACATAAAATAACATTCAATTCTACACAAAAAGGTATTCTTGTTTCAAATCAAAAAAGTACACCGTTTTCGAAATAAACGTATTTTTTAGAGACGTGCATAAAATAAAAAAATTTTACAAAAACTTATGTAACTTCAAACATTATTCAAAAGGTCTTAAATAAAAGTGAATATTAAATGTATTAGTAGTAGATAATTTTTGCAAACAAAATGCATATGATTGAAACAATTATTTTTATTAAACCTTTGACTCAGTAACAAATTTAAAAAAAATCAGAAATTAAATTAAACAATGAAGTGAATATAAAACAATTAACAAAGTGAATAATTCAAAACAAAACAAAAAAAATTACAATAAGTGTTCAAAATGTGCACCATTAGATAAACTACATAATCT
This sequence comes from Diabrotica undecimpunctata, assembly GCF_040954645.1. Lineage (NCBI taxonomy): Eukaryota > Metazoa > Arthropoda > Insecta > Coleoptera > Chrysomelidae > Diabrotica > Diabrotica undecimpunctata. The sequence goes on from NC_092806.1 coordinate 41,885,969, forward strand.
AAATCTTTTGTGTAAGTTTTGTCTTATTTTAAATAATGAGTTTTTTTGGGCCCTAATTACGTTAACTCTCTCTACAATATTTTGCCATAACTCTTGACGGTTATTTATTTTTTTTATAAACAAGTTACTTTAGGTAACCCCACAAGTGAAAGTCTAGGGGATTTAGTTCGGGACTGCGTGCTGGCCATGGGTATACACTACCTCTACCAATCCACCTTTGAGGATGAATTTCATCTAGATAATTTCTAACTTCTAGGCTATAATGTGGTGGTGCACCATCATGCATGTACCAAGAGTTCCGTCTCAAATTTAGAGGTATGTCTTCTAAAAGAGTTGGTAAATCTTTTTCTCAAAAAATTTAGATACGTTACTCCGTTAAGCCTAGTTGGTAATTCGAATGGTCCTACAATACAATCCAGAAATATGCCACACCAGATATTTATGGAAAACTCGTGTTGAAAATGATGTTCTTGAAATGCATGAGGATTTTCTGTCGCGTAGGTATGGCTATTGCGCCAGTTAAATACGCCCCTTCTAGTAAATGTGGCTTCATCGGTAAATAAAATTTTATTATAAAACATTGGATCGTCTAAATGCCGCCTCATCATAAACTGACTAAATCGGAGCCTTGCTGGAAAATCCTGTGGTAAAAGATTCTGTACTGGAGTAAAACGATACGGATACCTAGGTACCTTTTTTGTGTAGAATTGAATGTTAGTTCATGCTTTTGAAGTTACACTTCTTTAGGTGCAATTGGGAAAAATGTTGAGAGTGAATTTTTATAAAAATGTGCTAGTTGCTAAATCTTTGAATTTACGTATGTATCAGTGCAAATAAAGTGTGAAAAAAATATATTTTATAATTTTTGTGTCTTTGAATTTGTCTTCGTCGGATATAGGATAATAGATAATAAAATATGATGATAAGAAGATTAAAAGGCAATCTTAATTATTATTTGTAGATATAATCTGTCAAAATAATTCACTTTAGTATGAATTTTACGGCCATAGCACACTGGCTACACCAGTTGTCGCTCGAAAACGGGAGTCAAGCAGGGTCTACCGGGTCAAACTTTGGATGGGTGACCGCTTAGGAACATAACATGTATAACATGTCATGTTATTGCCTTGCTTACTTTTTTTTAATTTTCGGTATTATTTAAAAAAAATTTTTAGGAGACTTGTAAGTATTAAAATTAGTTTAATATTTAAATAAAACACAAATAAACTGTTTAAAATATATTAATTTCGTTGAAGTCATATAATAGAAGTATAACTTCTTACCTGCGTACAAAGTACACACATATTCTTTTTTAATAATAGACTCGCACTGCACTTTGGCCTTAAGTTCACAGCATACCTAGGTACCTGCTTGTTTTGCGAAAAATAAAATACGTTTATTTCGAAAACAGTGTACTTTTTTGATTTGAAACAAGCATACCTTTTTTGTGTAGAATTGAATGTTATTTCATGTTTTTTTTTCCTAGAATGTTTATACAGGGCGGACAAAAAAATTATGGCCCCATTAATGAACCAATGTTACAGTAGGTGGCGCCACCTAGTGTCAATGGTAAAACTAATATCATTTTCTTATTAAGCATACTAAATAATAGCAAGATACCAAATTTCACTTAAATCGGTTGAATAGTGTTCAATATATCCATAAAAATAATATAAAAAAATATTAATGAATCTCCCTGTAGAACGAAAACTAGCAACATTTTTCCTAAACAATTTGAGCTCAAACGCTTTATTTTGATGTCAGCTATCACCCATTAGCTAATGTCCAAATAATTATGGGACACCCTGTATAGGATCAAAATACTAAAAACACTAAAAGCTTGTGTTTTTTACATCGATATAATTTAAAGACCGATATAATTATTAAATTATATTATATGTGTTTTAACAGATATTTTATAGTTTTCTAACAAAATAAAGTAAGTAAAATTTTATTGTTATTGTGGAGTATCTAATGCAGGACTTAAAATAAAGAACTTTATAAAATAATTATTTTTTCATTAGACTAAACAATCTGAAATTTTAACATACGATCTGGTCATTACACTTCATTCACTATTTATAAAATTGCTGAGTCCATTAAACGTTATATTTGTTTTTTTTTACCTTGATTTAAAAGTTTCCTTGTGTTTTTTTGTTTTAAATTCCACATAAATTAAAATGAGGTAAGCTAAACTATTATGATCTGAATGCTTGTATATAGTAGTGCATTTTTTTTTTGTTTATTTTAGTGAATTCTCGAAATATGAAATATGAAAAAACTACTAGAGTTAATGGCTTTGTTAAAATGAGACCCAGATTGTGAAAATGCTGACTTACTTGATGTGGTTTATGTGCCGCCGGAAACAGATGAAGTTTCCGATATAGAAGACATTGATGACAATATTATTGGTGAAGAAGGAATAAAATCGGATATTGCAGGTACATATGAAATACAAGTAAATGGAAATTCTGACGATTCTGATTATGATATTCCTCTGAACCTCAGATCAAAACGTCCAAACAAAGAACCAGGCAAAAATAATAAATTCAAATTTGCCCCAAGTTGGGTAAAAACAGATACGCCTTCGTACTCAGCAGTAATTCAACATCAGTCTGATTGATATTTAGACAATATAAAAGCCAACCATGGAAGCAAGTCAACTATTGAAGTTTTTTCACTCTTTTTAGATAAAGAAGTAATTGAGAGCATTCTATATTTCACAAATATTTATGCATCGCAAAATAACCGTTACGATTTTGAAATGAATGACATATATTTAAAAAAAATTTATGGACATATGTATATTATCTGCTTATCACATTCTGCCTCAAGTTGATATGTATTTTGCCTTAAGTGCACATAAGAGAAAGCATGAGCTGGCATAGATTTCGTTTAATCAAACATTAAGAGAAGAGAATAGGGAAGAAACCGCTACATCAGTATCAAACTTAGTACATGGACGTCAATCTAAATTTGCTTTATCAGATGAAAACTAGTTTCGCCAATATTTGCCACATTATAAAAAGATACGATAATAGTGCAAGAAAAAAATGTCGGATATGCAAAAGTAATACGATTTATTTATGTAAAAAGTGTTGTTTTTCCTTTTATGAGAAAAAAATTTCTTTTTGGTTGTAAATTAGTCTTAATTTATGTGTTTTTAATCAAATCTAATAAATAAATTGTCAAATTTCTCTTTGTTTATTGTCTCGGCTGTTAATGGGTTAATGCTATAAAAAGAATAAACATCAATCATATCATTCTGCTATTTATCTGTTGTTTACTTATGTCAAAAACTATTTTAAAGTTAATAAGAAAGTCTATTTATTAAAATTTTTTAAAAGAAACAGAACATGCCATGCCTATGCACATATAGAATGTGGAACGAATAAACTATTTCTCTCATTCCCATTTTTTTTTAAACGTAAATATATAGACAAGCGAAATTTTGACGTTTAGCGATGTTTTAAAGTATTCAACGAACTTGTCTAACTATTACTACTACTAAGGATTTCCACAGTTTTCACTGTCTTCCTTCACTTAACCGTTTTCTCCAATTTTCCCTGTCATTCCAGTCTCCATCTCGCAGGGTTCTTTTCTCCATAGCCTCGTCGATTTCATCTCTGAATGACCTTCGGGGTCTTCCTCTCTTTCTTCTTCCAATCGGGCTCCATTCTGTGATTTTGTTTATCCAGCGTCCTCTGTCCGCTCTTTTGACGTGGCCGTACCAGGATAGTCTCTTCTCCTCTATATAGTCGATTATGTCTGATTGCACTCCCATTCTCCGCTTAATCTCTGCGTTTTCAATTCTGTCTCTTTTTGTAAGTCTACAGCTTCTCCTCAGGAAGTCCATTTCTACTGCTCTTATTCTACCTCTATTTCTCTTGTTTATTGTCCAGTTTTCGGACCCATATGTCAGGATACTTCTTGTCAGGGTGTTATATATTCTCTTTTTTGTCTTTATCGTAATGTTCTTATCCCACAACACTGAGTTTAGTTGTCTTATACAGTTTCTTGTTTGTCTCAGTCTGTTGTTTATATCTTCTTCTGTTGTTCCCTGGTTCGATATTATGGTTGCTAAATACTTGAATTTATCTGTTCCATTTATTTGTCTTCCCTCGTCTATCTCTAGGTTTCTCATATCCTTGTTTTCTGTTGTTAGATATTCGGTTTTCTCTAAGTTTATTTCCATTCCGTTGTTTTTATATTCTTCTTCTAGTTTTCTGAGCATAAAGCTGAGATCTTCTTCATCTTGTGCGATGACTACTTGATCGTCGGCAAAACTTAAGGTGTATAGGTATTCGTCTCTTACTGGTATGCCCATTCCTTCGCACTTTCTCCTCCATGGTTTGAGTGTCTTTTCCAAGAATATTTTAAACAGAGTAGGGGACGTAGCACAGCCTTGTAGAAGTCCTTTTGTCGTCTTAAATGGATTGTAGGCTTTATTTCCACATTTAATAGCTACTTTGTTTTCTTTGTATAGTGCTTTAACTGCTTTTATTAAAGTTTGTCGGATTCCGAGATCATTCATTGCTTCCCATAATTTGACTCCAGGTATTGAGTCATTGTCTAACTATACGCTCGTGAATCGTACCATTATGCAGAATTTATATTGTTACGGGGGCAAATTTTATGAGACTATCTTACTTTTCATTGGCGAAGCATACACAATAAAAATGACCCCGGTAAGAATTTATTTTTAATATTTAACATTGTTGCGTTAGCTCTCAGTTCAATTTGTAGATGTCCTTTAATTAAAAATTGTCCTAGTATAGGTCCTAACTTTCTTAATGTTAATCGATAGAGCAGAATGATTGTGAAGTATTTTTATCTTTTTTTTTATTAAAACTTACTTGATTGATTACTTTTTTCTCTATAGTAAAATGCTGAGGCGAGCATCACGGAACTAGCGCCACAAGATAGCGTCGTCACGAATGGCGTCACAAAATAGCGGGTCTTTATATCGATTTACTACTATCAATGAATTCGTTTCTAGTCATCCTATATTTATTCAAAACAGGTTTATATTAAAAACTGAATGAACAATGTCTGACAAAATACAGACTTTAAATGGAAAATCAAAAATTTAAAGTATATCTGTCAATAAAAGGCAGTAAAGCAAACAAAAAAATAAAACATCGATTTACGATTGATACTAAAATTCGATTCTTAACGATTCTCGAACGTCAAAGTTTAAAATTCGTCATAAATATTATCCAATTAATAACAATATCAAATCGTTTGTTAATTAAATTGTTAATTAATTGTTAAAAAGCGACTTTAAAACAAAAACGATAGATAAACGCCAAGTGATTATGGAATCTGCTTGTCTACAAATATGGAGGACGGAATTTTTAATTCAAATTCATAAATACAGAGAAAGTGGAAGAGAAATTGTTTATCTGGATGTGACGTGGTTTGACACCCATGACGTTCCAAAATGTGGTTGGGCAGATTCTTCTTGTCGCTGTACAACAAAAGCTTCATCAAATAAACGAAAACGTATTACAATAATCCATGCAGGAAAAAAATGGTTTTATACCTAATGCTTTAGCCTTGTCATGCAAAAACATCAAGGATTCCCAGTGTCGATTGCCAGCTACCATAGTCGTAGGCCGAATAAAGTTCCATGTTCTAATGACAACAAACTTAGAATCCAGGAATATATGCTAGAAAATTATATATTATGAAAATAATTGTTCTAAAAAACAATTACTTGAAACTTTAAAATCATTTTCCATCAGAAGACAATATTATTGCGACAATTTGGTGGAAGAAATGGGTCATACAGTATTAGGACTTCCTCCTTACTATTGAATATTCAATCCTATTGAACACATATGGCATGAGCTAAAAGCATCGGTAAGGAGAAGTTATGTTTCGCTTACCCTAAATTAATCTGTGGTTCGTCTAATTGAATTAGAAATGGAGAAAATATCCAATGACAGCCGAATAAAAGTGTTGCCAATGTTCTAAAGATGGAAAGATCTTATATAAATACAGATAGGTTGCTCAAAGAAACAATTATTATAGATCTAGATAACGACAATGATAGTGAAACTGACTTGCCCATGTAATTTTTTTTAAATGTGTGTCTAAAACCAGGTTTTAGACACAACTCAATTTTGAAAATAATTTTGTAAAATATTTTTGCCTCTGTTCTTTTTGTACTCTATTTAAAAATGATAAGGTTTTATAAAAAACCCTCAATTTAGAACGGTGATTTCATAGTTTTAACGCCGAATATCCTCAAATTTAAATGTACACAGCGGCCCTCGAAAACTGCCTGTTTTCTCGATTGCAATTTGCGTTTCCTCATAAGAAATTACAGAATATATTATAAAGTAATAGTATATTTATTTGTGCTTCTGTATAGTAGACTTGACCAGAAGTTGTCGTACAGTGTAGCCAATTCTTGTTCACAAGTAGTAATTATGGTCATACAAAACCTGTATTCTTCCACGCAGCGATTATTACCGTCATAAAAATACAAAAAAACATGATTTTTTCAATAGTAAAAATTAAGCACAAAATTTTAATGAAATAAATTTTATTTATATGTTCCGTTTCGTTACATATTTAAATTTATAAAATAAAAATCGATATTTTAAAACATTATTTTTCAATCGTTTGGCAATGTTGGAATTAGCGAGGAAATTCCGTTTTACAATTCGGACCCAGACATGCCGTAAAACTAGTTTTTATTATTTTTTCGCCAAACAAATGGTTCATTTACATTGGCGTTTCTATGGGTAGTGCATTTTGTGAGTATATTTTATGTGATAAGTTTGTAAACTTATTGTTGTCAATACTGTTTTAACAATACTGTATTGTAGTATTGATAAAACGTGTTATTGATAATAAGAATGTTATAGTTTGTCGTTTTTTAGTTAATTTTTAGTTATATTCTTATACAGAATTGTTAAAATTATTGTATATATAGTATATACACAGATTATTGAAATACAATGGACGAAAAACCGAGTTGTTTCAAGAAAAGACAGCAAAATTCTGATGTTGATTCCAAAAATGAAAAGCCGCAAAAGAGACGGAAAATGTTAACGTCCGAAGAGAAGGTAATGATAAGAAACGTTTATGAAGGAATTGTCGGCAGAAAAATGGCATTAAATGTTAACCAAGCAGTCGACATTTGTAGCAGTTTAACAAAAGTATCCGTTAGCTGTATGTATCTGTAGCTGTTGGAAAAGTTTGGCAAGATTTAAATGTCAAAAGTAAACGCAAAGCATTTATAGAAGGCTGGTCTACAGGATTAAAAGCTCCATCAGGAAAGGGACGGACGGACGGACCCATATAGGAAGTGATACAGGGTTCCTTGATGATGGTTTGCTTCAATTTGAGTCGAGAAAAAGAGGCGATTATCATAAAAAAAATGACTTCCGAAGTATTTGAGCACTGGTTTAAGACAATCTTACCAAAATTGGAATCTGGGTCTGTGGTTGTTATGGACAATGCGCCATATCATAGCCGCAGACTAGAACAATTACCGACGACGGCATGGCAGAAAGGGAGAATTCAAGAATGGCTTACAGAAAAGTGAATCAATGCTCAAAATTCAACTACTTGACATTGCACGGTTAAGGGAAAGTGAATATCTTAAATATGTTATGGATGAAACTGCAAAAGATTATGGTGTCAAAGTTCTACGTCTACCACCTTATCATTGCGAACTTAATCCCATTGAACTTATCTGGGCGCAAGTGAAAGGAAAAGTAGCACGCAATAACAAAACGCTCAAATTAAACGAAGTTGAGGAACTTTTGATTCAAGCAATCCTTCATGTAACTCCAGAGAAATGGGCTAAATGTATAGGCTACATAATTAAAGAAGAATATCGTATGTGGGAACTTGACACTCATGTCAAAGTTTTACTAGAGCCAATTATAATTACACCAGGTGAAGATAATGACAGCGATAGCAGCACTGCATCTTCAGATTTAGACAGCGAATAATATTTTCTAATATTTTAGTAGGAACATCAGCATAAAAAAAACCAAAAACAAAAAAAAACGAGAAGAACATAGTAAGTGTGTATAGTGTTTGTGTTTAAATAGAATAGTACAATCTTTTGTTACATCCAAAATTATTTTTATTTTGTTTTTATAGAATTTTATTTTGTTTTATAGGATTTTATTTTGTTTTCTTTTATACTGTTTAAGTGTTTTGTTTATTTTATTTAATGGGACAATATGGCTCTTGGCAAACACCCATTTAAAAAAAGTGACGCGCCACAAGACATACCTCTCGGGTGGTGTGAAAACTGTCTTAAAATTTGTTTTAAAAAAATTTCATTGTGTAACTCTTTAAGGACGGGTCACGTCAAAAGACGTTTTAGCGTAACTTCCGCGACAGCCTGGTGGCATCAGTAAGCTTTCTGCAAAATTACTTGTTTTTTATAGCTTTTTGTTTGTGGCATTCTGTATTTTTAGGAGACTGTATGGAATAAGCCACAAAATATTTATTTATAGGTTTAATTTACTGATTTTTCGATCTCTTTATAAAGAGATCGTTTTCAAATATACAAATGATAGCAATATTTATTTTTCTGTGGCTTTTTGCTTGTGGCATTCCGTATTTTTAGGGAGAATGTTGGAAATAAGCCACAATACATCTATTTACATGTTTATTTTACTGACTTTTCGATCTCTATTACAGAGACCGTTTTTAAAGTTAAGAAAAAAAAAGAAAATAATATAAGAATATATAAATATATAATAATAAACAAATAAAATAAATATAACTATAATTTATATCTTTGAAAACGGTCTTTGGATATAGAGATGAAAACTTCAGTAAAAACCTGCAGATAAATATATTGTGGCCTATTTTGAACAATAATATTTAAACAATATAATATAATTAACGTTGAAATAAAAGTGAGTATACGCCACTGGATTTTCATACGTCTTTCCCCACTTCTACGCCTTCAAACGATGACTCACTCTCCCAAATAGTGAAATTAGAGTTTAGTGTATGTAAATATTTCTTCAACTATTATAACTTTAGTAGGCAATGATAAAGACCGGCTTTTAAACATACCTAACAATCGAATAAGTAATGCAAATCAAAAATAAAAGTACGATCCTGTCCAGAGGCAATCCCCCGCTTCCTTGAGGTAGACACTTATCAGTCATTAGATCTCTGGTAGGACTATACCACTTTTTTTGTGCATGTAGAAAAATATTGTAACCAACTCAAAAATTAGTGTTGAAATGTTGCACTTGAAATATTGGATGGGCTCGTTAGATAATTTATCATTGCAATCAATAATCTTACTTTTAGATACAATTGCATTTGTACATTAATTTATCCTACGAGTAATATAAGCAATTGAAAACCAATTGTAAGAATTGGATTAAAATTGGAACAAAATTGAAATTTTAATTATTAAACGTTTCAGTCACATCAACAGCTAACGAGCACCCCATTTTCCACATTATGTATGTAATAGCTAAAGGGCAATTTATAAATAAGTGCTAGCCATATATCGGAAAACCCGTTTGTAAGGATTTGATAGAAATCGCCCTTGAATATTTACATCTGGCCCCAAAACGTTGTCATAACTCGCAATCACCTTGAGCCTACTAAAATAATGGTGCAAAAAAGCGTAATATTCGTAATTGATATTAAGGCATACAATTAGCAAAAAAAATTCAAGGATAGTATAAATTAATATTATTCATACAATGATAACAATGAAATAAAAGTTTATATTTAGTTATTTTATTTATGTTCTCTATAAAGTCCAGTAAATATTTGTAAATCGATGTGATTTAAGTTAAAGGTCGTATTTTTATATTTTTAGGTTAATTACAATAGCACAAAATAAAAGCGTACGCTTCCACTGATAGTATCGTTTCTTGGTGATTCATTTATGATTGTGACTCAATGGTTTGCTACAAAGAAAGATTTATTATAATCCTTTTCCTCCGTGACCTGAAAAAATATATATTACCTACTATTAGTGTAGAATTTGTTTTTACTACAATGTGAACTTGAAAGCTAGATATATTTTCGGCTAATAAGAGTTACTAATTTGAATAGAGTGTTCAATGTTTGGTCCAAATTTAAAATTTGAGGACTACTAACCTGATAAAATTACTATATTTGACATACTATAAACCATTTGACTACATAGAGACTTTAGCAAATATGTACTTCTTCTTCCTTTGCCCTATCCGTTTCGGACGTTGGCTATTAACAAGGCTATTTTGACTTTGTTTACGGCACCTCTGAACAGTTCGGTCGATGTTAGTCTGAACCATTGTCGCAGGTTATGCATCCATGAGTGTCGTCTTCTTCCCGGTCCCCTCCTACTGTCGATTCTTCTTTGGACTATTAACTGTAGCAGCCGGTACTTAGTATGCCTCATGACATGTCCGAAGTACTCAAGCTTCCGTTTCTTTACGGTGAAGATTATTTCTTTGCTTTTGCCTATTCTCTGCATTACTTCTACGTTAGTGATGTGGTCTGTCCAGGATATCCGAAGAATACGGCGATATATCCACAGCGCTCAAAGGATTCTAGTTTCTTCAGGGTGGCTTCCGTTGTGGTCCATGCCTCTGCTCCATAGAACAAGACCGGGAAGACATAACACTTGACCAGTCTTCATTTTAGTTCCATTGAGATTTTGCTTGTGAACCACTTTTTCATATTGTTGAACGCGTTTCGCGCTTTTTTAATTCGTGATCTTATTTCTGTTGACTGGTCCCATTTTGTGTTGACTGTGGTTCCAAGGTATGTGTATGTCTCCAATTGTTCTATTTTTCGGTTGTTTATGCCAATTGCATCAGAGGTTGTTGTGTTCTGCTGATAAGCATGCATTTAGTTTTGGTTGTATTGAGTTCTAAACCATATTCTTGACTTGCTGTGTGTATGCTTTGCATGAGTCTTTGAAGCTCGTTGCAGTCATTTGCGATAATAACTTTGTCGTCAGCATATCTAATATTATTGATTACCTCTCCGTTTACTTTGATACCCTCCGAAACTTCTCCCAGTGCTTCTCTGAAGATTTGTTCAGAGTATATATTGAACAGGAGCGGCGAGAGGACGCATCCCTGTCGTACACCCTTTTTAATATCTATTTTCCCACTGTGTAAGTTGCCCATCTTTATCTCAGCACTTTGGTTCCAATAGAGACTGGTTATTATGCGCAGATCCTTGCCAGCAATATGCATCTTCCTGAGCATTTCCATGAGTTTATCACGTTTGACCTTGTCAAACGCCTTGGAGAAGTCGATGAAGCACAAGTGGACGTCCTTGTGCATGTCTCTGCATCTTTGAATTAAAACTTGCAGACTGAAGATCGCCTCTCTTGTGCCCAATGCGCTTCGGAATCCGAACTGTGACTCCGATATATTTGCTTCGCATTTGTTATATATTCTATTGTGTATGATTTTGGTGAAAACTTTGGTAATGTGATTTATCAAGCTTATTAAGCGGTGTTGATCACAGTGTTTTGCACTTGGTGTTTTAGGTATGGCTACAAAGGTTGATCGAAGCCATTCCTCCGGAATCTCCCCTTTGTCGTAAAAGGTGTTAAAAAGGCCTGTCAGCAAATCGAGGAAGTGGTCATCCGTTTCGCATAGGAGTTTTAGGATCTCGCCCTGTATGTTGTCGGGACCTGGTGTTTTCTCGTTTTTTAGCGATGAAATGGCTTTTTCCACTTCAGACCTTAGTATTTCGGGTCCAGTCATGTCGTCATCTTGGTCCACTGTCGCTCTGCGTTTATCGTTAAAAAGTCGTTCTACGTAATTTTTCCATGTGTCAATGAGCTTCAAGTCGTCTGATATAAGGTTACTGTCTGCGTCTATTAGTGTCGGGTGGGGATTATTGGTTTTCTTTTTAGTTGTTAATTCTTTGATCTTTTTGTGCATGTTGTGGTAGTCATATCTTCTGTCGCACTCTTCGATTTCATCGCATTTCTTCTTCAGCCAGCGTTCCTTTGCTTCCTTTATCTTTGTTTTTCTATTGTGACTTGTTTCTTGATACTTCACTTGATTTTTGCATTTGTGTTGTCTTCTTTCTTCCATCATATCAAGGATTTCATCCGTCATCCATTCTTTCTTCTTTACGCGCTCCTGTAACAGAAGTATCTTATTTGTCATTTCAACAGCTCTTTTTATTTCTTCCCATTTAGCAACAAATATGTACAGACAAGCAAAAGATATGGTAAAAATTTATGAAAACACTTCAGAATTTCCCACTTCCAGAGGCATCCGACAAGGACACGCAATCTCACTAAAGCTCATAACTGCATCGCTAAAAAATACACAGCCGAGCATAAAATTAGGGTCTTCCCGTAATTTAAATTTATTATAAAAATTCTTATTCTTTTATAACTATTTTTGATTGCAACATCGTTTACTAATGGATTGCTTAAAAGAAATTGTTGTTGTTGCTGTTTCGATAAGCGTTTGAGATAAAAAGTGTCCCTTACAATAATTCCTAAAAACGATGATCAGCATAGTTTTTGTTTCTATGATTTTAAGTCAATTGGACATTGTTTGTGTAGTGTTGTCACTGTCAGTGTATTACAACATTATGAGCATATATTTTGTTGTGGCGGCGTTAGAAGATGACCACGGTTTGTGTAAGTCTCTCGATTGTGCAACAAATATGGCGACGGTACAAAGAGATCGGTCTGGTTACTCGAAGACCTGGTTCAGGTCGAGGCAGAATTACAAGAGCCAGAGGTGACCGCTTTGTCTTTTCTATTATAGTGCTTTCAGACTATAGTGCGAATGGTCACAGCAGTTTTCCTTCAAAATCATCTGCAAAAAGTGAGAAATGTAAATGTAAGTGAATAGAAAGTTAGAAGACGAGTTCATGTTGCTAGTTTATTTTCTCGAACTTGACTAATTGGACCGCCGCTTTATTACTATAAAATACTTTATTTTGGTTTACGTTCTAAATCCCGTGAGCACTATTTCAGGGGGAATACCATTACAGTCTAGAAATATTAGACTAAGGTCTTGAATCTTGGAAGTCTTATAGATAATAGGGTGAGTGTGTAGTCAGCAGATGCGCTTAAAATAAGAAGAATAAAAATTTCTTGCATTGCATTGCTTACTTTAATGTTGTATGTGTGTATGCTCCTCAAAGATGACTGGGTGAGAATGAAAGAAAAGGTTATTGTGATCAATTAGGAGACATACTCAGTATTCCGTCACAGGAGAAAGTTATAATGGGAGGTGATTTTAATGCACATCTGACTCAATCTAAGATATGATATAAAGCAATATATATGTATGTATGTATAGGTTATTCTACGAATATACGACTGTTTGGGATTATTGCGACAACGAATATTTTACTGTGCAAGTAGAAGTATGAGTAAATTGGTCTAATTATTATTCCAATAAAAAGGGTCTACTCTTAGTATGACATCTGAACTAAAATTATTTCAGTTAATAGATGTTCAGATAGACGCAAAATTTATTGTGAAATTTATTCCGAAAATAACAAAAATTTTTACGCAAACGCTTATTTTTACGCAAATGTGTTCATCAGACATTTGGGTTGGATTTCGGTGAAATGTATACACCAAAGAGGCGTGCCGGGTTTCTTTGATATTACACTATTTTATTACTTTATTAGGTACTACAACTGTAATAAAAATAAATGTACTATTTTTAATATAAATGAAAAGAAATTGGCAGAACGATGGTTCAGAAACCAGAAAAAGAATCTATATAATATTTCACTTTGTTAGTTTTGAATATTTGTTTGCTTTGAGTGGATGTACTCTTAAATGTTCCGAAAGTAACAGGTATAACATACCGGCTATTGATAGTTAAAATACCGAGTCTTTACAGATATTAAAAAGTAACGAAAATTTACATACAGTTTCATATATCGCCTACTGATTTTAGTTTTAAAAACCGTCCGTATAGAGGTTTCCGGTGAAGAGAGTGCGGCGACTCATAATGCAAATAAAGATAGGTGGCAGAAGAAGCATCGGAAGAAGACGAATTTCATGGCTCAAGAACCTGAGAGAATGGTTTGGATGTAGCTCAAAACAACTTTTTAGAGCTACTGCCTTAAAAATTAAAATAGCTATGATGATTGCCAACCTCCGTAGCGGAGATGGTACCTGAAAAAGAAGAAGGTGAAGAGAGGTGTCCGTGAAGAGAGAGTTTAGTGTAGTGTATTTGTTTATTGAAGCCAAAAATGCCGAGACGTGTTTTAGATGTAGACAACTTTATATTTAATGTACTTTCTTATTTTACTGCTGAGAAAACCAACGGGGGCCCTTTGCGACCTGTTCAGTCCGTACATAAACGTGTGTGTGATGCATTCTGTATTAGTGAAACAAAACTAAAGTCGGTTTTGCAAAAAGCAAAAAAAAAGTGGACAAAGTGAACAAAATGTCGCACAATATAAATCTCGCCGACAACCAAAGACTATAGATCTTCCCAAAGGTTGCAAATTTGAAATCCGTGAGACAGTATATAAAATGCGCGAAAAGAAAGAACATTTTTCTTTAGATTCAGTGCTACAAAAATTAAACGACAGAAATATATTTGAAATTCCCAGTACAAGTCTCTGGAGAGTTTTAAGACTGATTGGCTTTAAGTTCAAAAAGGAAGACAATAGAAAGGCTTTGTGTGAAAGAGCTAGTGCCGTTCACAAAAGAATAGAATTTTTAAGAAATTATAACAAATTTAAAAAATAATGTTCTTCCTTCGTTTATTTAGACGAAACATGGATTTTTGCTAAAGGCGGTATCAAACGAATTTGGCAGGACGAGAGCATAAAATCCATAAAACACATCGGTGATGAGGGAAAGAGATATATTATCGTGCATGCAGGTGGAACACATGGATTTATTGAGGGAGCAGATCTTGTGTTTTCATCAAAATCAAAATCAGCCGATTATCATGACAATATAAATACGGAGATGTGAAATGGTTGAAAGAAAAACTGTTGCCAAGTTTACATGAACCATCCGTTATAGTACTGGATAATGCTGCGTACCATTCGGAAATTGTTAATAAGCAACCAACAAACACCTGGACCGTAGATAAAATAAAAGAATGGTTAACGAATAAAAATATTACATTTCCTCAATACTGTTTTAAGCCTCAATTACTAACGTTAGCTAAAAGTCAAGCACAACCAAACATATATAT
The DNA here is from genome assembly GCF_040954645.1 of Diabrotica undecimpunctata. NCBI lineage: Eukaryota > Metazoa > Arthropoda > Insecta > Coleoptera > Chrysomelidae > Diabrotica > Diabrotica undecimpunctata. The sequence continues at coordinate 41,901,124 of NC_092806.1, forward strand.
AGTAGACGAAATTATACATAGCTTTAGACATCGTGTGTTAAGACTACCGCTTTATTATTGCTAATTCAATCCAATTGAATATATTTGGGGGATATGCAAAACATATTATGATAACCATATTGGGTACAAGAGTTACAGTGACGAGGCAGTCTTGGAAACATGGCAACAAGCATTGGATATTGCCACTCCTGACATTTCGAAAAAAAGTGTAAAAAAATGTGAAGACTTAATTGAAGAATGGTGGATCCGTGAAGGTCGCATCGAAGCAGTTAATCCTGTTATAATTTACCATCCGAATGAGGATAGCGACGCCAGTGATTATGGCTGTGAATCTGATGGTTGATGATAGTTTTAGGCGATTGGGAGAAAAAGAGAATAAGTAAGTTTTTTTGTTTTTTTTTTTAATACTAATTAAATATTTGACTAAATAAAGTACAATATTTAATCACTTAAGTATTGTTACACTTCGTTTAAATCATTTAATTCAAAAACTAACTTGTTTACAATACTAAACTCAATGATAGTAATTATATAATTCAAAATCTGAATTACAACTGTTCTATAAACTATCAACTCTATATTTATATCATGACTTCATATTTAAATCTAAGGTTTATTAGATTTAAATTAAGTCGATACCTTAAACCAAATTTAAAACAGTCGTATATTCGTGGAATGGAGTATATAAATGAGGCTGGGGATGATAAGCTTGAATAAGTAGCAGCATTAGATATGTTGATTGTTAACACATTCTTTAAAAAGAGTATCTACTGAGTATAAAAGTGGTTAAAATGTCTCCAATATTGGACCACGGACCAATTAAATTGGTCCATGACAAGAAAAGAAGGTATTAATTTGATTGCTACCGTTATTATTAATAAAATTTTAACATATTAAATTTTAAATATTGTTGTGTTCTGTCATATTCAGACAAATACCTCAAGTTACATTGACATCCGACTTCCGTCCTAATATATCATTTCAATCAGCTGCTATCAACAAATCCTCGTAAACACTTCGTCTCAGGACTAGCAACCTAAAGTGAAGTCGGGTGAAATGCCGGGTTCGAAACGTAGGCGGCTTCGTAAAGAAATGGATGACTCAGCACGGACTGAAACTTGCGACAGAGAAAACCGAAGCCATCATTCTGAAGGGGACAAGGAACAGGCAAAATATTGAATTAAAATGAGCGGGAGCATGTCTAACACCCAAGAAACAAGTAAAGTATCTAGGAGTGACATTACACCAGAATGGAAAATGGGGGGAGCACGTGCGGGAGGTGGTCCGGAAGGCTGCGAAGAGTGCAGCTGCGTTGGGGAGGGTGATGCCGAACATTGGAGGACCCAAATCCGAAAGGAGGAGGGTCTTACACGGTGTTGTACAGTCGATCGTCCTCTACGCGGCACAAGTCTGGAGCGAGGCGGTAGAGATAACGGCCTATAGGATAGGAGTCACATGACACGTGTAGACAGAATAAGTCTGTTGCGAGTGGCATGCGCCTACAGAACTGTGTCTGCGGCAGCCTTATGGACCATCACTGGATGTGTTCCGTTGCATGTTTTGGCGGTGGAAAGAAAAGAGCTTTATGAGAGAAGAGGTCCAAACCTTACTGTGGCCGAGAGAAGACAGGAAAGGGAAAGGTCAGTTGAAAGATGGCAAGAAGAATGGAACAACACGGAAGATGTGGCACAGTGGACGAAAATGCTGATCCCGAACATAAGAGATTGGGTGGACTGTGGCCACAGGCGACTGGATTATTTCCTGACTCAGGTGCTCACAGGACACGGGTGTTTTAGAGCCTACCTCTATAGGATCGGAGAGGCTGATACAGATGAATGCCTATACTGTGGATATTCGGACACTGTGACACATACGATGTTAGATTGCAGCAGATGGATAGTGGAAAGGAACAGAATGGAGAGAGAGACAGGTGTGAATTTTGTTACAGTGAGAGAAATGATTGAGAGAATGATTGAAAATAAATTAGTTTGGACTAAAATACACAGCTATATCCGTGCAGTGATCAAGAAAAAGGAAGAGGAAGAAAGACTGCTGGACCAACGCTAAAGGTAAGAGTGAATGATGGTGAAAGGTGAAGCTAGAAAAGTGGGTCACACTGTATGAGTTAGAATGCGTGAGTCAGACTGTGGGGAAGAAGGAAATGCCCATCTGGGAATGATGCCGAACTAGGAGCGATGAGTGTCTTCTACGCGCTACCTGGAACGAGACAGGGAGCCTCCTTGCTGATGAATAGAGTGTGGATGTGTATGAATGGAGAATGAATGAATAAAGGTAGTGATTCGGAAGTGATGCCGGCTTTACAGCGGCCATTCCGCCTCCGGATCGCTGGATGACAGAGGAGGGTCTGGTTTAGCTGGTAGGCGTTCGGCGTAGACTCGGCGACGAGAGGGCATTTTAAAGTACCTCGGGAAATATAGCCGGGAGTACGAAGAACGAATCCTGCACTAAAGTTAGTCTAAGATGTCTTTTGAAGATTCCAGACCCCCCCTCTATGAAGACGGAAAAAAAGGTTGCCATGTTATCTATTCCTGTTGTAACTTAAACATCCTAGTTTATAAAGTTAACTAATGTAACTAACAGTTAATTTAACAACATTTAAAGAGTTTTTACCTAAGTATTTAGTGGCTTAAAGCATGTACATCCAGTAAGTATTAACTACATTTTTGTATTAACCTTGGTCAAAATTTCAAATTTCATGTTTACTTTAAAGTGGTTATACTTTTAGGATAGCACTGATGGTAGAATATTAATTCCGAAAACGTTCTGTGATGTAGCCCGGTAGGGATTATACCTTTTATAAAGACATTTTTAAATAAATTTTTTATTCAATATACGGTGTTTCTATACTGTATAAAATGCATTAGTTATGTCAAAGTAAATTGCCATACATTTTTGATTATTATTTTTAAAAATGAATAAATTATTAGTGAAAAGCGTTTTGTTGTCGTTTATAGATTTGTGTGGTCTAAAGCCAGCTTGTTCGATGGTAAGTTGACCAATATTATGTTCTAGGTTCCACATTAATCTTTTGTTGACTATTTTTTTCCATAAGTTTACATGAAGAACATGTTAATGATATAAGTTGATATGATTCTGGTTGTAATTTATCTTTATTTGGTTTAATAATATTAATAACAATGGCATTTTTCCAGATTTTTGGAAACGATTTTTGTGACCAAATAATATTAAAAATTCTTAAAAAAAGTAGAAACTCTTTTGCTTCTATGGGAAGTTTCTTAATAAATTGTATTGGTATGTCGTCTGGACCTGGTAAAGTATCTTTGAAGCTATTAAGTGCTTCTTGAAACTCCCCATAACTAAGAGGTGCATTGATAGGGTTAAATTCGTCGGAAATTGTAATAGGTACTGACTTCTCCTGTTGTTTTTAAGTTAAAAGCTCGTTACTGTAATTTTGGCTGGATGAGAATTTTTGATAAGTATCAGCTAGTTCATTTATTATATCCTTATTTTACTTTTATAATTCATATTTTTAATTATTTAGTATTTTATTTGTTATTTTAATTGTTAAAAATAACCTTTCTTATTAAACAAATGAAGCATATTCTTTTTAAAATTATGAGTTTAGTTTCAGTTTCTTAAAAACTCGATTTGTTTGTGAATGAAACTAACTCTTTCACACAAGGCTTTTCCATTGTCTTCCAGTTTGAACCTAATCCCAATCTGTTTGAAAACTCTTCAGAGAATTACCCTGGAAATTTCGAATATATTTTTCTGTCTTTTAATTTTTTCAAAACCTTCTCTACAGGAACATGTTTTTTCTTTTCACGTATTTTATATAAATATAATGTCTCAAATTTCAAACTTACAACCCTCATGATGATCGTTAGTCTTAGGATGTGGTCTAGGTTTACATTGTGCGACCTGTACTTCACTATATATACACATTTTTGTTTTTCAAAACTGCCTTGAGTTTTGTCTCACTAACACACAATGCGCAAAGTAATTATTGCTTGATTTATACACAAGTATACCTACTTACTTACTACTACTATATCTATCTACTACTATAACAATCTTATTAGTATATCATTAATTTGCAACCGGTTTGGTAGTATCACTGAAGTAGGGTAACAGTTTCTTCGAATGGTCAAAAGCTCAAGTACAGGCTATCAAGGATTTAATAAAAAATAATATATATGTTAATTTCTCAGAGCTCACTGATTAAAACCATATTAAATTCTAGGTAATAACTAATATGATTGTAAAAAATACTTTGCAGCTAAATATAAAATAAAAATATATTTCAAAAATATAAATCTTTTCATAACCTTGTTAATTAACATAAAACTGTGATTAATATTTGTACTTGTTTTATATTTTCATTACTAGATCAAGTTACTTTTGTACTTTTTGTGTTGTACGTTAGAGTGAAACATTGACTGTCGAGTGTGTAGCGATAATCCAAAACAGTGACAAATTCGTGAAATATACTGTATTGTTCTTACCTGGAAGACGATTTGTACGAACAATAGTTTCCCAGAGCTTAGTTAACGATAATTTTCCATCGTTTTGTGGTAGAGCCACCGCATTTTTTTCGACAAATTCTTCATGATTTTGTGAAGACTGATACTCTAACATGCTGCATAATTTTTTAGTGTTCCTTTTAAAAGCAGAATATATGAAATATTTACTTTTTATTTATTTTTTTACAATTTAAAATGCAGTCCTGTTCCTAAATGTATAGTAAACTTTTATACAAATTATTCAATACATTAGAAAATACAAAATAAATGCAAATAGAAAAAAAAAATGACTTTACCACCATCTTCTTATCTTAGAGTTAACCAGTCATTTTTATCGAAAAAGGTTGGCAAATGTAAGTCTACAAAAAAATATATTATTTTAAATAACGCCTGAGAGAGAAAAGGTTTGTAGGTACTAAAGTTTCTTCCCTGGTGTATAATATCTTTTGAAATTTGTTTAGTCACAGGGTTATACCATTTTTTTAAAACAATTGGTTTAATTTTCAAAAAATATGTGTCTTGAAAACGATTTTCAATTTAAAACGTCAATTTGAAAGTAGAAACGTCAATTTACTCTAATTAATGTGAGTTAACTATAGTTTCTGTTGGAAATACATTTATTTTTACGCTTTCATTTCCATTTTACAAAATTTTTATTTCCAAAGCTGAATAGGCACTTGAAGCTGATGGGATTATCAGATGATGACCTGTGCAGATTCTGTCACCTCGAGAAAGAAACAGCAGAGCACATTTTATGTCAGTGTGACAGTCTGGCAAATGTGCGGTTCTTTGCATTAGGAGAAGAGAATCCACCGGCAAATAGCTACATGGAAGGTACAGTCTCGAAGCTACTAGACTTTATAAAAAGGGTCAGGCTAGAGAATGTTATCTAGGACTAGAGGACCACAATAGATCTGAAAAGGTCGCAGTGGAATAGGCCGAAAGGCCACCTCTCTTAATCTAATCTAATCTAATCTACCTTATACAGTAAGTTGGACTGTGATGAAAAAGTGAAGATACGAGTAGCAATAGCTACAAATCGTCTTCTTCTTTAGATGCCGTCTTCTTAGCGAAGGTTGGCGATGACCTTTGCAAAGTCTTCCCTATTTTGGGCTTTCCTTATTAAACTTTGAAAGTCTAAGCTACAAATACTTTTACGAAATTCAATAACTACCTGTGTCAGCGTTAAACTCCTTTGGGTCTTCGCACTCGCGTCATATTATGCTGGACGTGTACGAACTCATCACTATATAGCCCCCCATAAAATTATTAGACCCTCGTAGATATAGTAAACTGATCACCGGCATCCTTTGGAGATTGGTAAACTCATCACCGCAGATAGGTAAACTCATCACCGGGATTTTTGCCTGGTTTCTAATGCCAAAGATTGCCTCTTACCTGTTATACTTCTCGTTTATGTGATAATTTAATAAATTCAGAAATTATTTTAAGCAAGTTGCTTTAAAATTTAACTGAGATATTAATATGTCTCACGGTGTGGCCTATTAGACGTATCTGTCAATCTAAATGGTTTTGAGATCTAAAAATTTAGTTACATAGGATTTCGATAGTGAACTTTAAAATGAAAATATTTGTCAACATGTGCTATTAGTAATAGCACATGTAGTAGTACCAACTTCGTTATTTGATTTTCATTGCATTTTTATATTTCTCATTGAATTCTCGATATAATTTGTTAAGCATACATTCGGTCTAAGTCTTACTGTTTTGGCGTTATTTGACTATCTTAAGAATAATAGACGATTTTGACTTGAGTGTGCTATTAGTGCATTGTAGTTAAAGGAAACTTAATTTTTTACACGTGCAAAGCTTTACATTTTATGGCATCATTAGCGGAAATTTTTGAATTTGAAGTAATCAGCAATGCATTTATTGTGACAGAATACATCAAAATGCTTAAGTACAGTTTTCTGTACTTTATCTTTCAATGACTTGTACAAAAATCCCACAATTAGAGTGCTTTTAAAAGCAATTTTTTTACATTTTTTGGTTAGTTTTCGCCATTATTTGTAGGAGTCAGATGAGTTGTTCATTTCATTTTATAAACATCATGACAACTAACCTCAATTAGTGTAAGATACAAAATAATTTTTATTCTGTAATTTGTAGACTAAAAAGAGTACTTCTTTGTCCTATCTTCAGCTGCACACCCAAATAGTTGTCTTTTGTAGTCTAACTGATCAGCGTTAACTACAAGCGTTTATCGCTTTTTCAGTATATATATATATATATATATATATATATATATATATATATATTGGAAAATTTTTTTATTTTTAGTTTTATAAAAAAAAAATTATTCTCTAGTTCTCAATGATCTAGAACTTCAATCATCAGAATCAGATATTAGTATTCTTCAGTCATTTACGCGGTTCGTTAAACAACATGAATTTTATTAAGACTTAAGAATATCCACAATTCAGTTTTTTGACAAACCGCGTATACAACTAAAAAAATTTAATAACATAATTATTTTATATAACAAAATTCATAAAACTAAAAATAAAAAGGTTTCAATATGGTGCCGACTTAATTGGATACCCTGTATATATATATATATATACATATATATATATATATATATATATATATATATATACATATAACAATGTGACTTTAACAAATTAATTAGAAATCTCAAAATGTAATATCAGAAAAGGTAATCTACAGTAACAAAGTAATATTATGCTTTGCCTACAAGAAAAATCTTATATAGTTAACTTAAAGAATTTAATTACGCTGATTTTTTTCTGTTTGATCAGGATGATTCGCGAAGACCAGTGCGAAACAACTAAACAAAAACGGTATAAAATTTCTACTCGCCAGTTGTATGACATTTAACCTTACACCCTTTCGTCGCACAAGTCCACAAAAGGCAATTCGATCTTTTTAGAGTCTTTCGCAATTGAAATTTGAAATTATTGATTACCATCATTTTTTGTTCGCGTTGGCTCAGGACGTAATCAATTAGCAGTTCACTATCCATGTTGAAGAAACAAGGGCAAATGAAGAGAAATTTTTCTTTTATTCCCAAATAAAAACCAATAAATTGCAGTTGCATTTAAGACATCTGGATTTGGATTATTCTGTGAAATTACCAAAAACTAGCCGTTTGCTGGGATTTTATGGTCTATACCTGATCCGGTGTGCAGGTAGGCCAGTGATCAGTTTACCAATCTCTTAGGGTCTATTTTGAAAACCCTACTTTTATGGCGGTGATGAGTTTGCACTATGTAGTAGGGCATTCTAAATGAGATAAAAACTAGAAAGATGGAATACTTGGGGCACATTGTGAGAGGTGAAAAGTACGAACCTATAAGAAAGATCATGCAGGGCAAAATTAAGGGCAAAAGAAGTGTGGGAAGAAGAAAAATATCGTGGCTTCGTAATCTACGTGAATGGTTCGGGTGTAGTTCGATTGAACTTTTTAGGCGCGCTGCTAACAAAGTCGCAGTGGCCATGATGATTTCCAATCTCCGCTAGGAGTGGCACGAGAAGAAGAAGTAGGGCATTTATGGTAATTGGTGATGAGTTTACGTGTACCCATTATGCTACATAACATACATACATAACCAATAGTAATAATAAGCGAGACCTGATCACTAAGTAAGATAGCTACACCGTATTGAGGGGTTCGAAATTTAGTGTCTTAGAATGTTGCTTAAAATTTAATGGGTCGACCATAAATTACAAATTAAGATATCTTAAGGAGATCTAATACTCAAAGAAATCTTATTAACATCGTTAAACAGCGAAAACTCTCATGTCTTGGCCATATTTTAAGAAGCGTCAAATTTAATCTTTTAAAAATCATTTTAATTGGCAAAATTGAAGGTCGGAGATTACCAGGCAGCAAACGACACTCTTGGTTCAAAGAACGGTATGCGCAGAAACGGTGTGAGCGGAAGCAGTTGGCGCTGTTAGGGCGTTTTTCAATTTGGGTGGCTTCACGAATATTTCTCGATTTTATGGAGCGAATGGAAGCGATTGTTTTTGCTTTTTCGAAATCTATTTTGTGACCTATGTAAATATGAAGGGCTACGGCTGAAGCAGTATCGGAATGTTTAAGAGATATACAATGTTCGTAAATACGATTGTATATTCGTTGGTTTGTCTATCCTATGTATGTTCGTGGGCAACTGAAACAAGGTATCCCGTAGACACCATGGTCTTCATTGGAGATTTGGTTTTTTACGGATCTGACGAGATTGGATAACTTGGTGGAGTAATGAAGATGGTTTTGATGTTTAGAGGTTTAAGAGTACTACCGATCTTATCAGTGACACCTCTGATAAAAGTTAGAGTGATTTTGGGTGGATCAGGCGACAAAGTTTCTTTTTTGAATATAATGGGGTTTAAATGTTTTTGAATACTCCTATTGATTTGTATAAGAGTGTTTGCCTTATTGAATTGATTTCGGATAATCTGTGATTATCGTCGCTAAGTCTTATGGAACAGGAAACAAGAGTGTTGATAACTGAATTGAGTTGGGCAGGGTGATGATGTGACTGGGCATTGAGATAACAGTTTGTATGGGTGGGTTTCCGGTACACCGAATAAGAAAAATTGTGAGGTGTGTGTTTCTAAATAAGAACATGAAGAAATAGCAAAGATGCTTCAGAATCAACTTCCATCGGGAATGGAATACTGGGATGTGTTCAATTCAGATATGAGAGGAACAGATCTAATGCGACTTTACCATGGGGCCAAATGACAAAGATGTTATCAATGCACCGTAACCAGCAGGTGGGTTTGAGATTTGATGGGTACAGAGCTGTTGTTCCATGTAGATATCAGCTCTTACGGGAGAGAGGGGATCCCATTGGGGCACCTTTGATTTGACGATAGAAATGATTTTGGAATGAAAAGTATGTATAAGACATGTAGTGTTCATAACAGATAATGTGTCTTGGGAGATTTCATGTTAAGAGTCCAAGATGGAAATGGTTTCATCAATAGGAATGTTGGTGAATAAAGAAACAATGTCAAAACTAACTAGTATATCTGAGGGTGAAATAGAAATATTTTTCAGAAGGTCAATGAAATGGAAAACATTTTCATTCGCCTCTACGGGGAGGAATGTTTTATTCTTACTAAATCTTTTTCTAATCTTCTTACACGAAAATACCGTCTTCTTTGTGACCTTGCTTTCCATAAATCGTGTCGTAACCATCAAGGCATTCCAAAATCCTTCAAATTAAACATCACACTAAATCTTCATCCATTTCCAAAATTCTTAGAGCAACTGGTTTTTATTAATGCAAAAGAATGTTTATTTAATTTTATTTGATTACATAAGTTATTTATTAAACAATATTTGAAATAGTGTACCTAAATTTTATTAAAGAAATAAAATTTACTTGAAGATTTGAATTTGTAATGAGCAAACAGATAGAGTATAGAAATAAAATTATTTTAACCATAAATTAATAAAAAAGTTATTTTATGAGCTAATAATTCAAATAGAATAAGATTTTCTGTGAACCAAATTTCTATTGGTTGATTAAATTTTTTTCAAAAAAAAGTAAATGTAGAAAATGTTGCTTATTTTCTGGCGTTACTAAAAATAGTTGTATATACATAAACATATAAATTAAATCTTTTACTAATTTTGACTAACCAGATCAAATATCCTAATGTCTTGCTACCCCATTCTAACAAAACTACAACACTACGTAAGTAAATTTACTTGAAATGGAAAATCTTAGTACACAAACAACTTTTTTTACATACAAACCTATGTGTAAGACAAATAAATTATTTAACACAAAATCTATCTATATAAAAGGCTAGGACAAGTCACACTGTTTTTCCCATAGAGTAACTACGCCACCTAGGAGAGAAATCTGAACTACGAACATCTGACATTTCAATCATATTTTGTTCTTAGAACGATACGGTTAATTTATTGCTAATTCGCTCTAAAAATTGATTCTTCAAATATCCGTAATCAGAAAATTTTACTACTTCACGGTAATGAATTTTTTCGCAAACTTACTAAAAATATAGGTTACTGTAATTGTAAGTTAAGATCAATAACGTATAATATATATATTAATTATACGTCATTGTGTAAGATACACATATACATTTACTTACTATAAAAATAAAAATTACGTTTAACAAACGTCAACGTTGATTTATTGCTAATTCATTCTACAAATTGATGACTCAAATACCCTTACTCGTAAATTTTACTACTTCATCAGTAATTACTTTTTTCGCAAAATTCCTAAAAATATAGGTTACTGTAATTGTAAGATTTACATATATTTACATATACACTTATAGCCTAAGACCCCACTGCAGGATCACTACGTTCATAACGTAGTTAATCAAACTCGCATGTTTACATAAATATATTTAAAATTGGGAAAATACATTGATAATAGGTTGCACGTCAAAAAGTGGTCGCATTTTTAATTCAATCAGTAGTAATTCATTTTTGACAAAAATTTTATTTCGTTTAATTATTTTTTACATAAAATATAAACTGCTCATGACGTATATGCATGTATTTTATATCAAACTAAAGCTATTTTTTTTTCCTAATATGATGATGTAATATGCCTGAGAAAAAATGGAAAAAATGTTCGAAAATTAGGGTTGCCAGCTGTAAAAAACGCGAGGTATCAAAGATAAAATAAAAGACAGCTAGCGCGCAACGCTACAGATTTTAAGTATCAGTTGTTCAGTTGTTTAAGTTTTTGAAGCATGCGTCGACAGATTTATAATAATATATATATATATATTATTACTTGTCAAACCAGTACGGTTGCGCCCTAACTTTATTTTACTTTATCCTTGATACCTCGCGTTTTTAACGGCTTGCAGCCCTAATTTTCTAACATTTTTTCTCAGGCAACCTTTATCATCATAGTAAGAACAAAATTATCTTTAATTTGAAAAAAAAAATGCATATACATCACGAGCAGCGTATTTTTTTTTAATAAATGAAGGAAATAAAATATTTGTCAAAAACTAATTACTATTAAATGCCGAAATGCCAAGATTTCTATTGACGAAAACAAAATCAGATCAGATCTTTGGTTTATTCTGTGCCTTCTATAAACTGCAAGGCAAAACAGATGATGCTCAAGATGTATGACGGAGATATAGACAATCGTAAAGTTACATTCCAGAACATATCTCCTCATCTAAGGAAAAATCCTTGGCAAATTGGTTTCTTGTACTCATAAAGAGTAAAACGAAATAAAACAAAAGCAGTTAAAAATTCAGAAAACTGCAATATCTGGGACATGTCATAAGGGGCAAGCGTTATAACTTGTTGCAATTAATAATGCAAAGAAGAATACAGGGTAGAAGGAGTCGCGAAAGAAGACGCATCTCCTGGTTAAACAATTTGAGAGCTTGGTTTAACTGCACTTCTGCTGACCTCTTTAGAGCAGCGGTATCGAAAGTGCGAATTGCCATGATGGTTGTCAATCTTCTTAGAGGAGATGGCACATGAAGAAGAAGAAGAAAAAGTTAAAATTTGATTTCACGTATATTGCCTCTATATATTCGCTTATACGTATTTCATCCTAACAGAAATCATCAGAGCTACTGCTACAAAAGCACTAAACGTAATAACAAATCTTTTCCGTCAAAAGAAGCGTTTTCCCCGTATATTTCGGATTTATCATTTAATAATATCTGGTTTAAACAAGATGGTGCCCCACATTATTTTAGAGATGATGACCAAAATTATTTTCAAGAAATATATATTTCTAGATCGATGGATATGTAGAAAAGGGTTTATGGCCACCTCGTCCCCCAAATTTAACCTTTTTAAATTTTTGGTTGTGGTGTTATTTAAAAATCAGTAAGGTAATAAGTCCTCCGGAGGCGTGTCAGCCGGGAGCTGACAGCCGTACCGGACGCATCAAGGAATTTGGATATTGGTCAAAATACTTGGGAATTCCAAGTTTGGCCAAATCCAAATTTCTAATTGACTCGATGCAGGGAAATTCCACTTTTGCTACGTAAAACAAAGGATTTGTTTTACATAAAAGGAGGTAGATTTTCTCTCATCGGTCAGTCGAGCTTGCCTCTTCTACTGTAGACCTAGTCGGTGCTATTATTGTTCCAACTAAGTTATTGTTTTATTTCTGATTTCCTGTATACCTTTTTATTTTAGCATTATTGTATATCCAGACCTTGTCAGGTTAGAATATTACATATTTGTTCATGTACTGATTGTTTGCTATTTTATTTGATTATTTTTGATTGTTTATTTTCTTGTATTTGTATCTAAGCTGTTCTTCCGTAAGTTAAGAACACTTAGGAATATTTATCTTGCCTTTTCTATTTTATATATTTGATTTTATACTTTGTATCTAAGTAGTTCTTTTCGGTAAGTCAAAAGAACCCTTAGAAATATTTTCATATCGCATTATTATTTCTGATATTTTATCTAAGATATTTTCTTCCGTAAGTTAAGAAACACTTATAAATATTTGTGCATTTATTTTACTATATTTGATTCTCTTGTTTATTTTCTGTTCTAAGTTGTTTCTTCCGTAAGTCAAGAAACACTTTGACATATTTCTATAATCTGTTTCATTTTTGCATTTCTCGTTTTATATTTTGAGTATTTTATTTTTCCACTCTAAGTCGTTTCTTCCGTAAGTCAAGACACACTTTTCTCTACACATCTAAGTAGTTCTTTTCGGTAAGTCAAAAGAACCCTTAGAAATATTTTCATATCGCATATCGCATTATTATTTCTGATATTTTATCTAAGATATTTTCTTCCGTAAGTTAAGAAACACTTATAAATATTTGTGCATTTATTTTACTATATTTGATTCTCTTGTTTATTTTCTGTTCTAAGTTGTTTCTTCCGTAAGTCAAGAAACACTTAGACATATTTCTATAATCTGTTTCATTTTTGCATTTCTCGTTTTATATTTTGAGTATTTTATTTTTCCACTCTAAGTCGTTTCTTCCGTAAGTCAAGACACACTTATACACATATTTTTATACCATTTAATTTACTTGTTTACTAAGTTATTCCTTCCGTAAGTCAAGGAATACTTAGATCATTTTTACCTATTTGTTTTCCATTTTTGCTCTGTTACTTTGTAACTGTTCCTTGGAACCGTTACCTATAACAGATATTTGTCACTGGAACTGTTATTTATAGCAGCTGTGGTATTAAACCTTTCTACTAGCGACAAACCAAAGATGGTGAATACCCGATCCAATTCCGGGGATAGGAAGAAGGCCGAAGAGCCGGCGATGGGTCCTACAGGCCAATTCTTTAATTTGCCTCTAAAAGGACTATTTCTTAGTCCTGCATCTCTAAATAGAATTAGAGAAAAAAATCAAATAGTATAATCAGGTCGTCCAATAGATAGAATCTCAAAGACGCGTGATCAGTGAGTGTTTGCGTTGTAATTAGCCGTCTGCAAGGTTAGATGCGTTTAAAACTGATCCGGAGAAGCCGTGTACACACCGTAATTAAGTAAAATCCACCAGGAAAAAACCAGTGCTATGCAAAAAGCTTATATACAAAATTTGTTGTGTTAAAAAAATATGTTTACTGATGACATGGTCAAAGTTGCATTACTAACGTTAAAATTGAAAAAAGTGGAAGTAGTAAAATATTATCCTACAGAACAAAAGTATGTAGTAGATGAAAATATTAAGTTATCAGGCGGTCTTCAGAAAACGAAGACAGATAACATATTAATATTTATTTTTGTACTGATAAACATAATAGAAAGAAAAATAGAGACAAAGAGGACCTAGTACTTGCATTTGTGCTTAGATTGCTATCTTACCACTGTGAGTTAAACCCTATCATCGAGCTTATAAGGGCACAAGTAAAGAAAGAAGTTGCAAGAAACAATCTTCGTCATAAAAGATTTAAATAACAAGATATAACATAAACCACACGTAATTGTAAAACTCTGGAAACAGTATGACACTTGTAAATTTAAACTATGATACATTATCTCCCAAATGACACATCAAACTCAAGTAAAGAAGAGAACAGCTCACAGAGAATAGAGAAAAAGGAGCCATCGAAGCAAAAAAAATTAAGATGGAATGGGGAGAAGATGAATAGAACTACAAATGATGAAATGTATGAGTGAAGAACCCATAAACTGATTTTGATCATATGTAATGAAGCAAATCAATTGGGAGAACTAGAGAGCGATATCTCTAGCGCAATTGTACCTTCAGAGCGGCCTTCAGAAAACGAAGGCAGATAACATATTAATATTTATTTTTGTACTGAGAAACATAATAGAAAGAAAAATAGAGACAAAGAGGACCTAGTACTTGCAATCGTAGACTTTAAATCTACATACATTGCCTATTTGACGCAATAGATAGAAAATACTTGATGAATATTTAAATAATAATATTATTATATAGGTATATATATATATATATATATATATATATATATATATATATATAAATATATATATATATATATATATATATATATATATAAATATATATATATATATATATATATATATATATATATAAATATATATATATATATATATATATATATATATATATATATATATATATATATAGTTTAAATATATAAAATCGATATATGAAAATACTAGAGTGACAATAAAAATTCAGATCTGATTTTCTCCTAGAATGGAGTGAAATAAGGAGATAGCTTAAGTCCTCTACTTTTTATCTATATAAAGGGCTATGATGACAAGGCACATCGTTTGTGCAGTAAACTAACGACGCCATCTAGGAAAGAAATCTGAACTACATTTGACCATATTTTGTTCTTGAAACGATACGCTTAATTGATAATACTGTATTAATTACATATTAATATAATTAATAATTAATTTTAATAATATTTTTAAGGTAGAATTTAATACAAAATAATTTAAAGCTTTATGTTAGTTTAGATTTAAAATCCTGATGCCATCTGAACAAAGAAATCTGAACTATTGACATTTTTACCTATGAATCAATAAGACAAAATCTATTAATTACATTTTAATATATACATAATAAATAATATTATTAATATTTTTAAGGTACGATTTAAGACAAAATAATTTAAAGTTTTATGTTAGTTTAGATTTTTAAATTCTAGCGTCACCTAGGAAAGAAAGCTGAACAGATAAACTGACAGATAAAATAAATTATTGTAGTATTATGTTTATTGTAGTTCGTTATTATGTTGTAGGTTAACGCAAAATCAAAAATATAGCCTGAATATTATTGTTTAGTGTAGGTAAGAGACATGGATATTAAAAGATTTAATGAAATCGAAGAGTATGATCAATATGATGTTTATTGTTTATAAACTTAATATAATATTTAATGCAGAATTGAACATTTCAATTTTTGTAATGATTTTTGTAATGATTTTGTAATGAAGACTTTTTTAAAAGGTTAAGATTAAGTAAACCGACAGTGATCTATATTCTAAAAAAGAAAATATTCTAAATAGTTGTTAATAAATGATTATAAAAGTAGGTGTATACATGTCTTCATTTACTTAGTTTAGGGATATAATATTTTCATAATCTTGATAATTAAAACATGGATTAATTAACCTATTTCAAGAGATATTGGTGCTATTGATTCAATAATAGTAGTATCGGATTCCAAAATGAAAAATATGCACGTAGTACCTAGGTTGTCAGATTCTTACATCTTAATAATTATAAAATATATACAAAATATCCAGAGTGTAGTAGGATATTTTCAAAACTTTCAATAAATCTACTATATAATATATGGAATATTGCTTTTAAATTCTGACAATTTCGTGATACTTCTTGGATATGTTTTTCTAGGTGAGAATAAATAATTCTGTATTTTTGGTAAGAAGTTTAAATGGAGATAATAGAAACGGGTTCTTACAAGGAGATTCTGATTATAAAATAAAGCCATTTTTAAGTCCACTAAATTATCCAATTTCTATATTAAATTTTATATTAGAACCAGATATGCAACATAACTTTTTATGTATGGAAGAGAAGGTTTAGGTACCATTTCATCCAGTGGAAGTGGCTGTAAGGTTGAAAAGATTCAACCATTCTAATCTACAGCAACATTCTACGAGTATAACCCAGCGAGAGATCAAAATTAAGAGAATTTTGAAAATGAATTTCTAAATGAAGACATTACTGAACTTTTTGAAGATGAAGATGTTTGGGCTAACCTTTTATAATATTTTATTTTCATGGAAAAACCTGAGAAGGATCATTAGACCTGTATTATTTTTTTATATAACAATAAAATACTGGAAATTTTGTTTTCAAAACTTCACAAAAAATTATTATAATATTTTATCACTACAGTTGCTTCGGCAGAGTACCTCTCTAAACTGATCTATTTTTTGGTGTGTTTACAATTTATAGTCTTTACCAAACAGGTTGAGGAGGGGAGAACTGTTTGTCTCTAGTTGGTCGTTCAGAATTATGTATATGTTTTCTAATTTGTTAATTTCCATAGATTCTAATAAAGATAGCTTAAGGCCTTTATTTTGTGAAGTTGAAATATGAAGAAGGGGAAGTGCGTATGTAGAATCTGTTTTCCTATTATGGAAAGCCCTTTTATGTTCTGCTATATATTTGTTAAAGGTTCTACCAGTTTGACCGATGTAAGTTTTTGAGCAGTCGCCACATTAAGGTTTGTATACACCACTGTGTAGGTGCTTTTTTCATCACAAGTGCCATCACTTATTATTTTTTTATTCGTTATTAAATTTTTCTTTACATAATTTACTACCACAAATTGTATAATTAATAGTTATTTAACCAACAAGTGTATTAATAAGGGCGATTAACAATTGAGATATATTAACGCGCGAGCGTTAATGTTCGAGATTGTTAATCGCCATTTTAATTCACAAGTTCGTTACAAAACTTTTCCGTCGACCGAACTTTTCAGAAATAAAAATATCTTAGTTTAAATTTTTATTTACTTAACGATAAATAATGACAAACAATGACAGACAGTACTTACAGCGGCTATGTCATTTTAAATAATTTTTTAGTGGGAATATAAATAGGTACCTATATGTTTGGTTGCCTACACCACAGGTCACTGCCAATAACAGAGCGTTAAATATGGTTAAATTATTATACAAGCAATGTATGTTGTGTTGCCTATAATAAAATCGTTCATTAATAGAAAATCATTCATTAATAGGGGTAATTAATCAATGATTTTGAGGGTGTTAAAATTAATCATAAATGGATGGTCGACGGGAAAAGAAATATTAAAACATTATTGTAATTTCTTTGACAATTAATTAAATATTGGTGTGTTACTTAATAAATTCTACATTTATCTTGCAGATAAGTAACCGCAACATAATTTGACGTGAAAAGACGGGAACATTTTATTTTATAAATAAATGTCTATCCTTCAGATAACTATCTGTCAGATAGGTCAATATTTATTCTGGGGTGAAACGACCGACTCTTTCATACAAGAAGTTTATTATTTTAAAAATTAAATGTTTAATTCTTTTGAAAATTTTGTTGATCCTAAAAAATTGGCTGCGAATTTGGTGATCGGTAAAAAATATAATAAAAAACTCTAGCTTTCCCAACAAATAAATTGCCAAACTAAAATTGCGCTGGTTTTATACGTAGTCGACTGTCCAAAAGTGACTTATTTTTTATAAAAGTTGTAAAACAGATTATATATTATATTTTTCTGTTGACACCCTAGCCTAGAAATAGGAGGAAAACAGAAAAAAATAAGTGGAGTGATTGTAGATACAATTTGTTGGATCCCCCGTCGCATTGTGATGGGCAAAATCACTATTTTATAATAATCATGGATATATTGAAGAATAGGAGGTCTAGAACGAGGACCCTCCAAACATCAGTTAGAGATAATCGGCTTTAGTCTACACAACATTCAGAACATGATGCAGAAATTAATAAACATATGGATAGAAGAGATAGAGAAATTGAAGATGATAGTAATATCAAAAAAAGCTGAATAATAAGTTTTAATGACCAATATTCAAAAACAATAACATACAAAGGACAAAAACCAGAAGAGGTATCAACATTTGAATACATAAGAAGTATCTTTATGGAAAATTAGAGTTGGAAATAGCTGACACACAAAAGAAAACCCACAAAATCTACTCTATGATAAATAATATACAATATAAGACGAAGAAAGTAAACAAAAAACTAAATTACTAGTATACAATACGACTAACATACTAATAGTGGCATATGCAAGAGAGAGCTGGATATTACAAAAGAAACACGAAAGTAAAATAAATGCTACTGAAATAAAAGTATTGAGAAAAATACACAGCACCAGGAAAGACGGAATCAGAAATTATCAAATAAAAGACCAACTATCCATAATATTCATAATAAGTAAAATTCCAGAAAACAATTGGACTGCTTTGAACAAGTTGGTTTGGACAGAGGATGGGAGACGAAAGATGATCAAAAGAGCAAAAAAACAAAAGAGGAGACCACCAAGAAATAGTTGGACAAATAAAATTATACAACCAGCTAAAGTTAGAGGGATGAACTACACAAAAATGGAAAAGATTTCGAGAAATAAAAAAAATGGAAAATAAGAATAAATACCAACACAACAAAAAATCTGACACCTTAGGGGGTAAAAGAAGATAAGGGAAGAAGTTTTAACTTCTAGAATGAAAGCCTATTTCAAACTACAAATTAAATAAGTTTGTAATATTTTTACTATTCCTAACGAGATATTTGATACAAAACTATTAAAACTTCTTTTAAATTTCACAATGAAAGTTGTGAATTGTCAAAGAATTAAATATTATTTTTTTAGTTACTTTGATGTTACTCTTAGATTAAAGAAACCCTTTCTTTAATCTTTAATCTAAGATGTTACTTCAAGAGAAAATAAAACTAAAAAATAACCAGAAGAACATAGTGTTTTATCTTAGAAAATATTTGGATTAAAAGAAAATTACGCCGTACAAAATAGAATTTAACCTTTAAATTTAGATTTAGAACTTTTTTTAACCACAAAATTCACCCTTCCGTACCCATAGAAAAAATGCTAAATAGGTGGATAGAACTAGATTCAGGAGATGAAAATTATTAGTTTTTTTTTTTTGAAAACGTATTAATAGTAAGTTATTATAAAAGAAAAAAATGATAAAACGGTATTTTACTAGTTTTTACTATTTTTATTAAAAATGAACCACAATTTCAGTTTTAAATATGCTTGTTTTGACATTTCGTTTTCCACTTCTAAATAATATTAAAATGCCACAAGAAATTAACTTCAGAACAATAACAAATATTAAACAAGAATTTTACAAATGATCTTTAAGTTCTCTTTTAATCGACTCTTACAATCTAGATCAGTTAAGTATTTATTTAAATTTTACCCTTTTCATTATTAATTCTAGAAAGAACAGGACTGCATACAAACCGATATAATACCTTAGTGTTTCAAGCAAAAATTAATTTATGGAAGGCAACAATTGTGCGTCTTAAGATTATTCAGCATGCAACTTTCAGTCACGACATTTGTCACAAACACAATATACCGACAGATGTGAACTCGCCGGTTATGCTGAAGTTTTGCGCGTTACTGGCAATTGTTTTATAGCACGACGGAGTTTTCGTGAGAACTCCACATCCAGTCTAAAAGGCTTTGTGGCGCATATTACAGGGCGATCTCCCATTCTTAATCGAAGAATCAGTCATTCACAAAGAAATGTAATGAGCTCGGAGAGCAAATCGATGGCTATATTATAAATATTTTTTATTTGCAAATTATCGAGTAATAATCAAGAAGAATCAAGGAGGACACGATATACGAATGGAGAAAAAAAAATAAGATATTATTAGTAATAAAAATTTCGTTTTAACGAAAATAATTTCTAGGAGAAAAAGGTATATGTCTGCCAACATAATTATATTTTGATAAAAAATCACTATCGTTTGACGTTAATAATAAATATTTATTTATTTTTATTTATTTATCAACGGGTCCAGCCCATTTTTAGATGCAGTTGTAAAAATTTCCAACCTCGATAGCAACAATAACTAGAGATAGAATATTTTATATATAAAGAAATTAAACTAATTAATTCAAATATTTATTTATATTTTTTTATTTTACCAGACACCTTAGTAATATCCTTACAAGGTGAACGAGAGGGAACATCTACATTGGAAATTGAACTCCCCTTTTTATATTCTATGGTATAATCATCAGAACAATCAGAAAATGTACTGCAAAGGTTGATGATCAGTGACAAGGGTAAACTTTTGACCATATAAATATTTATGAAACAAGAGAAAACATTAGGTATAGCTAACGCTTCCCTCTAAGATGAGAACTTGGTTTGACAAAAGCAGTTCCTTATTGTTGTCAAACACCTTCTGACAATCCGTTGATCATAAAAAAAGAAACATTTGACCCACATAACTTGTATAAAGGACCTAGTTCACATGACAGCATAAGCAAAAATTTAGAATCATAGTTAAGAACACCTAAATATGATTTAAGTTCCGTTAACGTTTGTATGGGCTTATCTTTCTTAATACATTCAACCTTTTCTTCTGTAGGGTGTACTCCTGACTCATCAATTCTATGGCCCAAAATTCAACACCTGTTTCAAAAAATTTACATTTTCTTTCATTAATTTTTACTTTTACGTTACTTTTTACTATTCATTTTGCCGTTTTCTTGAAATCTACACATATTCTAAAAGATGTTTTTTCTCTATTAGGAATAAACACTATAGGGCTAACCCACGAACTAATTCTAGTTTTAGTTAAAATTTCTGACTGTACCATCCGATTCAACTCCCCCTCTACCTTGAACTTACGGACATATGGCATATCATATGCTCTATGAAAAATAGGACGTGCATTATCTTTTAGATTAAATGTACAACACTAGTTATGGTCATCTTGAAATACATTGGAATACTGTGACTTTAACTCTGATATAAGGTGACTTTTATGCTGATTTTAACTACATTAATCTACAAAATAATTTAGTTTTGATTGCATGTCTAACTTTAACAAATTCCGATCTATAGGTACCGATTAAATTTAAATTATTCTTACTCACATGATTTTTACTACTTAATACACTACAATCAAGTGTTAACTGATTAAACTGTCTTTCAAGAAGGATTGAAAACATTTTAGCCAATTCCATTTAGTCTAACAATTTCCATAACTAAAGGCACACCTTCAACTTGCACAAGTTGCACATTACCTTTCTAGGGTTTTTCTACACCCGTTCTAAGGGCTGCAATATGACCTAATTGCAAGAATTCACTGCTCTCTTCCTCTTCTACCTGTTTTTTTATCTTTTACAAACTCTACTGGTATGTACCACTTTTTGACAGAAAAAACATTCCCAGGTAACTGCCGGGCATGTTTCTGGTGATGCCGTCTTCCACATCGAAAGCATGGTTTCAACACTGACTGGTTTTTGGACTCTGACTGACTTTTTGACTGGCTACGATATTGCTTATTAAACATTTGTAGTTTGCTTACTGATACTATTGCCACCCCGTGTACAAGCTTGCTTTGTTATTCAGTCGCTTTTTGATTTAAGGCTTTCTTACAAGCACCTTCAAATTTTAGAGTCTTAGCTTCATTAAGTAACTTAGTCTGAATTCTAGTATTACTAATACCGGAAACTAACCTATCTCGTAGGGCTTGATCGAGGAAACCCTCAAATTTACGAGACTTTGACAGCGCTTTTATTTCTTTTACATAATGCTCCAACGACTCTTCCCGACTTACTGGTTTCTACTATGAAATCTGTATCTTTCATAGAGAACACTTGTAGCGGGTGCATATCTAGCTTTAAGTATCGTTACTGACTGAGCATATGTTTTCGCTGCAGGGGTACCTATCTGGGAATAAATATGTTTTCAACGAATCATAAGTTTTCAAACCCATAAATTTTATTAAATTTGCTACTTTTTTTCATTTTCATGATCGTTTACTACGAAATACTGCTGCAGGAGTAAAGTCAAAGCTAGCGAATATTGTCTTTTCTTCAAGTTTATACCTAGATCGTTTTTAAATAATTAAAAACTGTTAAATCAATAAAAAAGTTTCTCTTGATAAATTTAAACATGTGGTATATTTTGAGGTTATGCACATGCATGTTCTCTTTTCTCTTTATAGAGAGAACATACGAAGAGAACTTGAGATATATGACATGCAGGTACGTCCTTAAGTCCACTTCTTCTGGTATTGTATCTTACTATCAAACGTTAGCAGTTATATTGGCTATAATCATTTCGTTTGTGAAAACTCGAAATATATCTGCGGATGTCTTATGGTGTCACTATCTGAGATTTCGGAGCCAGAATGTTATTCTTCTGTCTAGACCCTTTCTTTTCGGTGATCTTGTCTTGCATTATGAGGTTTATAATATCCCTAATACTTTTTTTAAATACAGTATATGCCTAAGGACGATCATCTAATCGGATAATATACCCTCACTCGGATTCTCCTCCAGTATTCGTCCAGAATTAAGTCTACTGGTGGTATCGCCATACATTTCACGCTTTACCTGGAATACTGGAAATCTTAAAAAAACAAATATCTTCTTACAGTTGATCAGTATCTGGTCCAATAGCTGGTAAATCGAATCTGAGTATTAAATCATTAAGTATGTTGTCATATTTTAAAATATCATTTGTTAATCTACTACAACTTTCTTCATAAACACTCCATTCTACGCAATGCTTAGTTGTAATTCCTTTCTCATTTATTTCTCTTGCTTCCTGTTATTCAATTTAACGACCAAGATGTATTCTTATTATATTAGAGATAGTGCAGACACTCCTGACCATGGAGCTGCGCGAAGACGGTGTCAAAATTCACGTAAAGGCAGAAAGGTTCTATTGTAAATCAAATTTCGTCTGCTGCGCCGTGGTCAGGAGTGTTTGCACTATCTCTACTCGCCACTTTTCTATATTTTCTTAAGTGCTCCAATTTTAAATTTTTTCTGTGTGTTATCTTGTGTGTCGGAATTGTGTGTGAGTATTCTACTTGTGGTTATTATTTTTGGACAGTCCTCCTTTCAGTAGGAAACCGTCTTCTGATTATCTACTTATTACTTATGGGCTGACTAGTTCTGTGTTCTGAAAGAAAGGATAATTAATGCTACTCGCTCATTTCTGGTGTCTCATGTAGGGACACTTCCTTCTGTTGGTTGATCGTTTCTATGATTTTAGATATTAATATTTCTTTAAAAGTCATCATGAGTATAGCTTCTGCCTTTGTTCTGTTGCTTGCTTCTTTTAGGGGACTGATGTTCATTGCCATTCCATATTTAGGTCCGTAGAAAACTTTGCTGCAGTGTCTATAGTTGGCGAGATGTATTCCTTTTTAGTTTGATCAACTCGTAAGCTAGTTTTGAGAAATTGTGCATTGTATTACTTGGTGATTGTCAACGCAATCCAGACCTTTTCCTTCGGATAGTATGAGTTGCTGTTACCGACGTGCATCTTTATTAGATAGTGTCTATATTGGCGCGTTTTGCCTGACAGTGCAAAATTGTAGTTCAATATTGGCGATAAGAAGTCGCCGCCTCTGTACTTATATTTCTTAAGGTGCTTTCGTATTCTTACCGCTTTACGATCTTTTCTAGAATAGGAGTAAAGTTTTTTGGAGAGAATATGGGTTATTTCAAATAATATGAAATGTTCAGTTTCTTGACAGTGTCAGCCACTGCAAAATGGACGAAACAACCAGGTCTAACGCATCTTTGATGCTCTTCGATTCATGTTTTAATATATCTACAAGTTTCGTAGATGTATGCATGACCACAGACAGAAGATGTTCGTCATATGTAAAAAGTTTGACTTTGAAGTTGTTGGATTCTGAAATAGTAATGGCCCTATGAATGAGAAGATTGATGACAGACTTCATTTGGGGGGATGGTGAGCAAATTTCTTAATCGATCATCCGTCTTACTACTGATACCAAAACATCTAGAAAGAAAACTGTGTTTTGATATTATGGCCAGATGATAAATGTATTGAATGTACCGGAACAATATTTTCGAATAAAGAGGATATGATTTGAGAACTAAGGACTCAAAAAAGTTTATGAAAACATTATTTATGAAACAGGTACCTAAGACGAGAGTCCATCGGAGTTCTAGATACTTATCTTAAGATTACGTTTAAAATAAAATTCAGCAGAAGGAAGACTTGCGGCTACAAAAATGGGTTTAATAATAAACACCAATAAAACAAAATACATAAAAATAGGTACGCAACCACAAATACTACGGCCACTTGTTATATAAAACGACGTCATCGAAGCAGTTAATGAATTTGTATACCTGGGAACGCCCGTCAATACTGAAACTGACACTACCGCAGAGATAAACCGCAGAATTTGCACGTCTAATAGATGCTATTTTGGGCTTAATCTCCTTTTTAAACCTACAGTTATATCAAGAAATACAAAAGTAAAACTCTATAAAACAATAATACTCCCAGTCCTAACATATGGTTCAGAAACCTGGACTTTAACAAAAAGCAATGAAAACATGTTAGGATGTTTCGAAAGAAAAATACTAAGGCGAATCTATGGAGCGGTAAATGAAAATGGTGTCTGGAGAAGACGATACAACTTCGAACTCTTGAATATACCAGGAACCAGATATCGTAAAACACATTAAGATAGGACGTCTGAGGTGGGTAGGCCATGTAATGCGGATGGAGCAAACCGACCCAGCTAGAAAAACGCTCCTTGATAGACCTATTGGTCAAAGAATAAGAGGAAGACCCAGAACAAGATTCCTAGATAACATAGATCAAGATATGAGAAATATGGAAATACGTGCTTGGCGGAGGAAGGCGATTGATAGGGACGACTGGAAAATAATTCTTGGGGAGGCTAGGACCCACACAGGGTTGTAAAGCCAAAATGAGAAGGAAGACTTTGTTCTGCAATATTATCCAGAATCAAATACCCTAAGGTTGTTGCCATTGTCCAGATTTTTCCGCAGGACAGAAGAATATTGGAGATTTAATGACATTATCCAAAGGCATATCTGGCAAATTCCCAGAATATAGAGAGAAACGCATGTAACGGCAATCTCAAGCATACGAAATAAAAAGACCTTTTTAACCTTTCTTTTCTGTTAATATCGGGAATACTCGTATTAAAATTTTATGTATTTGGATTTTGTTTAACTTGCTTGATTTCATGTCAAGAATAACCTTACTATATACGTATTTATTTATTGCAATTTTATTTGATAGTAACTAAAAAGGGTCGTGTATGATACTAACTAAAAAGGGTCGTAATAAAATAAAACTGAATTTGAAAAATATTGCTTTTAATGAATACATAAACAAAAACTAAATTATTATCTAAGTTAATTCAGCATCAGATGAATTAATTATACTTTCGTCTTCTTCACCTTCAGGATGCTCTTCCGTACCCTTAGGATGATTTTCCGCCTGGTTAGTGTTTTCCAAGTAGTTAAAAGCTTTTGTGAAGAAATGAAGACGTTGATCAGCCGCCCAATTCACCCCATAGTGTTTCGTTAACAAAGTAGATATGGTTTTTATTTTATCTGGATTTAAACGTCTCCCTACACTCAATGGTTGTAACTGAATTTGGGTAATATTCTTTCCTTTCTTGCAGATGCTCTTGGGCTTAGAAAGCACATTTTTATAAAACGCTTCGCCTTTGACATAAACACACACCCTTTCTTGTTTTTTGAAAATAATAATCGTTTAAATGGTTGAAAACGAAAATGCCAGGATCCAGGACTTTTAAGACCTTTTTGCATCTCACCTTTCCAGTCAAAAACTGTGTAATCTTCCCCTATCTTCAGCACTGTAGAATAATCTTTATTAAAATTAATATACGTTTTTGGATCAATTATGGTGGTACATTTTTTAACTTTTCTTTCTATTTGAGCAAATACTCGATCAGGGGGAAGGAAAGAATGACCGACTACGGGATATATGAGTTCTATACACTTTATATGAAGTGAAGCACAGCATTTTAGCCAGTATTAAACCATTCCAACCATTGTGATATTCTTATTCTGACCCCCATAACCATCAGCCACGAAAGGCACTTTTTCCACCCCTTCATTAACAGCGGAAACAATCTCATTTTAACTCTGCTGGCGATAATTCTCTGTCCATATAAACGACTTTACTGATTCAGGATTAAGTGAGGACTTGAATTTCAGTTATAACTATAAAATTGTAAAAATTATTTATTTGCATACTAAAATCGCAGGCCTGGTCTGGAATCTTTGGTAGTGGTAGATTCTTTTGGTAATCAAAGTAAAATATTGCTACTGTGCGATTGTCCTCTCTTAATAACTCATAAAACGCTTTACTACGCAGTTTTTGTAAGCGCTGTTCTGTCATTATATTTATTTTTTCTTGTGGGTTTGTGATTTTTTTCATTTTTTCTGAAAATTGGAGACATTGTGAACATAGGTACATCAACTTTTTATAATCCAAAACCAATGTTGTATTTTCGTACAAAAATATTTCTGCAGAAGCACTGTATTACTTTTAGATGTTCCTCCGTTGTAGAATAATAGAATTAAGGGAAAGTAGCCTAATTTCGGATACCATTTACAATTAGTGTCATATTTTTCACCTAATAACACATTTTAAACTTTTATCTACTCAAGAGTACTTGCAGAGTAATATAGAAACTAATTTTATTATCATAGACAATTTATTGAAAATCTTTTTTACAAAAAATATTGTTCAATAAAATTAGTGCTTTTGTATGTCAAAAATTTTAGGGCTCCTAATTTCGGATACCCTATCCGAAATTAAGACACCATTTTGTTCATCATAAGAATAGTTACACATCTTGACAAAAGTCACAAATATAGGTTTTCTTCTTATCAGCATTGGCGCACATCTCATGACACCACTTGAAGCACTTTATACACCTTATCCACTTCTCACCGTGTGTATCTTCGGAATATAAACTGTCACAAAACATACATTCTGTGTCTCCATCTTCATCGTCTACATCCATATCAGAATCAACATCCAAAATAAGGTCATCACCAGGATGTGAAGTGTCACTACTACTCGATTCAATTTTTTTCTTTTGCTTTTTTTGGCGTGGAGTTTTTTTTCTGTTGACTTGATTTAATTCGTTGCTTATTTTTGGTTTCTTTTCTTTCAAAGACTTTTTTCTTTCTTGTTCGGCTACACTTCGTTCAAGTTCATCTTTATAAGGTGTACTAGTTATTATCCAACTAGAACCTTTTCGAGGATTTTTTTGTTTGTTTGTTTGTGAGGTATAACTGCAAGAAGGCAGTGGACTAATATCCTCAGCTCTTATCATAGTTGCCGTAGTTTCAGTTGCATTTCCATTGGATGATTTATTTGTTAAGTTATGTTTTGGAGGTGTTCTTTCGATAATGCTTTGTGGTTCTGGTCTTGACTGACCTCTTGTTGGTAATACTTCCCCATGATTTTGATTTATGGGTGGTGGTGTTCTTTCTCTTTGTCTCTCCATTATAAAATCGTGATCAGAAAAGTTATTTTTATTAAAAGGATATATTCCAGATTTGCGAAAACCATTCGCGGAAATTTCTGCAGTAGCACTTTTCAAATATGCCGGGCACATAAGCTTACAAATTTGATACGAGTTTATGGTGCGTCCAGGATTTTGCCTTAACCACATCTCAATTTGTTGCGAATAATATGTTTTAAATGGTGACATAAAAGACAAATCTAGAGGTTGTAGTTTGTGTGAACTGTGCGGCGGGATACACAAAATTGTAACGAAATTTGCACGTCCTGCTTCTATCACATCTATATTTCTTGTGTGGCTGTAGTGACCATCAAGAATAAGCAGCACTGGGTCTTCACGGGATGGTTTCACGTGAGCTACGAAATGCTGTAGCCATTGGGAAAAAATGTGCTGCTGAATCCAACCTGATGGATGGCAAGCTGCAATAGAGCCAGGCGGCGATCCATCTAATAATTCCACTTTCATGTTCTTTCTTGGAAACACGAATAATGGAGGGACAAACCCACCAGCAGCATTCATACAAAATACAACAGTAACTAATGCGCCTCTTTCAGTCGCGGTAACAGATCCAACCTGTTTTTTTCCTTTTAATGTTATAACACGAGTATTCTTGGACTGAACCGTTGTTATGCCGCTTTCATCAACGTTATAAACTCTTGCGGGGTTGAAGTTAACTTTTTCCATTGACGTTTCTAAAAGATCATAGAATCTGCTGACATTTTCTGGGGTAAATCCCTTAATTCGGGCTTTCGAGATTCCTTGTGGTTTTCTAAGGGACAAAACTGCGTTTCGCCTCATAAATCCCCTTAACCATTTTTTACCGGCAGATTCGGCATGGGCAAATGGATGACGAAGACCATTTCGTAAAGCTATTTGATATGCAAGTCTCTTGATATCAGCGGTCCCAATTCCGTAAAATCGCCGGTCCATTTCTAGGCAATACGAGACTAAATCTGCTTCCATTTCTGCAGAAAGTACTGGTCTTCTTCCAATTTTAACAGCAACCAACTGCTCCGGAGTTTTATTTTCTTGCTTAACATAATCTTCCAGAGTTGATTTCGGAACAGCAAATAACTTCGAGGCTTTAAGATACCCCATTTCCTTTCCCCTGACGGCACGGATAGCACGTATCATTCGGTCTGGATCCCATTGTTTATGTTTTTTACTTGTTTTTGGCATTTTCTTCTGAAAAGAAACAAAAGTTTTTATGCTAACATGATCATCAATTTAAGGTTCCTAATTTCGGATATCCGAAATTATGGGACTTGTACTATCCGAAATTAGGAATTTTTTATTTTTAAGGTTAGGGCTCTCTAATTTATATGTGATTAAAATCTGCTTTAAATTAGTAGCAAAATCAAATAAAACAGGTTTCTAGCTTACCCCTGCCAAAAGATCAAACTTCAAACAGGAATAAAAACACGAAAAAATAGGCTTTGAAATACGACCGAAAAAAAACTGCACAATAACGTTTGGTGGTTTCGGCACTGCCATCTAACGGGGAGCAGCTCTACTACCTAAACAATTTAAGATAATGTTCTCTGTGGTATTCAGCGTGACATACGTATAGGTTTCTGTTCGCAAATAAAGAAACTTTTTTAGATACACCGCTATCCGAAATTAAGACACTATCCGAAATTAGGCTACTTTCCTCTATACATCTTCCACTGTTTTGATTTATTTAGTTCACAAGGCAAATATCGTCTAACAACTGTTTTATTCCTGGAATAATGAGTTTCACAGTAAGTAATAGATTTAATGAAATGTGTTATAGCTTGCTTTTTACAAATTAATTTTTGCGAAGTTCTATCACCTCCTGTTCTTTGTGCTGACAAAACTCCTGTGTTATGATACTCCTTTATTATCCATCGAATTTGGTTTTTTCCAATACCCAGTATCGCTACTAATGTTTTTTTTTACAAACAGGAATTGATCCTCTTGAAGTGTTGATGGTGTACTTCACACTGACTGTTTTTGGTTTATTTAGAACGTTTTCCTTAATTTTCGTAGCAGGTCTTTCTGAATTATTTCTCACGCAGTGCTTCAATACAAACATGTCTTGATACGATTTCGATGGTTTGCTATAAAAGCTTTCGTTGAATTTTTTGATATCGATCATTGTCAACGAAGAACATTGATGAACTTTAGTGTTATGAGCGCACCTGGGAAATTCAGGAAGGCATCGCAGAGAATACCTAAAAATGATATAAATAATCCGATCAGTTGTTAAACGTTGAACAAAAACTTCAATGTAAACATACCTTTGTTTTTTTGCTATTTCTCGTTTCCACTGATCCGTACTTATCAATGGTTTTCGCCCTTAACCAGCTGGACTTGGCTCAATAATAATGTTATTCATGTTTACAATGTTTAATTACTTATTATTTATTTTGATGAGCACTAATTTATATCGTATGTTTACCACGTTTGGTCTTAATGGGAGTACAAAGTATGAACGAAATACCAGTTTAATAACAAACAGCGCAAACACGACAGCACGTGACTAAGAAGTCGCATCCGGATTGGTTTAAAGGCAAATGTCTGCCTAGGCTAAATTTCAACTGTGAATAATGCCATTCAAATGTTTGTTTATGAACATAAGGGTCAGAAAAACGGAATCCTAATTTTATCAATGTTTACATATGGAATCCATATACAACTTTTTTTTTTACTAAAGACACAGAAGTGTACTTACATTAAAATTTGATCAATAAGACCAATTATCAATTTGTTTCTAACTTAAATTACTAATGAAATCTTAAAATTAGGTGTCTACTCACTAGTATCTTTCCTATTATTTCTAATAACTAGCATTAAATTTAGCATGCATACTCGCACAACACTTTACTCTGCTTTTCACTCACTCATTATACCAGTTTAAAAGGCTTTGTTCTTTTGAGCCTTCTCTCTAGGTTCGTATTGTCGAGGAGCTGGATAGCCTCGACGTTTACATGATGATGGAGTCGTTGTTCATGGCTCCCTGCAAATTTCTTGATTATCTGATTGACGTCTTCCATCTTGAGGTCCCGGTGAAGGTCGTTGTTCCTAACGTACCAAGGTGCATCTACGATGTTCCTCAGTACTTTATTCTATAATATCTGGATTACTTTGATGTTACTAGGCTTGGCACAGCCCCAGAGTTGGCAGCTATAGGTCCATACTGGCCTCAGTATTTGTTTATAGATTCGGAGTTTATTATTTATGGATAGAGAGGAATGTCTTCCCATTAACCAATACATTTTCTTGTAGCAGATGCCTAGTTCTTCTCTTTTCTTCTTCACGTGAGCTTTCCAGCGAAGTTTCACATCAAGAGTGATCCCCAAGTACGTTGCAATAGGCACTTGGACATCATTTATTCTAATAGGAATATTATTAATTCTCTTATTGGTAAAATTTATATGGACTGATTTAGTCTCATTCAGCTTAATTTTCCATTTTTTGGTCCATTCATGGATTTTATTTATTGAATTTTGTAGTTTTTCTGTAGCTTCTTCGACGGTGTCACTTACCTCTAAGACAGCAGTGTCATCTGCGAAGGTACCTATGGTGTCGTCTTCTAGTTCAGGTATATCACACGTGTATATTAGATATAGGACTGGACCCAATACACTCCCTTGTGGAACACCTGCTTCAATATCCCTGAGATCAGTGTATGCATCTTCTTGTTTAACTCTAAAATGTCTGTTCGCTAGATATGATTGTAATATATTTGAATATTGTTTAGGCATGAATGATTTAAGTTTATGTATCAAACCCTTATGCCAGGCTTTATCAAACGCCTGTGCCACATCTAGGAAGGTTGCAGAACAGACTTTTCTTTTCTCTAATGATCTTTTAATTATAGCAGTTATTCTATGCTCCTGGTCAATTGTCGAATGCTTATTTCTAAATCCAAATTGATGATCTGGAATTATTTTCTTTTCTTCAATTATTGGTAGGATTCTTCGCAGGAGGAGTTTTTCAAACACCTTGGACATCACAGGTAGGAGTGATATTGGTCGATATGATGTCATCTCATTGGGGGGTTTCCCAGGCTTTGGTTTCATGATCACCTCAGCTATCTTCCATAAATCTGGAACATATTGTAGTCTAAAAGCAGCATTTATTAAATTTGTTAATTTTACGATAGCTTTTTTTGGTAGATTTTTTAGCAGTCTTCCGGTAATGAGGTCATAACCTGGTGCTTTATTTGGGTCGATTTGTTTTTTAATTAACTCAGCTACTTCTTTTGGGGAAGTTGGCTAGATACTCTCATGTATTTGCTTTGGTTCAGGCCAATCCTAGTCATCGTCTTGGTCATCTTGCAACTTAAATGTGTTCTCTAGATGAGTGGAAAATCTCTCTGCCTTCTGCTGATTATTTCTGGCCCAACTACCGTCTTCCAGTTTTATTGGAGGAGAATGTAATATTGGCCTTTTAATTCCTTTTTTAGCTTTCCAAAGCGAATACTCTGTGCTGCTGTCGTTTGTTAACTCTTCCAGATAAGATTTAATAGATTCATTCTTAATTTTCTGGATTTCTCTTTTAAGTTGCTGGCTGGCATTGTTTAGGTTAGTTTTGTCTCGAGAGGCTCTCGTTTGCTGCCATTTTCTTCTTAGTTTTCTTTTTTCTTTTATTAATTCACGAATTTCTTTAGGGTAGTTATTCCCTTTAACTTTTGTTTTCAGTATGGGAGTGCAATCCCATGCTGAATCTTGAATATCTTTGACAAATAAATCTAATTCTTGATCTATCTGTTCAATTGTCTTTAGTGGCACGGCTAAAATGATCTTTTCTTCAAGAGTTACTTTAAAACTTTCCCAGTCTGTGAGCTTATTAGTTAAGGTTGGGTTGTTCTCTTTTCTAATAATCATATCACTCATGGTTAGAATTATGGGTGAATGATCGGAGTTCATATCCCATCCTTCACAAATGTTCAAGTAATTGGATGAGATATTTTTAATTATGAGGAAATCTATTAAATCTGGTATTTTATTCCTATCAGTTGGCCAATAAGTTGGCTTCCCTATAGATATTACATCTCCTTTCTGATCTTTGACAGCTGCTAATAGTTCTTTTCCTTTAGTAGTTGTAAGCCTAGACCCCCATTGAATGTGTTTCGCATTGAAATCACCCCAATGATATATCTATTGCCTAAACTTTTCATAAAATCAATATATTGACCTTTTTTAATATTATGTCTAGGAGGACTATAAATTGCACTTATGTTTATTTCTGCGTCTTTAATCCTAATACATACTGTGGTAGCTTGTATGTGTTCGGTGACATACTTCATCTCTTCATGGTGTTTGATGTTGTCTTTGACTATCACTGCACTACCTCCTTTCGCTACATTGTCCGGATGTACTGTGTGATATACCTTATATCCATGAATTCTAATGTATGATTGATGGGTGAAGTGTGTCTCAGAAATTAAACACACATCTATCTTTTCAATATCTAGGATTGCTTGAAGCTCGCTATAATGCTTCAGCAGTCCATTGGCATTCCATTCAATTATTCTAATTTCTTGGACCATAACTTGATTTTGGAATAGTTCCTTTGGTGCTGTGTTCCAGACGAGTAATCCTGGTATTAAAATTATCTTCCATCTTATCTAATTGTTCTAATAATAATCTAAGTGTAAGATCTGTTGCATTTTATTGTTTAGCTGGTCCAGCATTTTTGACTACATCACTAAATTTTCTGTTCGTAGTGACAGGTTGGGTTGGGTCTTTTGATTTACAACTCATTTAAAAAAAATGTCAAATGTCTGGTTTTGCTTTTATACGCTTCAATTATAAATTTACTTGTTTCTCCAAAATTAGTCTCTCGCTAGTTTTTTTAAATAATGTTTTGGTTAATTAGAACGTATATAAATAATTAAGTCTTGTAAATATACCTAATCTGAATGATTGATGGAATATTGTTAATAAACTTTAAATGGCTTGATTATTGCACATCTTGATTCCTATCCATTTCTTGGCTTTGAGTGTTCTTAAAAATATTGACTTGAACTTCTAGAATTTGTCTCCCTAATAATATAGTCTTATGTTTGATGTGACGTTATTAAAAATTCTTATAACGATGTGCATATATTTTCTACTAGGCTTGATGTTAGTATATCCATAGTACGATTCATAAGTATTTGAAATAACATGATTTACGTTAAATCATCGTTAAATTCCTCCCAAATTTTTTTCGTTTCTGTAAAGAGATTTTCTTAACACCCTCTATACAATATGTTTACTCGAGTAAAAGGAATTGCCTATATATAAGGGATCCACATTTACCATATCATGTGGCGATGGCATACACCAATAGAAGTAAAAGAATTTGGTTAGGTAAATATAAATTATAAATGTGTGATTGGTTGCTTGCTCTTGCTGGTATGATGTTTGAAATAACGTTAAATATGAGGTTATCAAAGTTATTTTTGTAAACATGAACTTTATTATCAATTATTTTTCAGTTAGAAGTAAGAAGTTTACGTCAGAGAGATTGTAATTTTTCTATGAAGAAATTGTGCTTCATATCATTAGTTTAATTTGTGCAGTGAAAGAGAAAATGAAAAAACAAGGTGGAATTTTGAGGTTATACCGCACGCCTGGTTGTACAGCAGCAAAAAAGTTTGAAACTCTTCAGAAACTTCAGCAAACATGTAAAAATTTGAAGGATATTCAAACGGAAATATGTTTTCATATCGAATCAACAAGTGCCTTGGAAACAAAAGACGTTAAGATTTTGAAATGGGTTCTTCAAGATCCTCTCCATCCCCAAAACTTAAGCGAAAAAGGAACCTTGGTAGCGAAAAATGGTACGGCTTTGGTTGAAGTAGGACCTAGATTTAATTTTTCAACATCTAGTTCCACAAATGCAGTTTCTATTTGCCAAAATCTCGGTTTGGTTCAAGTAACTAGGTTAGAGGTCTCACGTCGCTATCTTTTATTATTTAATGAAGGTACCAAACTCACACCACAAATTGAAAATAATTTAGCATCTTTACTATACGATCGAATGACTGAATGCAGGTATACTCCTGAAAATATACCTAAAGTTAGCTTTAATGAAAAACTTGTTAAAAAGGAAGATATAAAAGACATTGATATATTAGGAAAAGGTGCAGAAGCTTTAAAAGCCATTGATAAAGAACTTGGTCTGGCCTTCGATGAAGCAGATATAATATATTACACAAATTTGTTTAAGAATGTTCTTAAGAGGAACCCCACTAATGTTGAATGCTTTGACTTGGCTCAATCTAATAGTGAACACAGTAGACATTGGTTTTTTAAGGGAAAAATGGTTATTGATGGTGTAGAGCATAAGCAATCACTGATAGATATGATTATTGAAACTCAAAAGCACACAAATCCCAACAATGTTATAAAATTCAGTGATAATAGTAGGTAAGTGTACAAAATTAGTAACTATTTTAATGCGACTCAATAATTTATACTCATTTAAAATATTAATATGCCAAACCTAGAAGACAATTTATAAACTTATTGAATTGGGTATAGGAAATTAGATATTAGAAAACCCAACACTATTGTTAGACATTGTTTAATTGTGAATGTATTATGTTTATTCATTAATAATACTTAAAGCTTAGCTTAGGTAAATGTAATTGCTGCTAATTGATATTATCTTCTATAACTTAATTATTTGACATTTGGTGCTTTTGATGCTTAACCCTCCAGCGGATGGGTGAAATAAAATTACATTGTATTTCCATATGGCTGAGCTATGACATCCTCTAAAATTTCTATTTTTAATAGTCTTTTGGTTAGTATCTTGGTAGTAAGTAGAGTTTTTATTCTGAATACCTAATGTTCTAACTGTTTTATTTGTAGAATAATTCTACAGTTGATATAATATCAGTGACTTTATACTCTTAGATATAAACATGCATTTTTTAATTTCATAGATATTTTAGTGTACTCATACACTTAAAGTTTTAATTGGTATTAGGTATATGCATTGTGTGTTTATAAGACAATTATATACAATTTTCTTTCTAATTTGTGATAAATATGAATTTTTTTGCAATTGCATACATTTCTAAGTAGTTTTTTAGTTACTCTTTAAACCAATATTGTGGCACATCTTACTACAATGATAAATAATGTGAGAATTAAGTATTATTTCCAAAAGAACAGTCTGGAGCAAATTGGCTGGAGAGAACCTACTTGACTGTCAGCCTATGAAAGAAACTTTACCTGACCTTACTGAAACGATAGAGATAAAGAGACTGCAATAGGCCAAACAGCCCTGGTCCATGTTAGATCCCTGCAAAGGCATTATGCTTAGTTATAAAATGTAATTGTAAATTAATTTTAGTAGACAAAATTGATTAATATGGGACACATAGGGGGAGTAAATCTCTCCAGACTGTCTCCTGGAGAGTGTAAGTGTTAAACACCCTATGAGTGACATGGTTTGGTCTCTAATCTTGGTCAAGGCTATGGGTGCATATATATCATTAAAAGGACTAAGAAGCAGGATCAGTACAAGCACATAATTGAAACTCAGTTACTACAACAGCTCAAAGAATAGTTCCCTGGTGATTAAAATTCTACTTTTATGCACAATAAAGTCAGGAGTATTTTGCATTCATAGCCAAAAAAAAATATTTCCGTTTTGTTCTGACTGAGAAACTTACCTGAGATGAAACTCATTAAGAAGGTATGTTAGTTAACCAAACAGGCTATTGCCAAAGAAGTGATCAGTACCAAGAGTTATTTGAATAAAGTTCTTATTGGAGAATAACATTATAATAAACTAAAAAATAATGCAAAAAGTTGTACAGAGAACATGCCCCAAGATGTAGAAACTGTAATTACAGCAATGGGCGGCATCACTAAATATTACAATAATTGTTTGCATTTTTTTTTATAAATAAAATAAATACCTTCACCTAAAAATCTTTGTAATCTCAATAATATACCCTTGTATATACACAATAATACAAAACTCAGAATCAAGTATTGGCCAAAAAAATTAGTTAAACTAGAAAACACATAAATTTGTGTAGTGTCCATAATAATTTGGCCACTACTGTGCAGTGGCATACATTATAGCTTTATTGAAATTTGTCTGTAACACAACACCCTACTCCATATCCTCTGTTTCATCCATCCCATTCTAATCATTCTAACTTATAAAATATACATGTCCATCTATTGTAGTAACAGCTTCAAATATATATTCTAGTTATGCTGTTTTTATATTACTTCAGCATATCTCAACAGTTCTAGACAATGACAATAGTTAGTAAGACAATAATGCTTCTGTATTCATTTGACTTTTGTTCTACTTTCATAATTCTTTTAAATTAACTTGTTGCCAACTTGATCATGTCTCAACTAATGCTCTCCATACTTCTCCAGGAATAACATATGGTCCAACTGCTTTTCCTGACTCTATTTTTGTAGTGCTTCAGGTTGAGCAGCTTCCTTGTTTATTATTTTGGTCACCATTGATAACTCTCTCTATGGTTGTACTTGTTCCTATCTAATTCTTTGCTTAATACACTATCTTTGTTCACATCTAAGATACACCTAACCATTTATTTGTCTAGGATACATCTAACCAGATATATATATATATATATATATATATATATATATATATATATATATATATATATATATACCGATTCGGCAAATTTTCAACTACCGTATACGTTATTCAGTATGTGGAACAAAGATAACACTTAATTGTTTGAATACGAGTGAGACACAATCCACGCACTTGGAGCAGCGAGTCTAATTTTTAAACAGTGTTGCGAAATTTCTGTAACATAACTCCTTCTAAAACATTAGTCGGATACATGAGTGTAACATAATGTTTAAATCCACTACAGTTCATTGTAGAATGAAAATTAATATTGCCCCAACAAACCTTACATGAAGTAATCATGTAAGTATTATTTTTTAAACGATTATATCATTACTTCATTAATTAACAAAGAATACTGAATTGAGAAATTGAGATGCGACAACAGCGTGAGCTAAATAAATATCGCACTTCAGTAGACAGACAAATAGTATAAACCATTTGCCCCCTCTACGACTTCCCCTCAAAAGAATAGGCGGTCCTTATCTGTACAGCAGGTTTAAGGTCAATAAGGTAAGGTCTATTTCTTTGATTTTTAGCTGTCGTGGTAAAAGGTTGAAAACAAATAATTAACATGCCAAGCGTATACAGTAGAACCTCGATAAGTTAAATTCCAAGGGAAAAACCAAATATTTTAAGTTATACAGGTTTTAAGTTATCAAGGGTCTATGTTGTGATGAATTAATATAGGTCAGAAGTTCATTAAAATATAGGCATTTATTATACACTACATTCATTTATTATATTCGTTACAAAAAGTTAAAGCAATAATTAAAGGTATAGTCTACTAAAAAAAGTCTGTGATTTTCTTTTGATTTAAACAATTCATAAATTCTAAATCGATTTGATTTTAAATAACATAGAGAAGAAAATACGTTATCTTTTATGTTTCTACACTGCTCTATAAATGATCGTACAGTCGTTATAGCACTCTTGCTTCGTTGATTGATATGCTCTTAGATGAAGTTTGTGGGTAGTCATTAAATTCATCGTCTTTATAACTTTAAATACAGTACATGTTGTTATTCCATTATTCAGGATCATTATTATCTTCCTCTTCAAAATGATTTCTTGAGGTTCTGAAGAAAAACCAAGGTTCTAAAGCAGTTTTTCACTGTGAGGAGTGTTACGTTTTGCCATGTTTTGTTCATTATCCTCATTACTTGAAGAACATTGATAGAAGAAATCGTATTTTGCTCCATATCAGCTATCATTCTTCTAACAACTTCTTTTCTGTATAATGTTTTAAAATTTTTAATGATACTCTGATCCAAAGGTTGAAGTTGTGATGTTGTGTTTGGTGGAAGAAATTGTACTTTGATTGCCTTTAATGGTGGTATGTCTCCGTGTGCTGTTCAGTTGTCGATGAACAGAACAATTTTTCTATTTCAAGTTGCCCTTTGCTAATCTATATTATTCAGCCATTTTTTAAAAAGTTCTGCTGTCATCCATGCTTTTTTATTGGCTTCATAATCCATGGGTAGTGATTTTAAACCTGCAAAACACCGATGTTTTTTTGACTTACCTATATAATTAAAGGTTTTTTGAGTTTTTCTGTGCCCGTAGAATTTGCACAAAGCAGAATCGTAAGTCGTTCCTTGCTGTGTTTTTCTCCATGACATTTTTTATTTTTGAATGTTAATGTTTTTTCGGGAAGACATTTAAAAAACAGACCAGTTTCATCAGCATTAAAAACATCATTGGGATCATAATTATTCACTAAATTATGCAAGTCAGATTTCCATTCTTGGCAGACTGATTTGCTTACGCTCGTACTTTCGCCGCACATTTTTTTAAGGCTAAATCATTCGTTTATTGAAATTCTCTAACCAGCCGTTGCTGGCTTTAAAATTATCGATTTTTAGTGAATTAGCGAACTCTATAGCCTTTTCTTTCAGTATGGGTCCACTGATACTGATGTTTTTGTTTCGATATTGTTTTAACCACGTAAACAAACACTGTTCCAAATTAGGAAATTCGGCAATTTTTGTCTCCTGATTCTTGTTTTTTCAATAGTTCGGTTTCTTTTTTTATGATGATTGATAATGTACTCTCGTGTATTCCAAACAGAGCCGCAACTTCTTTTCTTTTGAATCCATTTTTCACTGCTTCTATAGCTTTTAATTTATCAGCATATGTTAGCGTTGTTAATTTTCTTTTTGAACTCATTTTAAGCAAGGTATCACACAGTACCTAAATCGATGTTTCTAGAACAGTGATCAAAACTTATGATACAGTAAGCTGTTCAGCTGTCATTGGTAAACAATTTTATGTTATAGGGATTGTGAAAACGTTTCTTTAAGTTACTGAGGGCCAATATTGATATTATTTATTTAAGTTATCGATATTGTGTATTTTAAGTTGTAGAGGTTTTGGGCTCCGATGGGAAGGGAACATATAATTTTTTTAAGTTATAGAGGTTTTTAATTTATTGAGGTTTGACCTATCGAGGTTCTACTGTATTTTCAAAAAGAAAAGATTCAAATGGTGAAATGGTATTATGGGAACCATTCTATTGTAGAAATAATACAGTTATTTATTGCTGCTTTTTAAAAACAATAACTTTTTAAAAAATGTTTTCCGATGAATCTTCATTCACAATCCATAAACGTCATAATCCATCTGTCGACCGCTATTGGTCTAGGGAAAAGAAACATTTGAGTATTGCTGTGAAAACACAATTCCCAAAGAAATTAAATGTGTGGACTGGCATTTATAACGATAATATAATTGGTCCATTTTTTATTACGGGAAATCTGAATGAGCGAAAGTATCTAGATTTATTACGCAATCAGATTATTCCAGCTGTTCGAAACCTTGCGGTCAACTTCGATGATGTTTGGTTTCAACAGGATGGTTGCCCAGCACATAATGCAATCGAAGTTACAAATTATTTGGAACAAACATTTCCTGGACGAATAATTTCTACACGAGGAACAATAAAATGGCCCCCTAGATCACCAGATTTAGCACCTTTGATATTTTATTTCTTAGGAATGCTAAAATCAAAATTATATCGGCATGATTTCGAACGAGCCACCAATTTAGCAGAATTGTAAGAAAAAATTGTTCAACTTTGTAGTCGAGTACAACCAAATCAGCTAAATGCAATGGGACTTGCTTTAATTGATAGATTCGGATTTTGTTTAGCTTAAAATGGTGGTTTGTTTGAACATTTAATTAGTTAGAGATTTTTTAAAAATGCCTTTAATTTTAATTATTTAGAATAATTTTTTTGATTGGTTTTTTTCTTATAAAAATAATATTTATATTTAGTTAATGTTTGTTAAGTTAATTATTGTTTTATTTCCTAGCTACCAGAGCTAAAAATCTACAAAAATTACATTTAAAACTCGAATTCCTATAAGTGTTTGAGTTTTTCTTAAAGATTTACTGACGGAAAGTTGGCGACGAAATAATTTTATGCAAAGAACTACACCCCATCAACGTCCGATAATTACTGTCGGTCATCGGTGTATTTTTATGCCGCTTCGCACTGTAAAAGAAGGCGTTGCTTAAAATTTCAAACTCTTCAGGGGAATAATGCTTTGTTGCCACACATAA
Source organism: Diabrotica undecimpunctata (assembly GCF_040954645.1). NCBI lineage: Eukaryota > Metazoa > Arthropoda > Insecta > Coleoptera > Chrysomelidae > Diabrotica > Diabrotica undecimpunctata. Next base: position 41,942,324 of record NC_092806.1, read on the forward strand.
ATTACTTAAATCACTGTTCTTTGTTAACTAATAAAGTAATTGATAAAATCGATTAGAAAATAACAATTACGTGGCTACTTTATTTGAATTTTTTTGGGACAATATTAATTTTTATTCTACAATGAACTGTAGTGGATTTAAATATTATTTTAGACCCATGCATCGGACTAAAACTTAGAAGGAAAGATGTAACAGAAATAATAGCAACACTGTTTAAAAGTCATACCTACTACGTCGAGATGATGACTGCCTCTCACTTCTATTCAAACAATTAAGTGTTATCTTTGTTCCACATACTGAATAACGTATACGGTAGTTGAAAATTTGCCGAATCTGTATATATATATTATATATTTATTAATAATTGTATATTATGGGCATTTTATGAGTTTTAAAGACATTTTCATTATTTTAGCTCTTCTAATTAATGCTCTATAATGTATACCCACTGGAAATGCAGACTTACTAACAGTTTTATTCAAGTAATGTCCTCAAATTTACCATTTTCCTACAGTATTTCATCCACAAGAATATTAACTATCTTGTAAACACAACTAAAATGGAATTTTAATTTTTTCAGTGCAATTAAGGGTTTCTTACACAGAAGTTTAAGACCCGTAACAGCAGGGTCCCTCAGTGAGCTCAAGCAAGTGCCAGTAGAATCTCATCTCATTTTCACTGCAGAAACTCACAATTTCCCCACTGGTGTAGCCCCTTTCAGTGGAGCCACTACAGGAACTGGAGGAAGAATTAGGGATGTACAAAGTGTGGGAAGAGGCGGTTATTGCATAGCTGGTACTGCTGGTTATTCTGTAGGCAATCTTCAGATTCCAGGTAGGTTTATTTTTTATTTTACAAAATGAATATGATACCTACTTAATTATGAACTTTTTTTGGAAACTTATTCTTGGATTCTAGATCCTTGTTAATTCTGGACTCTGAATTTATTTTAATTTTGTCATATTTATATAATACTTTGAACACATCATTCTAAACACCCTTTTATTTCCTTTCCATGATAATTCATACTTAAGAATATTCTATTTTTACTGTAAAATTTGTAGTTTTCCCAGATGATGTTTTCCTAATTCTATAGTATACTTGCTTTGTATTCTGAATTTTTCTCTATGTCTTTTTGTCTGTAATTGATATTTATTTAGTCCTATATAGTCTTCCCATCATTATGCTCATTTTCTATACTGCCCATTACAATCTCTGAAATTTAAAACGAATTCATCTTCTATATTTTTTTCAGTTTTATTATTTCTTACATAATTCTCGACTCCATATACTAAGAGACATCTACGTTTCATTAGCCTTCTGCTGGCATGTGAAGTTATAACGGGAGTGACAATCTGTTCACTAGTTTCTGGTGGGACAAGAGTGAACCAGAAACAAACTAACAATAACTTTTAAGAAGTTCAGCAAGCAGAGTTTTCGGTGAAAACTTTGTTGAAGCAAGGCCTCAGCCCAAAAGGAGCAGGGTTAGTAGAACCTAGAAAGGTTTACAAAGGATCCATTTATCTACAATCTTCTCTATATCCTTTAAACTTTATTCAATCCTATGTCTCTGAAGACATCAGCTGAGTGGTTTAGCACTTCAATATCAAGAATTTAGTAGGTTCATTTTAAATCTGTTGAATAGAACCTGTTAGTTTATGTATTGTTAATTGGCTTGTGGCACTTCTTTGTTTGTTGTATCTGGATGATTGACAGTATTATTTTTTATTAATATAGTCCTGAACTTTCGCCTGAAAATATTGCCGTTAATATTCACTTGTTATCTTTTCAGTCTGACCTTGATATTTATTGTATTTTTGATTCTTGTCCAACAGTATGGTTTTCTTTATTATAATGTTGTTTCTTTTATTTTTTTCTATCTCTTCACATTTTTCTTCATACCATTTTTGTTTTACTTATCTTTTTTTGTGTATAGTGTTAAATGGGTTCCTGTTTTGTTTGAGCTTTCTGATTTCATTAGTCATTCATTCGTTTTGAGTTTTTGTTTGCTCGCTTTTTAAATTTGTTTATCATGCATGTATAAATGAATCATTGCAAATTTACCATTTTCTTTGTGTTTCATCTCAGAAGAAGTAACTCTTATTTTAGTCAGCTCATTCTTAATTTTTATGTGACCTGATCTTTCGTGCTGGGTTCTTTTAATTGATAAAATTGTACTTTATCAGGATGTACCTATTTTAAATGGGGTCTGAATTAAATTTTAAATCTTCCTGTGTGTGTCTGGTGATCTTACACCAAGTTACAGGATTAACGTGGTAAACGCTTTAAAGGATTCAACGTAATAGTCGATTTGATAAAAAGATAAATGTTTGGTGTGTTGTTTTACCAGTTCGAATAATTAAATTGTATTTTCGGGGGGTGGCATTTAATTAGAAAGTATATTTTCACTTACTAGACAACTTTTTAATACCAGAATTAGACGACTTCCCCTTGACTTAACCGATAAGGGGACGTTTTGAGGGGACTCATTTTATAGTGTTTTAAATCAAACACAACTTTTTATCAAGCATGATATTTTTCGCTAAAAATAAAAATAAAAAAGTTTCTCTTCTTGGGTATCCTATCTGTGTAATCACTCTTAGATCTGAGAATTTCTGTGATCTTTTTGTGATATGTCTCTCCTACAGGGTCTAAATTAAATCCAACAGTTAAATAAGTGATTGTTTTAAATGATATTCACAAAACTTCTTTTATTTCAACCAGATAGTCTACAATCCTGCTTAATTAGTTATTTATTTTAATAATATGTTGCCACTTATATCAAACAGCTCTTGATTAATTTTTTATTGATGTCTTTTAAATACCTTTACACTTTAGGTATCATTTGAGTATTGAGGTCAGTCAAGCATATTGTTAAAATTATATTTTTTACTTTTTTGCTTTGTGAATTTAATTATGCAACTTTGATTAACATTTATCAATAGATTACCTTACTAACTTATCTGCTATAAGAAAACAAGCTATTGATTTTGAAAAGTAATAACCTCTGGACTATATTTAGCAAGTGAGATAAGAAGTTGATAAATAAATGGAAATTTTAGATTGACACATTGCCTACTACTATCAAAAGTTGTTACTACTTTGGGGGTGTGATGAAATCACTTATTTTCGTAACATTGTGCCGTACATGTAATCTCAAAAAGTGTGAACAGTAATCAAAAATATTTTTCTGGCATTATACGTAATGACTTTTGCAATATATGAAAGAAATAGCATATTTATAATCTTTTGTAATAAAAATGACATTTGAATGTGAGATGAAATCGTTACATAAGAAATAAATTAAATGTTTGACTTTATACAAACTGCATAGTTAATTTCGTGGGAACTCAACCTAAATCTAAATTTGAAACAATGAAAAATTTGTAAATAACAAATAAAATGCCCTCAATCAAAGAAAAATAATTAAATTATATGAATCTTAATTAAGAAAAATTATGGGCAAAAGTAAAGGCAAAATACTTAAAATTCATTAACTATCATGAAGAATTTTTTTTTGTTGTATATGTATTTGTCTCACTTTGTGTCAATACTGCCGTATGGTTAAGGCAGGTCCGCTGTGGGTGACATAAAGAAAAACAAAGACAAAATCTTAAAGTTTGTAAGCCTAACAGAACGTGGTCCTGGTGTACGAAAAACACTGAAGACATCGGAAAATCCCGTTTTAGAAAATGCTTTGTTTACGTGATTTTTGCAACAAAGACAATTACATGTTCCTGTAAGCGGGGATATGATTTGTGATAAAGCTCGTATTTTTCATCGCCAGATTACAAACTCAAATATTGAGTTTAATAGCAAGCCGGGAATGGTTAGACAAATTTAAAAAAACACCCCGGAATAAGACGTTTAAAAATGGCCGGTGAAAAACTATCCAATGATGAATCCACTCTCGGACCATTCGAACTAGAGTTACAGAAAGTTATTAGAGAAAAAAAATTAACATCAGAACAAGTGTACAATGCTGACGAATCTGGTTTGTACTGGCGATTATTGCTCGATCATACTTTAGCCCCTGCCAATGAGAAGTCGGCTTCCGGAAGGAAAATTATGGTTGAAAAATCAAAAACCCAAGGACATTTAAATAAACACGTCCTCCTGTTTGTTACCGTGCACAAAAAAATGCTTGGGTTACGAAAGACTTGTTTCTTAAGTATATATATAACAAGCGAGTCTTCTACACCTGGCGCCGCTTCTCGCATCCTAATTTCCAGCGTTTTCTGTCGAAGCAATCTTGAGTTGTTAGATCTCTGGCGGTCATTGCATCGTCGACATCGTCTCTCCAGGATCGTCTTGGTCTACCTCGTTTTCTTCTAGTTGGCGGAGTCCATTCTTCTATTTTTTTTGGCCATCTATTTTCGGGCATTCTCTGAAGGTGTCCATACCAGTTAAGTCTTTTGGCTTCGATTGTGTCTATTATGTCTAGATCGATTTCCATTTCTCTCCGAATATCTTCGTTTCTTACCCTATCAAGTCTAGTGAGCTGGCAACATCGTCTCCAGTAGTTCATTTCCATGGCCTTAGTTTTTGATTTGTTTCTTTGGTTTATATTCCAGAGTTCGGCGCCGTACAGCCCAATACTTTCTATTATTGTTTTATAAACTCTTCTTTTATTTTCTTTTGTTATTTTTTTATTCCATAATAGTCCGTGTAGCTGTCTGGTGGCTGATCTTGCTTGGCCAATCCTGAAGTGTATTTCTTCGCTACTTCCTGCTTTTGATGTTATTTGGACTCCCAAGTATTTAAAATTGTCTTTTGGTTTTATAGTTCCCGTTTCGATTTGTAGGCTTTCTGGTTTTTCTCCTACAACTAAGCACTCAGTTTTTTGTATATTAATTGTGAGGCCCCATTTGGTATACTCATCTTCCAGTTTTCTAAGCATGTAGCCTACATCACTCTCGTCTTCAGCTAGAATGGCGTGGTCGTCAGCGAAGTGTATCGTGTACAATCTATCATCTCCGATTGGGATGCCCATATTGCCGCACTTTCTTCTCCACACTGAGAGTGCCTCATTTAGATATATTTTGAAGAGTGTAGGTGCTATGCAGCAGCCTTCCTTTAGGCCCTTACTAATAGGAATTTCTCTAGTTAATCTATTTCCAGTTTTAATGTTTGCCGTTATATTTTTGTAGAGCTGTTGTACTGCTTGTATATTTTTTTTGCTTATTCCTTGTTTTTCCATTGCTACCCAAAGCATTGAAAGTGGTACACTATCGTATGCCTTTGTCAGATCTATAAGACTATAATGAGTTGAAAGGTTGTGGGCTAATCTTTTCTCGATAAATTGCTTTAGAGAGAATATACTGTCCATACAGGATCTGCCTACACGAAAGCCATTCTGTTCTTCAACATCTGTCATCTCTTTTTCAATTTTGTTTTTTATTATTTTTCCATACAGTCTTGAGAGTGAATTTATGACACTTAGCCCCCTGTAGTTTGAACAATTCTTTCTATCTCCTTTTTTGTAGATGTTGTTAATATGTGCTTTTGTCCACTCCGGTGGTAAGTCGTGTCCATTATAGAATAAGGTGAAGACATACGCCAGTAATTCCCGTAATACTTGTGGGCTATGTTTTAATAATTCATTTGGTATACCTTGTGGTCCGCATGACTTCCGATTTTTTAGAGTTTGTATTGCATTCTCGACTTCCTGTACTGTTATTTCATCGTCTTTACTGAATTCCAGTTTATATGTTGTTGTACTGATGTTCGTGAATTGAGGTCTTGTTTCAGTCAAAAGTTGTGAGTAGTGTTCGATCCAAGATCTTTCTTCTATTAAATCTATTCTACTCGTTTCTTTTCTGTTTGTTCTCAGATTTTTTACCGTTTTCCATGCTTCTCTTGATCTTGTTGACCCTATATATTTGTTGAGTTCTTCGCATTTACTTTCCCAGGAAATATTTTTTGCTTTAGTTACTTTTTTACTTCTCTGTTTGATCTTGCATATGTTCGTCTATTATCTGGATCATTTGTTTGTAGCCACTTTTGATATGCTTGTTTCTTGTTGTGTACTGCAATGGCGATGTCATTTGTCCACCACAATGGAGTATTCTTTTTGTTCTTTTGGATTGTGCCGAGCGCTTCGTAAGCTGCTTCATTGATTTTATTGATTATCTCTTTATAGGTATTCTGGGCTGAGGAGTAGATCAGGTTTGCCAATTTTTGGCTGAGTCGCAGCTTATATAAGAATTATGTCGAGTCGTTTTGCAGTGCATCAATATTGTATTTAGGTAGATTCGTTTCCAGGGGTTTCGATTGAGCTAGTTGGTTGTCATTTTGATTTAGTAGCCGAGGTCGATATTGTAGGTAACATTTTGATCTTACCATATAGTGGTCAGTTCCGCACTCCGGTCCTCTTAATACTCTTATGTCTTCAACTTGTATGTGTGTTTCTTGTTTTGTGATGACATAATCTATAATTGACTTTGTGTTTCTCGTTGGTTGAACCCAGGTGTACTTATGTATGTTTTTATGTTTCTTAAGTTAAGGGGTTTAAAACGAACTTTGTTCCCGCGGCCCGTCGCCATCTTTTGTCTTTTAATTTGCCCCCTAGGGCACTTTTATTGTTAGATAAATGTCCTGGGCACCCATCAGCAGATGCACTTATCTCTGAAGAAGGCAACATTTTTGCAATGTTGCGTTATGTTCTGACAACCTCATCGACACGTTAAAATATATATCTTTAAAGGACACTGTTTTTCTTTTGGCTAATTGCTGGGCCGATGTTAAGGCATCTCTAATTAACAAATCATGGAAGAATTTGAACCCTGAATTTCTCACTGATAATGATGAACGTATAAAAAATGAGAAGGCCATGGGACCAGATGAAATACCTACAGAAATCTTAAGAATATTAACAAAAAATCATATGGACACACTAATAGAATTATTTACTGACATTTATTATACGGGAGCGATTCCGAAAGAATGTTTAATATCAATATTTATTCCAATACCCAGTACAATATTTACAGAGGAGAAATATACAACTTCCTACGACTTATAATGGAAGTCAAAGTGGAAGAAAGAAGAGGTCCAGGAAGAAGAAAATGCTCCTGGTTAAAGAATGTAAGAGACTGGACAGGCATGGACACACATTCGATACTAAGAACAGCTCAAGATTAAGAAGAAGATTCCAATACCCAAAAAATCAAACGCAATGAAGTGTGAAGAGCACAGGACAATTAGCTTGATGAACCATATTCTAAAAGTGTTCTTACAAGTGATACACGAACGTATCTATAAAAAGCTAGATGATAGAATAGCTGAAAACCAATTGGGATTCAGAAAATGCTTTGGCACCAGAGAAGCATTTTTTACTGTACATACACTAATCGAACGATGTCGAGATGTCAATTGCGACGTATTCGTATGTCTAGTCGACTTCGAAAAAGCTTTCGATAAAGTACAACACCGAAGAATGGCGAAAATACTGCAGAACACAGAATTAGATGATGAAGACGTGAGAATCATTGCCAATTTATACCGATATCAGAAAGCCATAATACGAATAGACCAACAAAAATCGAAAGAAATACCTATAAATCGTGGAGTAAGACAAGGATGTGTGATTTCCCCTTTACTTTTTAATATGTATTCAGAAGAATTGTTTAAAGAGGCATTAGAAGACGTAAATGAAGGCATATTTATTAACGGAGCACTTCTGAATAATCTTAGATACGCAGATGACACAATACTCCTTGCGGACAGCAGAGAAGGACTACAGATCTTGGTTGATCGCATTACTCAATACTGCGAAAAGTATGGAATGGCACTGAATACAAATAAAACAAAAATCATGGTGGTAAGCAAGAACAAGATTGAGGAAGACAGTGTTTATGCTAAAAGAAAACTTTTAGGCAGGGTGCACAGATATCAGTACTTAGGTTGCGAACTAAATGAAGAATGGGATAGAAGTACGGAAATAAAACGGCGTATTGAGATAGCTAAAAGTGCTTTTAATAAGATGAAAGCAATATTATGCAATGGAAAACTCGAGATGCTACGTGTTCTCTATCCTGTTGTATGGAGTTGAGGACTGGACAATTACAGTGGTGACAGAGAAAACACTCATTAACTTTGAAATGTGGTGTTATCGAAGAATGTGGAAAATATCTTGGATACAACACATAACACATGCGGAAACGCTACGAAGAATGAAAAAAAAATAAAGAAATACTTCTATAAAGAAAAGAAAAATGAGGTACTTTGGTCACATACTAAGAAACGAGAAATACGAATTGATGCGGCTGGTCATACAAGGGAAGGTGGAAGGCAAAAGAGGACCGGGGAGAAGACGCACGTCCTGGCTGAAGAATCTGAGACAATGGAGTGGAAAAATGTCAATAGAACTTTTCAGAACGGCTGCAGATAGAGTCAAATGGGCCATGATGATCGCCAATGTCCTTACGGATGGGGCACGTTAAGAAGAAGAAGAATGATGAACCAGAAGATGATGTTCCCTTAGCCCAGATTTTTAATAGGTTGAGGGGACCCAATGATCCTCAAATAAGTGAGGCAGAAGCTTACGAATGGTCTGCTGGTGGTGCCGAAAGTGAGATATGAGAATATGAAGTGTTAACTGAGAGATTGTGCGAGCGGCTATGTGTGAGGAGGATGGACAAGATGAGGACAATAGCGTTGAAATTCTTGTTTACGAAAAAGTGGGTAGTTCAGAGACCGTAGAAGCTTTCAACACAGCTTTAAAATGGGCTGAAGAAAACGAATTTGATAGCCACGAACTTATGTTTCTCCATCGTCTTAGAGATCGTGGTTTTGAAATAAAGTGCGCAAATTATAAACGAAAACCATTACAGACTTTTTCAAGAAAAATTAACTGTTTTATTTGAACCTACTACTTTTCTTACATGGTTGTTATTTCGAATATTTGCATCTTTTTCTATATACTGTAATTTAAAAATCTATTAAAGAAATTAAGGTTAAACATATGTTTTATTACCATTAAATATGGCATACTATAATCCGGATGCCTCGATAATCCGCAAAGGGTTTTGTTTTTGCTTCTCCGGATTAACGAGGCCCTACTGTATTGTGTTTATTAATAAGTTTTACGAAAAATTTTATTTATTTATAAGTAGACTTCATATCGAATACTTTTGTAGACCAATATCTTAATTTTTACTACAGACAAATCATCTTTCAAAAACGCTAAGAATTAACAACTTAACTGTATTTATTAATACTATTACATCTTTGTTTTGGGTTTTAGATTACGATTTACCATGGGAAGACAAAAACTTCTCTTATCCATCAAACTTTGCTCCACCTTTAGAAGTTCTGGTTGAAGCAAGTAACGGAGCCTCAGATTATGGTAACAAGTTCGGTGAACCCTTGATTTCCGGCTTTGTAAGATCCTTTGGTCTAGTTGATGCGGCTGGAGAGAGAAAGGAGTGGATTAAACCTATCATGTTTAGTGGAGGTAAATTATTGTTGATGTTTATGTAATTTCCAATTAGATTTTATGTAGTTCTAATTTATGTAAATGTATTTATTTAAATAAGCTTACAGTACGATAATATCTTATCAACTAAACTTAACTCATAACAGCGATGCATATATACACCAAAAGTATTATTCTAGAATCATCTGGAGTGGTCCATCTCTATTCGCTTCGTCGGTAGCGTCTCGAAGGCAGCCGCTATTGAGAACGCCATCGATTGTATAATCTAGATTCATCCTTCTGAGAATTGTGACACGTATCACACGTCGGAAGTGTGCTGCTTCGTTACACTGCTCCCCTCTTAGATCTGAACATGAAGGCCCAGGATGGTGGAACTCTCCAGCTATGCATAAACCCATCAGCAAGAAACAACAGTCTTACTCCTGTCTTTGAAGGACACGATCTCTTCGGGTTAATGCAACACACAGTAATTCGTACGCTGGTTTCTCGGAAGATCACTTCAAGCATGCTTCCGACAATCTTCCAACCAATCCACATTTTCTAGTGCATGGCCTATCTTGGGTAAGACCAAATTCTTGATGTCATAATTGGTTCTCGATTTTCTTCAAATTAGTTAGAGCACGCCATATATCCTCGTAGCTTGCCTTGTCTGTATACGACTTCCTGGTCACCGTATACAGCAAAGATCGAGTACCATCTTCTAATCTCATCTCATCTCAAGATCTTTGGCAACACAGTGGGCTGGAGAGACGTTATGGGGAACAATAAAAAGAACCTGCTGAACTTCTGTGGTCACGCCAAATCTAGCACTCTTTCCCTCTGCGTAATTTGACATAAATTCATTAAAGCTTGGTCTACGGTCATTTTTGATCTCATGTTAAAGGGTTCGTGCTTTTCCTGTTTCATTTGAGCCAGAATAAGGTGCAAGACTATTTGGGTGAACTACTTTTGGTTTACCTTTCGGCAACTTCTTAATCCGGTATATTACGTCATTTATTCTCTTTTTAATTCCATACGGACCTCCCCATTTTCTTTGCAGTTTAGGAGACAAGCCTCGACGACGTTGGGGAGTATAAAGCCAGACAAGATCACCCACTTCATAGCTTTCATTCCTGTATCGAGAATCATATGGATCTTTCATTCTGTCACTGGCTAACTGGATGTCTTGTCGGTCAAGCTCATGAATGTTGTTCATTCTTTACTTCAGACGGTCGACATATTCTTCGCTTACAACATGTTCTTCGAAAGGTCTGCAGCCAGACTCTAGGTCGCAGGGCAAATGAACTTCACGACCCAACATTAGGCAGGTTGGAGTCTGGCCTGTAGTTTCCCTCACGTCCGAGCGGTGGGCCATTAGGAATAAATGAATGTGCTGGTTCCAATCTCTTTGATGTTCTGATACAACTTTGGATAGGTGTTTACCCATAGTTTGGTTCATGCTCTTGACCATTCCATCTGATTGAGGATGCAGGGGTGTCGTTCTGGTCTTATTGACACCAATCAGTTTATAAGCGTTTTGGAAAAGGGTTGACTCGAAGTTTCGCCCTTGGTCGGAGTGAATCTCCAAGGGAACACCAAATCGGCTAAAGAATTCTTTAACAAGTACCTCTGCAACGGTAGCAGCTTCTTGATTTGGTATCGCATAGGCCTCAGTCCATTTCGTAAAATCATCCATGGCTACCAGGATATATTTATTTCCATCATTCGTTTCTGGAAATTTACCTGCAATGCCGATTGCTACTCTTTCCATAGGACTACCAACATTTTACTGTTTCATGGGTGCCCTCTTTTTTCCAACTGGACCATTACTGGTTGCACACAGTTCATATTTCCGGCACCATCTTCTTAGATCATCTTTACAGCTCACTCAATAGAACCGTTCTCGAATCTTTTGCAGAGTCTTCGTAATACCAAAGTGTCCACTTGATGCACCGTCATGCAACTACTTTACTTTTAGGTACTTTAGGTAATAGTACTTCTGACACTTTACTTTTAGGTACAATCAACTGAAGCTTAGATTCTGTACCATCATCGTTCTCAAAGGTTCTATACAGAAGATCATCCTTTAGCACTAGACAATTCCATTGGCTCCAGTAAGACTTGACTTCTGGACTACATGCACTAATGTATTGCCAAGTAGGTCTCTCACTTCGATGTATCCAATCCAATACTCTTTTTATACATGGATCATCTTCAACCTCAACGCTTGAGCGTCTTGTAGCTGTTGAGGCTGCCATTGATCATTAACGACGGTGGTTCGTCTCACGGGACAAAGTCTTTCTTCTAATTTAAGACAGTGATTACAATTTGCACTGCATGGTCATCTTGACTGAGCATCTGCATTTGAATGACTTTCTAGCCCAGTGTTCGATCTGTTCTAGCTTTCTGACTGTTGTATTATTTGCTTGCAATTTACGGCGAATGTGACCTGTTCGCGTCTCTTCGGCATCGTGTTATGAACTACTTTCCGTACGATTTTCGTCCAGATATTTATCGTTTTGTTTGTCGCTCTCTTCAGAGGTTCGTACTCGATAGCTCCGTGAAGCTTGACTAGCTGTTTCGTGTTTCAATTCAATGGCGAGCGCTTCATCTAAAACTTTCGGTCTTGCTAGTCGTAAAGCTTTCTGTAGTTCACTGTCTTTCAACACATTGATGAAGGTATCTACAGCAATTTCTTCTAATATTTTGTCTGGTGCCTCCGGATAAGCCAACAGCGCTACACGAGCAACATCTGGTTCAAACTCTTTGCAAATTTTCACTTGCTCGTTGAATTCTACTTCTTAGTTGTGATTTGTAGACTTGTTGTAGATGGGCTTGTTTTGTTCTGTACAATGATTGGCTGTCGCAATAGCTTCAAATTGTCTTAGGTATATGGACCAAGAAGGCTTGCCATCAAATGGTGACAATTTGAATCTTATATTATGCGTCGTTTCGTCTCTCAGTGATTCTTCTTTTACTACGGGATCTAAAACTACTGCATTAACTGGTGTTAACTTCTTTCTAGAAGTTTCTTCCATCATTTGAGAAACATTTTCAAATTTCTCGTCGAATCTTCTAGAAACATTTTCGAATTTATCATCAATTATTAGAGAAACGTTTTCAAATTTTTCATTTATTTTCGTTACGACTCCTGCTGATTGAAAATGAAATGTATCTGTATGTTCGCGTTGCGGTGTCATAAGAAATTTTCAGTTCTTGGCAAGTTAGATGCCGTATTTACATAAACGGGCCTGCCCCCCTCCTCCACTCTGGTGGTAGAGGGTTAAGAAAAGAAGGCACGTAGGAAACAATGAAAATTCCAACTAACATGCTTAATATCACTAATAAAAATCAAAGTTATTTTCGGATTTCTTGATTTTTTTTACTAAACACCTATGCTGTGTTTATACCACTGACATCTGGTCACAGTTGACCAATTAATTATAAATTCTTCTTATTACTAAATGATACTTGAATTCTAAGAGCTTAATCTTATGGTGTCCTCTTATTTTATCTAACAACTATGCACTATAGCGTATAGATAGCTATAGCTATATAGCTAACATAGCACTAAGCTCTGCTTTTGCACTAATGAACACTTTACCCTAACTCAAAATGGTTTTCTTCCTTTGAGTCTTCTTTCTAACCCAGTATTATCGTGGAGCTAAAGAGCCTCGATGTTTACATGACTACGGGAGTCATTTTTCGTGAGTACCTGCCATCTTCTTGATAGCTTTATCTACTTCTTTTCTGATATACCAAGGAGCATCGGGCAAGACGTATGTATAATGTTTAGTCAAGTAACTCGTTTTTCTGCCTTCATCTATAATATAGTATCAATTTGACGCGAAAAAAAAATTCAAAATATTAAAAAAATGAAGTTGACGATTGAGTAAGGTCATATTACGTTAAAAAATATTAATATAATATAATAAAAATAAAATATTTACAAAAAGCTCTAATGAAAGTTATGATTTTAGTCTTAGTATAATCATATATCAATATCTTCTAGGTATTGGGAGCATGGAAGCAGACATGACTGAGAAGCTGCAACCTAAATTAGGACACCAAATCATAAAAATTGGAGGACCTGTTTACAGAATTGGAGTGGGAGGAGGATCTGCTAGTTCAGTCGAGGTACAAGGGGACAACAAAGTAGAATTAGACTTTAATGCTGTACAAAGAGGTAATAATAACTGTATTCATTTTGAAAACAGGAAAATAATAAAATTGATATCAGGTTTAATGCTCGAATAAATGAACTTTGATCAAATAAAAGGCACATATCGAGCACAATTTATTAATTAAATCTTGCCCAAGTAATTGGATATGCCATTTTGGTATATGTTGCTATTTCTCCAGAGTTGTATATGTTGTTGAATATCTTTGCGATTATTGCTATTGATTCGTTGTTCATTAGTTTGAGTAGTTCTGCTTGTATATTATCAGGGCCTGCCGCTTTGCCATTCCTTAACTGTGTTATGGCGGAATAAACTTCCTGCTGTAATATTCATCTTTTGTTTATGAAATCAAAAATCTGCCGATCCGCCTTAAAACTTAATTGTTAAATTAAATTCCCTACAATAACGTTTTTATATTTTTAGGTGACGCCGAAATGGAAAACAAACTGAACAGAGTCGTACGTGCTTGCTTGGAACTAGGTTCCAAAAACCCTATCGTCAGTATTCATGACCAAGGAGCTGGAGGAAATGGAAATGTTTTGAAGGAATTAGTAGAACCAATAGGAGGAATCATATATGCCAATAAATTTGAGTTAGGTGATCCGACAATAAACGTTCTGGAGTTGTGGGGAGCCGAATATCAAGAAAATAATGCTTTGTTGTGTAAAAAAGAAGATCTGCCTCTTCTTAAGAGTATTTGTGCACGAGAAAGATGTCCTGTAAACGTTGTAGGTGAAGTAACCGGCACGGGAAGAGTAGTTCTGGCTTTAGACGAAAGCAAGGCTGTTACACCGTTTAATTTGGAATTGGAACATGTATTAGGTAAGAATATTATACTAGCTGAACAGGCAAACTTCGTACTGCCTTAGAATTAAATAATGCGTCTAAAAAATTAACAGAAAATAAAACAAAAAAAAAATTCAACATATGCATGAAAAAAGGTAAATCAATTTAATGCTTTTTAATGAAAATATTTTTATCTTTTTGCGTTAAATAAATATTCAACGATGACGGTTTTCTAAATAATTGCCCATGCGTGAAACATGTAAACTCTAAGTTAATTCCGCAAACTTCCAACGGTTGGCTTTGTGATTTGTTTATTGTCATTGCAGAAGCCAAAAGCACGGGAAATTGTAAACGTTTAAAACCAAATGGTACGCCATTTGAAATCATCAGTATACGCGGGATCAAGACATCCTCTTCTTTGTATTTTTTCTTGATGATCGTTGTCGCAATGCCATTATTCATTAACCTTTTCACAGTGAGTCTCATTCCATTGCACAGTAAAGTTTTATTAATGTTACGCAGCATAATGATAAGTGATTCTACTTTTAATTGTAAATTGTTAGGTGGGGGTCCAGGCAATTCCAATGAATTCAAAAACTCTGTAGGATACTTGACTACATCATTCTGATTTAGAATCCTGTCAACTGATTTGAATGAAAACAAATTTCTTGGAAGACAATTCAGAGTAGGATATTTAACCGAATATACATATAAAATTCCATAAAAATCGGTCAAGCCGTTTCGAAGGAGTTGGGCAACTAACTCTGTAATACTAATAACTCTGTCACACTAATTTCGCTATTAAAAAATAGGGGTTGGCGATAGAAGGATGAAAATTAAGGGTTATATGTATTGTTTAATGCTACATCAAAAAAAAATAATAAAAATAAAAAATTTTGTCCAAAAAATAAAAAAATATATTTGGAATGGATCACCCTTAAGGGTATAAAAAGTAGATCACCATCAATTCTCAAACCTACCGAATATAAATCTAAAATTTCATCAAAATCTGGTGAAAATTAAGGGCTATTGGATTTCTTAATTCCACATCATAAAAAAATTTGGAAACAAAATAAAAAAATAATTGGAGTGAACCACTCTTACCCCTTACGAGTATGAAAAAGTGATTGTCAGCGATTATCAGACCTACCGAATATACATAGAAAATTTCATAAAAATTGGTCAGCCAGCCGTTTCGAAAAAGTGAGACAACTAATTCTTTGACACTAATATGAAAATTAAATAGGGATAGTAATATTAGGGTGAAAATTAAGGGATGTATGTATTTTTTAATGCCACATCATAAAAAATAAAAAAAAAATTTGTTCAAAAAATAAAAAAAAATGTTTGATAGAAGGTTGGTGATAGAAGGGTGAAAGTTAAGATGTTGTGCCCACCGTTACCACTTAAAGGTATGAAAAATAGATATTCTCAGATCTACAAAATACACATGTAAAATTTCATCAAAATCGGTCCAGCTATTTCGGAAAAGGAAGATTTTACATGGCAATAATATTCGGTGTTCCCAAGCGGTCACCTAGCCAAGTAATAACTGCAACCGACACTGCTTCCTCCTCCTTTTGACCTACTATTAAACCTATAAGGGTAATTTTTGGAGATTTCCAAATTCTAAAATAATTTTTAATTATTTAGAGACCTTTGTAATCTGAATTTATCTTAATATTAAAGCTGGGATTATTATTTTTTGTTTTTATCCATCGTTTGGGAAAATTTATCCACATATGTAAATAGTGACCTTGTGGAAAACATTTTTGAAGTGTTAATTCCATTTTATTGATTACCTGTAGATTCAAGACTATTTCTAAATATTTTGTTTTGCAAATTGTTTAAAGAAATTTACCTTTTGTAATATTAGTATATTAACCTTCCGCTACCGGAGGGGGGTACAGATTGTACCCCAAATTCGATTTTTCATTAATAATTTTTAAAAATGTTGGAATTTTGTTTAGCTGTTCTAGTTACTTCTCATTATGTGTAAAAGCATATCCAACCATTTGTTTTCAATTTGACATATTTTTACCTATGAAAAGTGCAGCACTGTGCTTGGGGTACAAGTTGTACCCCCTCCGTCAACCGCGGTACAGTTCATTGCGGTCGACGCCACTGACTAAACCAGACGTTTTGCGCACGGCATCAAACCTGTTGTTTGCAATAACACACAAATCAGTTCTGTGGATGACTTAGTGCTAACATACCGTTTTAGTTTATCCATTTGTGATACACGATTTACCGATATGTCGAAAAAACTAAAGTTAGACCTTCGGAAAGAACAGGATCGTGAAACTGCAGTGCAGTGGTTAGAGGAAAGTAATGATGATTACCTTTCTGAAAGAGATAGTTTATCGGATGATTTAGAATTAAATGATAATTTAGAAGTAGCGGAATATGAGCCTCATATTCTGCAGGTAATTTTTCCTGATTCCACATTTATTTCCAAGAATGGTACAGTTTGGAAAAATCGTCCTTTACGACAAACTAGATGTCGCACAAAAAACTTGCTCGAAAAACCAGGGCTTACAGAAAAATCTAAAAATGTCGCTAAAATTAGTGATTGCTTCAAATTATTTGTAGATGAAAAAATTGTAGAGATCATCGTCAAATGTACACACCAAAAAGCGGAGAAATACTTTCAGGATTGGAATGGGAAAAATCCTAATAAAACAAGAACCTGGTTGCCCACTGATTCAGTGGAAATTTATGAGGTCTTGGGACTCTTGATTACGGCGGGTGCGCTAAAAGCCAATAGGGAACCAGTGCACTTTTTGTGGTGTCGAAACCCTTTGTGGTTGCTATGTCACGCGACCGATTTCTAGATTTAATTTCACTTATGCGATTCGATGATTTGAACACTAGAGAAGAACGTAGAAGTTCTGACAAACTAGCAGCTGTTAGGGAAGTGTTTGTTTACAAAGTTTGTAGAACAATGTAAAGAAAGTTTTAAGTGCCACTCTCATCTAACTGTTGATAAACAACTTGTAAGTTTTAGAGGTAAGTGTCCATTTAGAGTCTACATTAAATCAAAACCAGCCAAGTATGGCATCAAAATATGGGCTCTAGTTGATGCAACAATCACCTATGCTGCTAACCTTCAGATTTATACTGGAAAAGATGGTAACAAACCAGAAAAAGACCAGGACAAAAGAGTAGTACTTGATTTGGTCTCATTTCTAAAAACTGATCATGCCATCACTACCGATAATTTCTTTACCAGTGTTCCCTTGGCAAAACAACTTCTAGATCGACAAATAACATTATGTGGAACACTTCGAAAAAACAAGCAGGATATCCCTCCAGCCCTACTACCCAATATTTCTAGACAAGAAAAGTCCTCAGTTTTTGCCTTTACTGAGGAAATAACACTGGCGTCTTACGTTCCTAAAAAGAATAAGGCAGTAATTTTATTGAGTACAGAACATAACGACGATAAAATTAGTGGAGAAGAGACGCACTACAAGCCAGACATAATCTTGCATTACAATTCTACAAAAGGTGCCGTAGATACTATGGATAAGATGGTAAATGAATATTCTTGTAAAAGAGCCTCTAAGAGATGGCCATTTGTTTTGTTTCAAAATCTTCTAGACATTGCAGGTCTGAATGCATACGTACTGTGAACGACAAAGAATTCCATTCAAGCGTATGAAGCTTCTCACAGACGCAGAAAATTTTTACTAAACCTGGGTCAAGAACTTATAAAGCCCCATGTCGAGAATCGCGAAAACGACGCCACCATCTTGAAATCCTCAGGGCGATGTTTACTTTGTCCAATCAAGAAGGACCGCAAAAGCAGAAAAACGTGCAATTCTTGTAAATTCTTTGTTTGTGCTGAACATCAAACAACCACAACAATTCAAACAATAATATGTACAAAATGTAAAGCTAATCAAAAAAACGATAATTAATTTTTTCAAGACACCATATATTTTTTTATTGTTACTTATATTCAATAAAAAATACTTGCATTTGTTTTAATTATGTTTTAACTAAAATTATTGCATTATGTTAATATTTAATCTATAAAAATGCATGGGGTACATAATGTACCCCCTCCGTCAACTACAAAACAACTTGACCCTTCGGTAGCGAAAGGTTAATCGTAGGCAGTGGAGTAGATTTGTAGTGTTGACCGTCGCGACGCCATCCGAGGCACAAAAGACGGGACGTCCCGATAGACTGAAGCTGATTACTGTACGTTGTCTCGGTACGAAGTGTTTCGTATTTGTGAGGGTAAAAATCTGCATCTACAACTTCTAAGGGATGGTCAACGGTTCGTGAGCAAGTGCATACCAATAAATCACTCTATTGTATTGCGATTTTGAATGGCAATAATTTTAACTAAATGTTCACAGAAATATGATACTTTAAAGCGGTTTCTGTGTTTGCGTGACGTAGTTTCCAAAAATAACAAAAGAGAAAGTCAAATTCTTTGAACTTAAAAACAGACTAAATCTGCTAGCCAGTTTAACAATGAAAACTGAATAACAGAAAACAAATTAATTTTTAAGGCAAATAAGTAGTTATAATAGACCATTAAATAAGATCACATTATAGTAGAGCAAAAGAAAAATATTAAGTGTAAAAATTTTATATTGACATATTTTTTGTGGACATATTTAATATGAAAATAATAATATATACTTTCCCAAATACAAATCGTTCACTTATCAATAATTTTTGAAGTATTTTTTGAGAATAACAACTGAAGAATTTAAGAAACATCTATTTACGAACATGTTGACTTCTGCATAAATCTCTTTATAATTTGCATATTTCCAAAAGGAGAGTAGTAATTATCCTCCCAACAAAGCTCTTCGAAAGATTTACTTTTATATTCCTTGATAAAAGTTATGTAATGGATAAAATCACTACAATTTAATTCACCATAATAGTCTATGCTGTTCGTTATACAGAGCACAATACCATATTTAGCATTATCAAACTGAATGCATTTTCTCACACTTTTTCAATGTTTGCAAGACATATATTACGGATGTTCCTTCACTTTGTTTAAATGTTTTTGAACACTCTTGTGATTGTTGACATACAAAAATGACTACAATTTTGAAACTGTACTATAAAGATGTATCCATGTCACTGTAGTTTTTTTTATATAATTTTTGATTCGATTTATATTTATCCCTAGTTGAATTTTTCTGATATGGTTATAAGTTGTGATAGTAACTATATTTCATTTTAATTGGATATTAAATTGTTTAAGCACAGAGAGTAACATTTACTCAACCAAAAAGTATTTTACCTGTATCTTACATACTTTCAATTCGTTTGTTTCAGGAAAGATGCCTCAGAAAGTTTTTAAGTTAAATAGACACAAAGTAGCCAGTAAACCAATCGAGTTCCCAAAAGCCCTTTCGATATACCAATCTCTGCTGCGAGTATTAAGGTTGCCATCTGTTGGCAGCAAGCGGTACTTAACCAACAAAGTAGATCGGTGTGTTACAGGTTTGATAGCTCAGCAGCAATGTGTGGGACCACTACACACACCTTTAGCTGATGTTGCTGTTACAGCGCTTTCTCATTTTGGACACGTAAGTGCTTTAGTCTGTTTTTGTGTTATTTAATTAAAGAGTACAAATATTTTGTTTACTTTTGGTAGTCAGAATTCAAATAAAGGGTAATTTTAAGGGTAAACGTTCTAAAATTGTTCGAATCAAAGGGCAAAGGAAAACTAGGTATTAATATTCTACTCTATCAGAGGTTCCTTGACTGAATATAACTGCAAATTAAGTCTAAAATAGAGAATGCTATATAATCTGAACACCACACAAATAGTTTCAGAAATCTTGATAATTTTCTAAAGCAATTTCTGTGTTTTCTTAAAAATGATTTAAAAGTTTTCTTCCAATTACAGGAAGGTATAGCGTCATCTATTGGAGAGCAACCTATCAAAGGTTTGGTGAACACCGCAGCCGGTGCCAGAATGACGGTTGTTGAAGCTTTAAGCAATCTCGTATTCGCCGGCATAACCAGTTTACGCGACGTCAAATGCAGTGGTAATTGGATGTGGGCTGCCAAGCTCCCCGGCGAAGGAGCAGCTCTTTATGATGCATGCAAAGCTATGTGTGACGTTATGAGTGAGTTAGGAATCGCTATCGATGGTGGAAAGGATTCTTTGAGTATGGCAGCTAGAGTTGGAAAAGACACTGTCAAAGCTCCAGGAACTTTAGTAGTTTCTACTTATGCCCCCTGTCCTGATATTAGAAAAGTTGTTACCCCTGGTAAGTTTTTATTTTGGAATCATACTAGCAAAGAATATAGACGCTTATAGAAGGGTCTTTCACTGTCATTTTTTAGCGTCGGCAAAGATTATACACATGTTTTAAAAAAAGAATCAGAGGTGGATCAAGATTTAGTTCCTTATTTGTACCACTAGGTAGCGGACATGTCAGCGCTATTACTGCTTCTAAAATATGAAAGAGTGAGACAGCAAATGCAACTTTAAATATTTTTATATGTAGATGCCGCGTGGTCATAGAATAGCATTAAATTTTTGCGTTTTATAAAATTTTTTGAAGAAAATAAAATATTTTAACTTTTAATAAATGAATATTTTTAGAAAAAATATTCAAATTTTTAATTTAAATCTGTATAAATCTACAAATAATATAATTAAAACTCTCTTCTTATAAACTATAAATAAAATTAATTAAAAGTCAATCACCGTGAGAGAAAGCCCAAAAAATTTTAAAGCGTTTTGATCAAAAAACAATTCTTGATCTTGTTAGTACGCTAGAATTGCTGCACATACACCAAAGAATTATTTTTTACGAATTGAAAATTCGAAATTGTGAAGTATAATTTCGGATTTTTAATTTAAAAAATAAATAAGTAAGTCTCAAATAACGCCTCTCTAGTGCTTAACAAAGAAAGATGAGAAAAAAGGCAAAAATGGCTGCTGGGACATGGATTATAGCAAATCCCAAGAAAACCAAAGCAGCAACAATCGAAGATATAAAGAGACTTCGGGAGAATACTATCAGCCCCCTCGTAACAGAATCGCTAAGAAACCAAGGGGCTCTAACGAGCAGACTAGGTCATAAAGCACCGCGACAAAAGTATTCAGAAAGGTGGTAGCACACAGACACCATCCTGATACTCAACTAGATCGGGCTCAAGAAAATTTGATCATTAACAAACTGGGGCAAGCACTTGACGAGGCTTATATCGGAGGTCAAAATAAAGTTCTGCAGTTCCATAAAACATCGTTTAGCGAAGGGACCCTGTGGGCGAACTGTGTTAACGAGTATACATAAAAATGGACGACTGAAGTGGTGAAGACTATTGAGAGCCTGTGGGAGGGAGCCTGTGGAAGTTTCGGCGAAATGGAAAATTTCAAAATTTTGTAAAAAGTTTTATTGAATACTTTTTTAAACAGGACAGTATTGTTCAATGAAATAGTTTCGAAAGTAGTCTAAAAATTTAATGAAAAGTCCTGAGAAAATGGAATTTTTGGTTGAATATATTTTAAAATTTTTTAAAAATGTTTCGTAAATTTTTGGGCCGGAAAACAGTGTAATAAAAAATTATGTGTCGGTTTTTCATAGTGTTATAACAAACCTATTTTTAATTAAAAGTTATAAACTTTTATTTATATGTAATAAAAAAATAAATACTTTGAATATTGTAAATTTCATACCTTTTTAAGTTTTAAAATAAAAATTTGATTAAGCATGGATGCATAAGTTAAATAACTAGCTCCGTTTGTACTTCTTTGCCACTTCCCCTATAACTATATCATTCATGATGGTGTCAAGCCGACGGTCACGGTTTGAGTTTATGCAGTCGCCCCCTTATGGAGTGTTTTGAAGTATAATAACCATAACCAAATCGCCCATTTGAACTGTTCTTCTATATGCGTCTATATTCTTTGATACTTATTTTATTTATTATGGTAACAATATTTTAAATAAAAATATTTTTTAGATTTCAAAGCGCCTTCTATGGGAAAAACAGGAACAATTCTCTTCGTAGATCTTTCCCGAGGTGACAGTAGACTTGGAGGTTCGGCTTTAGCTCAAGCATTTGGTCAACTTGGAGATGAATCTCCTGATCTTCATAGCGCTGAAGAATTAGTAAACGCATTTAATGCAACACAACAGTTAATAAAAGATGGTAAGTACAATCTTATAAACAATTGGTACAATATTTAAGAGATAAAAACAAATTTATTTAATTTGAACAGATTAAAAATTATCTATAAATCCTCAAACCCTAGATTTCTGTATAATAATGGCAACCATTTTATCAAAATCTTGAATCAAGCCAGAAGTCAAATACATATAAATTAATTAGACTGCTATAAACATTATGTATAAAAACTTGCCAGTAAAGTGGGGTAAATCCGAACCAGAATTTGTAAAGATTTTTCAAACTGATGTATTTTGACAAAAGTCAAATACATATCTAGCGAGAGAAGTCAAACCACAGACACAAATAACAAACACAGAAGGGTCCTAGAGAGGTAGGGATTGAAGTAATGCTTAGAATTTATAATAAAATCTGGGCCTCCTAAAAGTGACCAAATGACTGGGGTTAACTCAATTTTATTCCCATATATAAACAAGGTTCACCGACAGATGGCAACAATTATCGTACAGTAGCATTAATATGCCGAGCAAAGTACTCCCCACTATCATTAATGAAAGACTAAAATAGGTACTATTCTCAGTTTTACCAAGAACAATGCGGATACCAAAACATATTTTCCTGCCTTTTTGTGGATTTCCAAATCTTTCCTTAGCCTGTTTCTCAGCTATTAATCTTAACTTCACTTTGTTTTATTGCGTCTGCTGTAAAGCTTCCATTCCAGAATTCTGGAACTCTGTACCAGCTTGTACGGATCTACTGGTTGGATACCATATATTTTTGGAGTCACTTTGTAGGGAGCAGATATTACTTGAATAAAAGTAGAACTTTCCTCAGCACATTTAAACACGCCTTCATCAGGAGATTGAATTGAATGATTATACTAGGCTGTAAACCAGCTTCCTCGATAATTTCTTGAGATATTTTATTGTCCTTGGTTTATTTTACCTCTAGTCACCGTAGGAGGCAACATCGAATACTGGATCGGGTACAACATACCTAAAAAATGAATATATACCAGCTTTTCTGAAACCATTCCCAATTATTTCTGCAGACTTCTGCATCCGAAGAAACCAATCGTCAAAATATTTATGCCAGTCCGAGATAGTTGGATACGAAAGCAATCACATAGTGCCAAGTTAGGACAGTATAGCCTTAAGTGCAAGATGGCTCACCAAATCAATGTTTTTTGCCTCCAAATACGCGAATGTTTTGTTTTGCCTCCAAATATGTAATATGTGTGAGAACAATATTCTGATGAGCATTGAACTGAGTAATTGGTTGTCTAAAAATACTTATGCTTAAGATACATGTCGCGCATATGTTATAGAAATCATATTTGTTGTGATAAGTATAATCTAGAATGTGGAATATACTTTGAGTGAATTCACCAAGACTTAATATATACATTTTATAATTTCTTTTTTAGATTCAATTTTGGCAGGACACGACATCAGCGACGGAGGCTTAATAGTATGCCTATTAGAAATGTGCTTCGCAGGAGTGTGTGGTATGGAAGTTGATGTTCAACATAGACAGGGCAAACCACTCAACATTTTGTTTGCCGAAGAAGTTGGATGGGCACTGGAAGTTTTGGATGAGGATGTTGCTCACTGCCTGAATGTGTTTTCGGTAAAACTTTTTAATTTTTTCCTTCTTTAATATTATTTATTATTACCAATTATGTATTGACAGCAAACGACTAAAGTTTGTTATGACGCGAGGCGTTGGGAACACTTTAGTGCTATACGTGATTCTTGTTGTTAGAGTTTAAGCTGTGTATGAATGTTGTATGAGTACATACATCACACAAGAATCACATAAAAAAAATAGGAAAAGTGTTTCAAGAATCTGAACTGAAGTGCAACTGAAAACAACACGATAACCCAGAAAACACACCAGGAGGACGAGAACCCCAATCAACATGCAAATTGGAACATTCTCAGAGACAATAAAGCAAATGACAAATAAAGTACCTAAAGGCACCAGACATCGATGAAATAACGAAGGAGATGCTACAATATGGTGGTGATACATTATTAAAAGAACTAAATATCCTCTTTAACAAAATAATTGAAGTGAAAAAAATACCATAAATACCAACACCAAAAAAGTAACCTACGAAACTACGGAGTTTATTATTAGATAAATGCGGTACTAAAACGTTTCACCATAATTCTAGCCAAGGAAGTAATGTCAATAGGAATCTGTGAACAACAACAAGGTTTCAGAAAGAATATAGATGTAATATTTATAATCTGCCAAATAGTAGAATAACAAGGTAGATTTCATGTGTTTTATGGACTTAACTGTGGCCTTCGATAGAGTTAGACTAACTGATATAGTAACTTTCCTGCAAAAGATAAACGTTCATTCTAAAATAATTAAAGTAGTTGAAGAACTAAGCACCCAGAACTACACATGGGTAACAGTGGAAAAACAAGTTAAGCAATAGAGTGCCAATGATAACCGGAATAAGGCAGGGTGCCAGTCTAAGCCCCGTATTATTTTATATCATAATGGATGAAATTATAAATTAGATAAAACAATCTGGAAAATGATACAGAATGGGTAATAAAGAAATAAAAATACTATGCAGATGATTCAGTCATTATCTCAAAAGATGAGGATAACTTACACAGACTTCTGTATGAGTTCGAGCAAACAGCAAACAAATTCAACATGCCAATATCTGTAAAGAAAACAAAGGCCCTTACAGTATCTAGATAACCCAAAATATGTAAATTCGCAATCGCAGTACAATCAGAACGTAGAAAAAGGAATGTGATTCAAATACCTGGTCGTAAATATAACTAGTGATATAAATCTAAAGTCGTAAGTAAGAGTAAGAGCCCGATTGGAAGAAGAAAGAGAGGAAGACCCCGAAGGTCATTCAGAGATGAAATCGACGAGGCTATGGAGAAAAGAACCCTGCGAGATGGAGACTGGAATGACAGGGAAATTTGGAGAAAACGGTTGAGTGAAGGAAGACAGTGAAAACTGTGGAAATCCTTAGTAGTAGTAGTATATAAATCTAAAACACAGACTAAGGACCTAAACAACAAAAGGCGCCACTAATATCAGCATATATTTCAGAGACATATTTTGAAGAAATAAATACACCAGTACCAGGAGTAAAGTAATAATTTATCAAGACATGCATAAGACCGATTATGACCTACTCAATAGAGACCAGAGCGCAAAACAACAACCAAGAGAAGGTTATAACCACTGAAATGCAAACATTAAGAGAATAGCAGAATATACTCTATATAATATGACCTTAAAAGCAATGAAGAATTAAGAGATTTGACATCCAAGGTGTAGTACGATGGGTAGATAGACCGTATTAACAGTAGCAACGTTTATAGTATCGTCTGCGCAGGTATACGTTAAGTTGATACTTATTGCGCATTAAAATCTTCTGCGCATAGGTATCTCACACAAAATCAGCTATTCTATTTAGGAAAGTGGGATATCTCTGTAGCACTGCCCGTTTTTAATGGGACTTTCCCCATGAATCAGTGGAATATCCTACCGAGATACTTCACCGAGATATCTTCATGGATATCCTATCCAGGATATCTCACTTATTTTTTACAGGAGAGATTCAGATCCGATATTCTTATTTAATAAAATTCTGATATTGAATGTGTGGGATGGCATAATTTTCAGAAAATGAACTAAAAACCAACACTGCGAAGCTCTGTAACTTAGAAACAATTGATTTTTGAGTCTTGGAGCACTGGAGAACTTTTGATCAACATTACCAAGGCAGCATACCTCTCTGCAAAGTTGCAGCCAACTAAACTGAAAGAAAAGTGCCGGGACACTTTTTGTTGTTTCATGAATTGTAACGAGTCCCATTTTTTTAGCTTATAACATCTATACTTCATCTAATTTACTTATCGTTGCACGTCATCCGCGTCACAGCCCGTGAGGTCACATGATACCAACACAAAATATTTAGGCAGTAGGTGTGTTCTTTTTTAGAATCACTTTGCCGGGTACATTGGCATTACAGTCACTAGACATATTTTATTATATATACGTAGAAATAATATTTAAAGATTTCTATTAATGTTAACTTAAAGAAATACATAATAATATGTTTCATTTAATTTGTATAAATGGATTATAAAGCGTTTTTATGAAGAACATTTGTTCGGAACACACTGTAACTGTAATCGAACGAAGGTGATATTTTGGCATAAATTAGTAACACTTATTTGACAGTTGCGGTGTTGACTAATTGTTATTAAGTAATGAAAAAAGTGTTGCTTTTGTTTAAGTATTCCATTTTACATCTTTATACGACGCATACAAGCGGCTCAAATTGTTTTTAACAAGATTATTTTTTAATTCTTGTTTTGTTTCTATTTATTTACATTAAATATTAATTTGTTTTGTTGTATAATCCACTTTTGCAATAATTATGTGACCTATTTGATTTAAAATGGATTCAGGATTTTTTTATACTTTGACAACTATGTCAACTTCGATCTCTGCCAATGATAATGACGTGCAACGGTAAGTAAATTAGATGGACTATAAATTGTATACACTCTAAACGATATCAAATAAAACAAATACGAATACATACATAAATATCTTTAATAATAAAAGTATGTTTTAATCACTTCTAGAATCACAACGTGCCAGTATTCAAAATAGGAAAGACTGTTGGATACGGAATTAAATCTAAATTTGGAATCATAGTTAACAATGCTTGCCTAGAAAGTACAATTCTACCCTTGATGAAGCTTTGGAAGAGACTAGTTATAGGTGAGAGTTTAATTTGATTATAATTAGAAAAACGTTGATAAGTTGTCTATTATTTCATAAAAACTTTTATTTAAAAAATCCTGTATAAAAGGTATATATATTCTAAAAATGCCATTTCGGGTTAGATTACAAAACGTTTTCGGGCTAATAAGTCCATCATTAGTGGAATTACCAGGTATACAACTGATAGTTGCTATCAAGGACCCATAGAGACATCTTGGCTCGGGTTAGCAATCCCAGCCTCGTAATTCCAACCTCGTCCAAGTATTGCATACTGATCCTGGTAACGTGCGGTCGCGCGTTGTCCCGCATAAAAACGGCGTCTTCTCCAAGCCCTGTCATGGTGGGCATAAGATGTTCTTCCAGAATCTCCGTAATGTACCTTCGTTCAGTTAAGGACCCATTTTCGATGAAGGGTAATGCTGTGCGGAAGTCGGAAGATACATCTTCCCAAGTCATGACTAAGCCTCCACCAAATGGCATTCTTGTAGCAATGCAAGCTTGTGAAAATCGGTCACCGGTTCTCCTCCAAACCCTTACACGTCCATCGGATCCAGTTAGGCAGAAACGGGATTCATCTGTTAATAACACTTTGCTCCAATCGTTAATTCCCAATGCGCGAGCAAATTATCGAGGAAAAGCTAGTCGTGCAACTCGATGCGCCCGGCGAAGTGGCGGGCCTGTAGCCATTACCCGAGAACATAGTCCAGTAGAACGAAGTCTTCTCCTGACTGTTGCAATGCTAACATTGCCATTTCGTACTTCCTGTAGACGATTTCGATGCATAACCGCAGTCGAGGTCCGGTTTTGTAAAGCCTGAAACACAAGGAAACGGTCATCTCGTACCGTGGTCGTTCTTCTTTGTCTAGAGCCAGTTCGTCTGGTTAGCAAACCCGTCTCCTGAAAGCGTTGAAGCACTCGTTGAACCGTAGAAAGGCTTACGCCAGTAGTTCTTGCGACTTGCCGTTGAGTGTGAACAGTCAAAGGCATTTTTGGCAAAAAATACACAATAATAAACACTAATAATGGCACTAATAAACACTAATGGTGGCAATAATAAACGTTTGTTTTTTGCGTTTGAACAGAAAGTCGAAGCACAAATGAGACATTTTAAAACAAGCGCCAGTTACAGGTACCATTCATTTTGGGAAGTGTGCACTTTTCCGCGAAATCGGTATTATTTTAATTCTTTGGTATAAAGGAAACCGCTAAGCCGATAACAATTCTCACAAACATGCATTAGTTTGTATTTGTATTATTATTTACGATAAAGCTGGTTAAAAATGAAATATCGGTGATTTTCAAGGTGACCCGGATTTTATGATAGCGAGTGTATTATTAATTGATATATAAAATAAAATACTTGTCATTCCTTTTCTTTATAAATGAATAAATATAACTCAAAACAAAAATTATATACCTAGATAATAATGAAACTATATATAATTCTTTCTAAAAAATTTCCGAACTAAACATATTGCTCAGAGATTAAAAACGGACTGACTGTAATCGAGTTGTACGAAGTTTTTCGTGAGAAACATATTTCTTAGGTCCTTAGATTTTATTTAAAGTGGTTCTTTTCACACCCAGAACTAATTTATTAAGAAAATGGGGACTTTTTAAGTACACACACTTGACGTATTCGAAGCGATAAAAATAATAATTTCTAGACAGAGTCAACTGAAAATACAGTCTCACCAAAAGTTTTAAATTCAAGAAATTCAAGAGAAATTAATTTGCCACAATTTCAAGAACACATTTTGATATTTGAAAATAACAGAATTAGAGATTAGAGAAAATAAACTGGGGTTTCCTGCAGTAAAGATGTTTCATTCTCCCTTAGCTACTTAACATTGAAAAAACTTAATTACCAACGCCCTTAACTTACAACAGAGCTCATTGTGAATATATTCTTGAGGGATATAAAGAAAATGTAAACACTACTATCTTACAATGACATAACGTCAACATATTACCTATCAACATCCTTTATTTCCACTACACGTTATGAGTTATGTTGCTGTTTTGAGAATAACACGTATAGAAAAACACGGTAGAAACCAAGAAAGTAAAATTATTTTTGTTTAGGTTAGAATTACATCAGACTATCAAATCCTGTGCCGATTCGGAATTCCATGGCCTTCCAAGTCGAACTGGACCCAAATACGTACTGACGTTCGATCCTGACCACGATCGTACTGTAAAAGATGAATTAGTTCCCGTGGCTGTGATAAGAGAAGAAGGAACAAACGGAGATAGGGAAATGGCTGCAGCTTTGATAAGAGCCGGGTTCAAAGTGTGGGATATTACCATGCAAGATCTATTGAGCGGTGTGGCCACTTTGGATAGGTTTAGGGGAGTGATATTCCCTGGAGGTTTCAGTTATGCAGGTACTAATAATATTTTATTATTTTGAAATAAAATGCCATCTTAAATTAAATAAATAAATAGACAAAAAAATGTAACAACATTGTTGTGACTGTCTCTTGTCCTTAACATAAGACAAGAACCAAACTTCTAAGTGGTTGATTATAAAAGATTAATTAATCCTTGTCGAAGCAGGTACAATTCGATGTTAAAGTAGTAGTAGATTGCGAGTTTAAATATTTTTATTTTATTTGGGCACTATTTTATAATTATTTTTGTTAAAAATTACTAATTTATATTTAAATGGGAATAAGCCACAATTAAAGGTTAAAATACGTTTATTGACGTTTCAATTTCCACTTCGGAAATCGTTCTCAAAATACAAACATTAGTAAATTAAATAAATTTTGTTTTTTGTTACTTAGTGAAAAATTCTTCTAATAATTTAATTTTATCTGACTCATCTATATTGACAATTCAGACATACCTTATACATTTTAAAGTAGACGACTTTAAAATGATATTGCCAATATTGTTGAGTTGCGTTCCTGGGACGACTTTACTTATAAGATAGTTCATTCGATTACATGAAATCAACTTTAACTTGAGAATATCCGTCAGAAAAGATCATATCATGTAATTCGTCTTTAAAAAGACAAATACATGCCATGATGACAGTAAAATTCTCCTGTTAGTGATTCCATAGTAAATTATGAGGGAAAAACCAGGAAAAAAACCTCATAATATCCCGAATAAACACCAAATTCCGATTTTATATGTTTGTTATTTAAAAAACATAAATGATGTATTCTCTATATGTTACTGACTTACCAATACTGGTATTTTTCTTTTAATAACTTCCTCTTTCAATATGGGTAACCAGATCCTACTACATTCTGCCGAGGAATTCGCGACACAATTGGTCTCATTTAGCATAATTAGATTAAAATCGGAATTTGGTGTTTATTGAAGGTAAACTAAATGCACGATCAAATACTTACCATGTCGGGATAGTATTATGAGGTTTTTTTCCTGGTTTTTCCCTCATAATTTACTATGGAATCACTAACAGGAGAATTTTACTGTCATCATGGCATGTATTTGTCTTTTTAAAGACGAATTACATGTTATGATCTTTTCTGACGGATATTCTCAATTTAAAGTTGATTTCATGTAATCGAATGAACTATCTTATAAGTAAAGTCGTCCCAGGAACGCAACTCAACAATATTGGCAATATCATTTTAAAGTCGTCTACTTTAAAATGTATAAGGTATGTCTGAATTGTCAATATAGATGAGTCAGATAAAATTAAATTATTAGAAGAATTTTTCACTAAGTAACAAAAAACAAAATTTGTTTAATTTACTAATGTTTGTATTTTGAGAACGATTTCCGAAGTGGAAATTGAAACGTCAATAAACGTATTTTAACCTTTAATTGTGGCTTATTCCCATTTAAATATAAATTAATTTAAAATGCCACAAGAAAATAGCTTCAGAACAATATTAAAAATTACTAAGTTTAAAACTGGTCGCTTTGCTATGTCGGGTATACACGATAATACGTGGTGAAAACCGACAAAGAACCAGCAATTTATAGCAATTTTAATAAGGGGAAAATTTAACAATCGTTGCCTTTTATTTATTTAATTTAAAGCAATTAATTTTTTTTTATGATTGACTAAAGAAACCTTTTAGTAAAAACAGAACGATAAAAAATACAGGTGTATGATTTATGGCTTAGTTTCGTAAATTCAAAGCAATCAAATGTTTTTTTATGATCGAATATTAAGAAACCTTTTGTAAAAGTAGAACGACAAGTATATGACTCGAATTGTTTCGTCATAACTATAAAAAGGATTTTAACCTAGATTGCTTACGCAGAAATTAGCAAAAATTTATGCAGGTGTCGATTCAAATTGTTTGTTTTGGGCCGGCGATTGCTCTACAGGTCGGCACCGCAGAGGTATTATGTAAACAATCCTTTTCTTATATATGAGGTAAAAGCTCAAAGATATTTAACGAAAAACTCGACCTTTTTGCGATAGAGATATATGTATTAAGAAAGATAATGAAAGAAATTATAGTAGAGATGCGTACTGTGTACTATTAAATAAGAAATATGTTAGTCGAGAAAGAAATATATACAAAGCAGTATTAAGAAAGTAATATAGTTTGTCGGTATGTTACAAGGCTGTAACAATATATTTCGATAAATTTTGAATTAAATACTTAATTTTTTATCCTGAACTATACTGTTGTAGTAACTGCTTTAAAGAATCAAACACGTGTTAATCTTACGTGAGAACTCAGGGTTATAAGGCAGCTGTTCTAAGATTTCCCACTTCATACACCCAAGCAGAGCTTGAACTTTAGTAACACATAAATTCTTTGGAAGCTGCCTTACTCTGCTGCAGGTTCTTATGTAGGACCTAAATTGACAACTAAATGCTGTATCACATGAAGTAACATAATTCCCCTGCATCCCATGGGCACTTTGGTACCACATCTCGGGATTGGAGACCGCGGGAGCCGCTTAAGTAACCTTAGTCCCGCAGTGTAGTTTCTACTTTGCACAAAGGCTTTTGCACACGCTGTGTGAGGGCGCTTGTAGTTCCTATTCCCTTTGGCGGCCAATTAAGGCAGTCCACCACATCCTAAGTACCTTTACGTCGGCCACGGACTGACCAATACCATATATAATGAGGTTTCAACGAACTAGTATTTATGGATTACATTTTACCTTTTTCTTTTAGTGCCTTATCCTCATTTGACGTTAGCAATCACTGTAGCCCACAAAGCCTTATATCCTTTAGGCTTCCGTAAACAATTCCGACGAAGTTTTTCTGGTACACTGCCTCAAGTTCGTAAGCCACGAAATACGTCGTCTACCTGGTCACCTTTTCCTTTTAACTTGGACTGTGGATTTCTGCCCACGTTTTACCTGTCTTCTGCAATTATTCTCCACTCTGTCTATTCTGGTATTAGCGTACTTCCGAACTAAGTTTGCCAGTATCAAAATTCCTTGTTTAAAGATCGGAGTGTCCATCCAAGCTTCTCGATGTATTTCAGCTAGACACCAGCACGAAAATGAAGTTGGTTTTAAATAATTGTAAATTTGTTTCCCTCATGGTTACCAAAAATATATCTTCAAGAAATTACCAAAAATCTAAAAATTCATGTTTCAAAAGTTTGATCATATGGCAGTTCTGTAAAAAAGTACCATTAAAATGTGTAAGCAGTTTATCTTGATACTATGGTAGTATACATAGTTTGCTGAATCATCTGGCTTTTCGTTTCGTCTCATTTCACGTTTATAGTTGTAGTGTGACAGCATACAGTTGTGTGATAATTTTAATATCTTCCAGGCCGTTCTCTTTAAAAGACAAAGATAATCTTTGTTAGACTAAAAGTATTTTGATAATTTATGATTAGTTATATTTGTATATTCACCCTTAAAAATTATTTGGCTTAAATAAACCTAAGACTTATATCTTGTAATATAATAGAAATTGACAAACATACAAAATATTTTTTATTTTAGATGTATTGGGCTCTGCTAAAGGATGGGCGGCTAGTATTCTATTCAACAAAACCGTCCGAGAACAGTTTGACAAATTCTTTGCCAGAAGAGACACGTTCAGTTTAGGAGTATGTAACGGATGCCAATTGATGGCTCTTATCGGGTGGGTTGGAACACCTGTTAATGAAGGTACTAAACCAGATATAATGTTGGAACATAATTTGTCTGAAAGATTCGAGTGCCGCTGGAGTACGGTCAAGATAGAAAAATCCAAAGCCATAATGTTAAAGGGTATGGAAGGGTCTTCATTTGGTGTGTGGGTAAGTCAATCATTTAGGTTTATATCTAATATTTCTTTGAAATTTATGACTTACTCTTTTTGATACATGCACCTAGTATTTTTTTATAAGTTTATAGTTTACATGCAGTCTATAATTGGGAGTAATGTGGTCAAAAAAATGGATATTTGATCCCATAGTGGTTTGATATTTTATGTATGTATATTCCAATTTTTTAGCGTTTTTACGACTCCGGGTACAGATCAGTGAATTTGCTTTAATGATTCGTACATACTATATCCCTATCGTATTTAGCCGTCTTCTTATACTTCTTTTTGGCCCTTCAACTTTAGTTGTAGAGTCTTGGCTGCGTTTACTATTTTCATTCACCCTTTCCGGTCTTGTGCAGCAATCTCCCATTGTTGTACTCCAATCTAACGTAGATCACTTGTTGCTGCATTTTTCCATCTTTTACTTGGACGGCCAACTGACCTTCTCTCCAATATTATTCTTTTATCGGTCTCAGTACATGTTCTGCCCTTCACAAATCGTATCTGCGTTGCCTTAATGAATCGTACAATATTTTCTTCTCCATAGACTCCATGAACTCCCTGGTTATGTACAAAGCCCGAAGATCGTCTGGTGATTCATTTGCGACTAAGGATGATACGACAAAATACGACACTCGACATCATTCCGTCTTTAGACGGAGAGCTAGTAAATAATCAGTAAGATTCTATCGAGCACATGATATTTTTGAAGCAAGTCTTCTTTAAATCTAGGCTTTGGACGGATGGATAAAACCCTACGGTTCTTTTCTAACGTTGCTCTGATACCAACGATCGTCTGGATGATTTTCCGTTCTAAGACTATGTATTTTGTTGTTTCACGCTGGTTCAATGTCCATGTCTCAATTCCATTATTATGTTATTAGAGAGTGAATTACAGTTTTATATAATCTTGTTTCAGCTGTCTTTCAGAGCAATTTTGACCTAAGTAGTGTCGCTAGGGAATAACACTCTATTTTCACAACTATTTTCGGCGTTTATCACTGTTTCCAAGTATTTGAAACATTCGAAATTGTTTTCATTTTTCGAAATGTTTTGTCTAATTCTTAGTCTTGGATTTTTAGCAACTACCACCAGTCAATTGAAAACGGAAGTCCCGAGCTTATCGGTGATATCTGAGAAACTCATAGGCGTACGAAATTTAGTTTTTCTAGAATACTTAATTTGATGAATATAATTTAACTTGTCTTTACATTTGGTTTGTAACATTACCTGATTTCGCGTAAATGAAATAAAATAATGGCGCGTTTTTATGTGTTATCCCCTGTAGGCCCCATCAAACATATATATTAAATTAACATAGCTGCTATTACAGCACAGTGAAGAAGTCAATAATTGAAGACTTGAAGTAAAAAGGATGTAAGGGCCAAGAATTAAGAAAATTTGGTAAGACCGAAAAAGTGATGTACCTATTTGTCAATGCCTTTAACATAAATAAAGATCAAAGTGTCTGGACTATAAAAAGCGCCGCTTTTGGCCGGAAAAGAACCTGGATTCAAACAACATAATTCGCACTGGAAAAGTATACCCGGTCAAACACATGCCAAAATTTTTATTGGATGGATATGCACTAATAGGGTTGAATTACTGTGAAAAACAAGCAGAAATCTGCTCACAATTTTAACACGCTTTTTTACTGGACATGAGCCTGGAACTCTGCATACAATGGGTCTGTTTCATGGAGACCTAAGCTGCAGATCTATAGCAAAGAACTTGAAATAGTTAACTATATTTTTTATGACAGGTGGCAACCATTTCTGGGTCACTAAAGGAAAGGTTTTCACTTGTGTGTTTACACATCTGGAAAATGGGATAAATAATTCCCCTTCGTGTGTGCCTGCCTATAAGTTTTATTAGTAATTCTGAATTATTTCGAATAGCTTCAACTCACTTTTATTGTAGTAATACATTAATATAATATTTAATATACATTTAGTACCATCGTAGACGAAATTTACCAATGTAACAATAAAACACTGAAAACTTTGTTTTCAAAACTTCCACAAAATTTATTTTAAATTCTTATCACTACAGCTGTTTCGGCTAATTGCCTTTCTCAAGTGATCTGTTTTTGGCATGGGTTTACACTTTATAGTCTCTAATGAAATAGGTTGAGGAGGGGAGAACTGTTTGTCTCAAGCCGGTCATTCAGAATCTGTGTTTTTTAATTTGTTAATTTCCATAGATTCTAACAAAGATAGCTTAAGGCCTTTATTTTGAATCTATGGATTTAGAATCTAGAATCTATGGAAATCAACAAATTAAAAAACACAGATATAATTCTGAATGACCAGCTTGAGACAAACAGTTCTCCCCTCCTCAAAATATTTCATTAGAGACTATAAAGTGTAAACCCATGCCAAAAACAGATCACTTGAGAAAGGCAATTAGCCGAAACAGCTGTAGTGATAAGAATTTAAAATTAGTTTTGTGGAAATTTTGAAAACAAAGTTTTCAGTGTTTTATTGTTACATAAAATGAATTTCCATCAAGTCACGGTCGAATCCATCAATTACGAAATTTACCAAATTTAAACTAAGAAGGGTTTCAATAATATTAAATGTCTGAACAACAATGAATAAATTTCGCATTAATTTCATCAGTCTATATGATTTTTGACTAATCAATTTTATTAATCACGTGTTGTAGGTTGCTCATGGAGAAGGTCGATTCACGTTCAAATCAGACACCATCTATGACCAACTGAAATCCGAAGACCTTGTCGCTTTGCGTTACGTAGACGACAATGGTAAACCGACTGAAATTTATCCTATGAATCCCAATGGAAGTATTGAAGGATTAGCGGGAGTGTGTTCCGAAGACGGAAGACATTTAGCAATGATGCCGCATCCGGAAAGATGCGTTCAACCATTCCAATGGCCGTACATGCCACAAAGCTGGGTACATTACAAGAAGAGCCCATGGGAGAAGATGTTTAGAAACGCTTATGAATGGTGTAGAAGCAATAAATTCCATAATGTTTATTATTAAGTTTAAAGAAATGTAAAAAAACAAATATTGTCGATATTTCAATGAACTTTCCGAACCATGGTCGCACATCGAGTAAATATATTGAACGCTCATGACATGTAGGTCAAATTTTATAACGTTTATACCCATTTTGAGGTTATTATAGTTAATATGTAGCGGGAATTAACAACAATTGAAGGGCTGAGTGGATGAAGGAGGTATGTAACAAAAAGTAAGTTTTGAGATATTTGACCCCAAAGTTTTCATTGTAGAACTTTTTTGTAGTTATTGGTTTTCAAATGCTTAAATAATCATACTGTTCTCATGAGTGGTGAAATTAATATGGAAGTTGAGAAAATGTTTAAATATCTGCTAACCAGACAAAAAAAAAGATGTTGTGTACATACCTCGTTCTTCCACAAATATTTTGTATATTTCATCTTTGTCTAAAGGATAAAACAGGTTATATGCATACAATTGAAAATACTGTTGTGTAGATATTCAAAATAATATTTATTTTTAATACGTATACATATTTTAATAACACCAAGGATATCGAAAATTGTCACCCCTTAAGTTTATTCATTATTTTCACGCAAAATAAGCTCATAGAACCACCTGTGTTGTTCTGGAACGAAGAGAAGTTGTTGTGTTAAGTTATCAATTTTCTCTTTTGATAGTGCACCGGTTTTCCTGAAAAGTCTTGGAATGTCAAAATCTTCGGAAAGTGTGGAGGGCTTTTTCAAATTTTTAAAAATATTGACTTTTTTAAAAGGAGTACCATAATCGAAACTCTCCTTGAAGAGGTAGGACCCATAGGTATCTACACGGATCCATTTAATGCCATCACGGAAATATACTTTTTCATTTAGAACATCTTTTTTTCTATTCATCAGTTGCATTTTATTTAGAAGGTTCTCGGTGTCTTTGAAATGATGTTGCATATCAATAACCATATTATTCTTTTTATTGGCAGATGCAATAATTTCACGGTATTGTTGTGGAGTACAAATAGTTTGATGTTTCCTTAATCTTTTTTCAATTCGGCCAAAATCCCGGTCTGAATCCAAGTAGGAATGACCTACTTCAGGAAACTTATGGTCGATTATTTGGAATATTCCTTTTTGTATAAAATACTCATAAACACACACAATTAGGAAATTTTTGTTCTGCCCTGCACACGAATCTGTCCAAATAATTAAATGATTTTTTTGTTTAAGTGCCAGCTCAACTTCAATGGTTCTTAAAAGACAACTAGCGATCTCACTACTACCCCTGCATGCTTGGTCTTCAGTCCATGTACAAAAAATGGTTTTATCAACTTCTTTAGTTATAATATGTATGCCTAAATTATAGAACCACATTTGGCGGAGGTAAAATGCTTTAGAAGTACTGAGTCTAGGCAACGGCATCGTTTGTTGGAGGTCGAATGTCATATATGCAACACCATCTGAATTTTTGGCTAGTTCCCTGTCGATATTCTGAGCCTCAAACGCTGCTTTATAATTTTCAATATGTTCCTCATTTGCAGCACCAGAATCGCAAGTGTCACTTTTCGGGTGTCCAAACGATAAGTTGAATTCATTGTTAAAAATATTGCGGTACGTGCATTCTTTAACTTTAAATCGATTTTGGACTTTGTCTGCATTACATGTATCAATATAAAGTTTATGCATAATAGGAAGCGATAAAAGCGGAGACAGATATTTCTTATGGATATTGCAGTTTCTTGAATAATGAGATAATTCTGAAGGGAAACTTGAAATATGCTGGATTATATAAGCTA
This sequence comes from Diabrotica undecimpunctata, assembly GCF_040954645.1. Taxonomy (NCBI): domain Eukaryota; kingdom Metazoa; phylum Arthropoda; class Insecta; order Coleoptera; family Chrysomelidae; genus Diabrotica; species Diabrotica undecimpunctata. The sequence goes on from NC_092806.1 coordinate 41,980,612, forward strand.
CAACATCATCTTGAATTTTATTGGGTCTATTTGAGTGTTTTCCTCTTTTGTCTGGTAGAGGAGCAGCTAAACCCATCTTAATTTGCTTTTGGATTAAGTCAACCTTCTTCATGCTAATGTTGTATAACGAAACAAAAGCTCGTTTACATGTAATAGTTTGTTTTGCCCCGTATGTTACGTTATATTGGAATGAGGCGGTCTTGTGTTTTAAAGCTCCAGTTCTTTGTCGGTGTGTGGGGATTATTTTGATACTATTATACAGAAAAGAGTTTTTAGCATTTATATCCAGTTTGTACCACGATGACAAAATTTTTTCCCTGTCTTCAATTGTAAATACCTGGGAACACTGTCGGCGACACTTTTCGGGGCATAAATTAGTACCTTTGACAATATTCTTAGCAGGTTTCAACTCACCTTTATAATTTGTGTAGGCCTCTCCTCGTTGCCTGCAGAGTGTAGCATTTAGTTTCTTCCATTCATCAACATTTCGTTGCCCTTTTCTACTTACTTTTATTTTTGGTTGGAAATGTTTCTTTTTGCGATGGACTGTAGGCAATATATGCTCTTTTTCATTTTGTCCAACAATATTTTCATTAGATTTTGCCTGACTTACTAGTATGTTATTATCCTCCATTAGTATATCATTCTCTTCTTCCATCGGTTCATTATTACTCTGTGCATCTACCATCTCATTATCAATCTCGTTTCGTATTCATCACTAGAGTTGTCCCCGAATAAGGTATCGCAACTTGAATCGTAGTTATTGTCTTCTCCATCATCTGAAAAACAAAAGATATAGTCAATTTACTGAAGTAGTTATAAGGCCCTTAATCTACCCTTAGCACATTATAAGTCGTGTCTTGCTATGACAAATTACATAATAATCATAACAAAACAGTTGACCAAGTCATGACATAAAACTTTTGCCAAATTTGTTAATTTCCATATTCATAATAATAACAGTTGGAAATATTTTGTTAGATTTTTTAATTTTAATTAATGTCAGTTTTTACATAAGGAAAACTGTAGTATTACTTGTAATTTCGAATATCTGTTTGATTAAAAAAACAAAAGATATTAAACTATACATTTGAAGTCAGAGCAGAACTGTTTACCTCCAAGTTAACACTTGGACACATTGTGAAAGTATATGGCACTTTCCCTATAACAATAAAAAATAGGTACCATTGAATATAACAAAATATTCCTACGTGAATTTCATATTTTATAAAAAAGATACTTACATTCTTCTTGGCGAACTTCATTCTTGCCTGTAGAATAGTCACTACTTGTTGATGAAATTGGCATTTGTAGGTTAGAATTCTCATTTTTCATGGTTTGTATTATATTTTTGTCAATACTCTCGCTGGCAGTTAAAATATTATCATTTAAAGCTAACTGTAACATTATCTCTCCCCTTGAAGTTATTTCGATTATCAATGTGAGCAATATTACTTAACACAACTTAAATTCGCAAAACACGTGTTAATCACAACAATCGTTTTTGTCAAATGGTGAACAGCTCATTCACAGCTAGCTGTTACGTGCATGAAGGCGGTATGTTACAGAACTTGATCAGGACACTAGTGGAAGAAGGAGGTATGTGCTATTTATGTTTCATACCTCCTTCATCCACTACAAATATAAGTAGTTGTTGATACATACCTCCTTCTGGACATTAGTATTTCTCTTAATATGGCTCTTAGAGTGCTACTGTTAGTTCCACAAAACATATTAACACATACCTCCTTCATCTACGAGAATAACTAGATTTTTGTAAAAATGTTACATACCTCCTTCATCCACTCAGTCCTTCAATTATACTATTGGAAAATGTCACTTACGTTTTCTCTTCAAGGCGAAAAATTTTTCGACATTAAAGTTAAAATAGAAATAAAATATTACTAATCTTACAATTGCCGTTAATAATTCCGAATGTATATTAATTACAAATATAAAATGCCACAATATTTTTTCATATTTTAATGGTGGATTTGCATCGGTTTATTAAGTTTTCACATGTGCTGTACTATGGTTGGTCATATTTCGAAGGAAGTTTTATTTCATACTAAAATTTAAATTGATTTAGAATATTTTTGTTTAATATATACATACTTTGTATACATACGTTAGATTTGTCTTTTTTTTATTTTTTCTTTTATATTATATTATAATCTTTTATATTATATTATATTATAATACACTCATGGACAAAAATATCGAATATTTTGGAATTTTTAAATTTTTGTTTTTTCAAAATAAATTCTGGTCAAACAAGTTGTTTATTGTAAAATAGAGTTTATTTTAACAATGTTTAATGAACAAGTTTTTATGCGGAGAAAATTGTGAAAAAAAATAAATGTTTAATATTAGGTAAATAAGGTTATTTTACTCTAAACTTAAATGATAATTTAAATTGCTTAAACAACTGGTTTAAACTGAAAGAAGTGCATGATCAGTAACGAGTATTCCCCCCTCTAGCTCTTATTAATGCTTGCATCTTTCTCAGCATGCTTGCAAGTAAATTTTGGACATATTCTTGGGAAATAGCATTCCATTCATCCTGTGCAGCAATCCGAAGCTGCTCTATCGTATTTGGAACGGGATTTCTTTGTCGTATGCTGCATTTTAGGTGATCCCACATGTGCTCTATTGGATTTAAATCCGGGCTAGAGGGTGGCCAATCTAAACTTCGAATTTGGACCTCATCAAGATAATTACTTACTATGGCAGCGGCATGTGGTCAAGCATTATCGTGCATTAACTTGAATCTTTCATATCCAATGTAACGAACATATGACAAAACATGATCTTGCAGGATGTTTTAAACGTAAGAAGTACCAGTCATCCGTCCAATCACTTCCACAAGTGCGGTACGTACCTCCCAACTAATACCTTCCCAAAGAATTATGCCATCAACTCCAAAACTAACGGTCTGGGCGGGACTGCAGCTGGCGAATCATTCTCCAACTCTTCTGTAAACATAGTTTTGACCATCTGGCATCCATAATAGGATTCTGGTCTCATCAGTGAAAAGAACGTTTTTCCAGTTGTCGATATTCCACTAAATATGCGTTCTTGCAACTTCCAAATGACGAACTTTGGAGAAGACGTGGAACTTTGGCGGGGCGTCTGGGCTTTAAGTTTGCTTTATTTGATCTTCGTCTAACTGTTTGTGAACTCATATTAACTTGTCTAACATTTAATAGCTCATTTCTGAGGTGCATCGATGTCAATGAACGATATCGTGTAGAATTAAGAACCAAAAAACGGTCATCAATTGCGGTTGTGCACCTTGGGCATCCTTGACCAGGCCTTCGTACAAAATTTCCTGTTTCGCGGTACCTTTTTAGAGTATTTGAAACTATAGATTCAGTTCTGGTGAGACGTCGTGCGATACCTTTTTGTGCATATCCTTCCTCGTACAAAATTACAATATGTGGTACTTGGACTTCATCGCAGTGCCGAATTGGTGGGATACTTGTTTTAAACTTAGTTAAATCAAAACAATATTTAATAAAACTTAATAAATTAAACTAACAATAACCGAATTAGTATGATTTTTCCTTTGCGTGAAGAAGGATTTTTACGATAAAATGTACGAATGACACTAACCACTGAATAAACGTCAAATAAACATCAAAATATTTCAAACCAGTTGAGTACATCAGTCTACGTTATGAGTATTATCAGTAATCTAAAATTATTTTGAAATAATAGTGACTACAAAAAAAAATGGAAAATTCCAAATTATTCGATATTTTTGTCCATGAGTGTATAATTGATCTTTTAAAAAGATCAGTTATTTTAATGACAATATTGATATTGTGTTCTGCTCAAATATAAAAGTAATAATTTATCACATTGCTCTCGATGACGCGAGGCTAAAGTTTACAAATAGGTTCTATTAGCGCAGTGTTTAGTGTTCATTTCAGCAAAACCCTTTTAGTTGATTGGTAATCGCTATATTTTTCGAGGCCATCCACTTATTCATTTATTACAACGTTTTCCATTGCATTTCTTGTTTTGCGGTGTCAACAATGAATAAGCCTGTAGTTTCTTTTATTAAGTGTGCTTGTTTGTATATAATGTTGCTATCCACTCTTGAAATTCCGAGGAAAAGGTGCTTTAGTCAGCTTAAAAACTTCAAACCTTATATTGTTTGTTTTTTAAAATCTACCGGGTGGGAATTCGAAAGAAGTTAATATCTGTTAATTTGGCCGAATTTTGGAATGCCTATATAAATAGTACAGACAGAGGCGTATTTTATATAGGCCACATGGGTACTCTACTTCATTTGCGACAAAGGATGATGCCAAAATACGACACTAGACTTCATTCCGTCTCTAGACGCAGAGCTAGTAAATTATCAATCAAGATTTTATCCAGCACATGATATTTTTAAAGCAAATTTTCTTTAAATCTAGGCTTTATACGGATGCATAAAATCCTACGGTTCTTTTCTAACATTGTTTTATTACCTACAATACTATTTTATAGAAGTTAGGTAATTACGTCTGCATTGTCTAATACCATCACATTCAATGAGAATAGTTTTTCAACTTTGCTTTAAGTATCTACAAAATAATAAAACGTACATTTGAATAATCCCTTTTTCTTCTAATTGATTGCCTTACGCAGACACAGTATGAAGATTTTTTGTGCTGCACCTTTTATTTACTAGATATTTGTGGCTCACCTATATCTACTTACTTATGGAAGATCTGGGCGGTTGGTAATTTGACTTAAAAGTGAGCATTTCATTCTTGAAAAAGAAGATGTGTACTATTCTGTCGTACAGATGTTTCAACTTTTTCATCATATGTTGCAAGTGTAGAAGGTCGACCTCCAATTTGTTTAGGACATCTGACTGTTCCAGTCTGCTAATATTCCTTAATTGTTGTATAAATTGTTAAATTCGCAACACCTAAAATTAGCACATTACTTAGTAAGTAAGTCTTGATTGTAACAATCACTATTCTGCAAAACTAACCTGTTGCTTGTTTTATTTTGCTACCACGGCTGTTATTTACATTTCAGGATCATCAATTTTTTTTGTTTATACAGGTTTATAATGCATTGTTTTTCATTTGATGATAAATTACCTAAATCCATTTGGCGTTTTTTAGGTGGAAAAAAGCAATTACCACTGGTACTTGACATTGAATTTATATTTTTAGCATAATGACACTAATACGTCGCTAAAGAGATCTAAAAAGTATTATTTTTATATAAATGCAGACTAAAAATCTAAAAATTAAAGGAATAAAGCAGAAAACGCAAAAAATCGCCGATATAACGTAATTAACCTATGAATTTTAAATGTCAATAGTGTCAAAATTTTATAATTTAGTGGTATAAACTTGCCTGCGGTTGTACTAATTACAAACAAGCATCACGGCGCGGTAAATTTTTATGTCACCTTCTAGTTTAAAAACGAGGTATAGTATACAGTAGGCATTTTTATTTAAATTTACATAGTTACGCTTACTTAACTATTGAAAATTGAAAAAGTATAGTTCTATCTAATTGGACACCACCAAATTAAAAAAAAAAAGCTCAACCAAACAGAACACACTCAACTTTTAGAGTAAAACTTCATCAGAAAACGAATCGGATAGTAAAGAGTTGGTGCTTAAATACACGGCGTCAAATATAAACCCAATGTACTGTTGCTTCTGCATCCTATTCCTACATACTTTTCACTACTACTACTACTCTGTACTGAAAGACACGTATCGGAATAGAAACAAAAATGTAAAAGTCATGGATAGCAACATTCTGTAACAGATTAGTATGAAAAAAAATATCAAGTAAATCACGACAGAATTTAGTATTTTGTAAAAAAAGGAAAGCAAATAGAAATGACATTTTATAATTAATAAAAACTTTATTTATATTTAAATAAAATAGCCAAGTTCCTCGCGATATTAGTAACATACATTCCCAGTTTACTGTACAACAAAACAATTGTTAAAATACGTATTGTATAAAATATTATTTGAATCTTTTCTATGACAATAATTTTTAACTTCTAGGTAGTTTAGGAACTATTTTTATAAATAATTAAAAAGTAAATGCTTTATTTTTATAATGTACTTTTCTAAAAAAGTGTTAGGGGATATTTTTATTATTGTTAAATAAATTTATTGTTATCGAATATTTGGCATTATCTTATTTATTTGACGCTAATCTACCCAAGGCCAGTTCAAAGTACAATATTTTGCACTTTAATAATCTTGTAAATCTCCTCTTTTACGTTTATTAAACGAACCAAAAATATCACTTATAATTGCATTTTGTAACCTAATTCACACTTTGTGAAAATTTCGCCGATGTCTATTTCCTTAAAAAAACAACTGTTTCACACCAGAGAACAAAGCAACTTGTATTAACACCAACTTTAAGTCACTACTGGTGGAGAACAAAGTTCTAACTAGAGCCAAATACCTTACCATCACAAACATATCCAACCCAAAAACATCCACCCCACCCCCCAGTCCAGTTCCAAAAAACATAACATAAACATATCCAAACACACGTATTCATTCACAATTCTGCAATTAACGCAGATTCAACCGATTATTTAAAACTCAAAATCTACTCAGCCCAAAATTCGAGCCACTTACCGCTAACTACCCCGACAAATCCGCCACACCTGCAACAGAAACAATACCTTCTGAACCTTCACCCCCCAACCTTACAAACAACACACATAAAATGAAACATACTACAGAGCAATCAATTCAAACAATGGATTTAAACCATCTTCTACAGCCATCACACACAAGACAACCTAGCAAGATAATATAACCCATATAAATACCATATAGAACACATCTCACGAAAAATTTGCCAACAAAAAGATCTCCACTTTAAAATCAAACGAACTTCTTGCCAATTACATAGCCCACTTAAAAGTCGATTCGTTAGACAAAATAGCACTACTCAACACATTCCAATTCTTAAATATCCACGAATTCCAGGCAAAACTAAGAAACAGCATCGGTGATAACATAATCAACATTGGCCTCGGATATTTCAATAACACCACACAAATTAACAAAATCCAATCAAACCTCCATCTCGTCATTACAAGCGATAACAAGAATATTTCACACAAACATTGAAAACCGTCTATCATAGGCCACGCTCGTCACACTAAATGTAAGCACAGAAGTACGGTATTAAACTGAACGGGGAGATTATACGTGGTGAAATCCATGGATCAAAGAACGTCATCCTCCAGCGCTTAAAATACTGTTCTGGGTGCTGCCAAAGCAGGAATCACAATACAAAATACCAACAAAAAACCACTATCTCTACAAACTGCAGACAAAATCACAAATCATATGAATGGCAAATGCACCATCCAGACATATTCACACAAGTGTCCTGCCAGAAAATGCGCTTCCACAACAGAAACGGACACAGAGTCACTACCCCAGAGGGAGCCAAGAAGCCCCCTCCCTTTCTTTCTTTGTCAGTACATCCATATTAACATTGAAACAGGTAGGGACTTAGTGAAGAGCCTTGATGCAAACCAACCGTCACTGGAAAACTTTCGGTCAATCCGACACAAGTCCTCACTGTGGTGTACGTTCACTCATACCTATCCTTCACGAGTCTTACGTACTTCTCAGGAACCCATTTCCTTCTCATACATCTCTACAGCTCTTGTCTAGGAACTATGTCGTACGCCTTCTCAAGATCTATAAATACCAAATTTAGCTCTCTTTTTTTCTCGCCACATTTCTCTATCAACTGTCACAAAGCAAAGAAGTCATCCGATGTCCTCCTTTCTGGCATAAACCCTTCTGTTCTCAAACTGTTCTTCTCCTATCGAGGTCCCTCTCTTTAATCTTCGTTCCACAGTTCTCTCCCAAATTTTCATTGTGTGAGGCAATAACTTTATTTCTCTACAGTTCTTTCAGTCCTCAATTCTATAATATCATCACACTCTCTCTCCATTTATTGGGCATCCCTTCTTCCTCATAAATATCCTACTCACCATTTTCAACAAAATCCATTCCCCTCCTAGAGTCTTTCAAACCTCCACACCTATTCCATCAGGTCCTACCACCTTACCTTTATTAATCATATTTAACGCCTCGACAACTTCATCTCTCGCTATCCCCGGTATTACATTCTCATTTGGGATCCCGCATCCTCTATCTCTCGTCTGGTGTTTTTCACTTAGCAACTTTCTAAAGTACTACTACCGTCTTTGCTTTATTTCAACATCGGTTCTTAACCCTCTTCCATCGACACTCTTACTCTGCCGCACGTGGGTCAAGTTGTTTGATGAATTGTTCCTGGCTTTAGCAATGCTGTATCACATTTTTATCTTATCAGGTGTTTCTTACTCTTCATACAGCTGTGCAGACGATCTCTCCTTAGCAATAGCTACAGCGCCATTTGCTTCCCTTTTTCTTCCTTTTATATATCCTTATCTTGTTCTCTTTTAGACCATCATACCTCTTTCTAGCTCCTTTCTTCTTTCTAACCTCCTGTTGTACTTAATGGTTCCACCAGCACGTTTCTTTGTGTTTGGTAAAGAAGGTCCTTTACCAGATGTTCTTCGTAGCACTTCCTTTCCGAGTCGCGCCACAACTGTACTGTTACCTTTCTACCAGTCACTTAACATATCTTTTTCCTCAAGCTTTTCCAGCGCTCTACTCTTAAACACTTGCCAAATCCTTATCCTTTAACTTCCACCACTTTACTTTTTGGTGTCCTACTTGCTTTCCTTTTCGCTTCATCTTTATCTCCGCATCCACTATCTCCGGTTGGTGTCGACTAGTTAGACACTCACCCTTTATCACTTTACAGTTGGTAACTTCTTTTAGCTGACTTTTTCTACACAGTATAAAATCTCTCTGACTTTCTTTCCTTTCCCCCGCTACTATAGGTAACATACTGGTCTTCAGTTTTCATAAAGAACGCATTAATGGCAGCCAAATCCCATGCCACTATAAAGTCAATTACACTATTCACCAAATACCCAATCACCTACAATACCTTTACCCTTATCCCATAATAAATAAAATTAAATATACACCCCAAAAATCTAAATTTTGCCCGGTCGCATAGAAAATTCAACTACCGAACTAGAACGAACAGGTACAAATCTAGCATGCAGATCAGGAATATAAACAGCTCACCTTCGAGGAGCCCCTCAGTTAGTGGCCAGTCTCCGGCAGGTTATCCTTATCCCATAATAAATAAAATTAAATATATACGGGAGGAAAAGAACTCTAGTGGATGTCGCAATGCCTCCGATAATGTGTACCGCTGCTAAGCACGAAACTCATACAGAATTGTAATTAAATTTTGTTCAGGTGAGTGTTTTTTTTATATTATTAACAGTTAGTTGGATTATTGTAATGTACTATAAATTATATAATAGAAATAAACTGTTTTCTTTTTCTTCTTCTTCTCATATTGTTTTGTGTATTGTATTATTTTTTAGGAAAAGTCCTAGATGTTTCAAACTTGGTACGTACGTTTCTATTGATATAAGCTTAGTCAGATTTTGGAATCGACATGTCCTCTTCTTCTTCTCCTTTATTCGCTCTCGTATTCTTAAATCTTTTCTTTATCTTAAAATTCCTAAAGTAATAAAACTTGGCATCTACTTTCCGTTTGGTGTACGAAAAAACCCCATTGATTTTGTGATTGCCATGTCTTCTTCGTCGTTCTTATTTGTATTTTAACACATTTTTTTCTTAAAAAAAAGTTCGCTAATCTAAAAACTTAGATAGGTTTCATTTATATATCTTCTTCTTCTTCTTTTGGCATCATAACCCTGGATGGGTCTTTGCCTGTCTGGCTATGTCCTTCCACTCAGATCTCTCTTGTGCCCTTCTTCTCCATTGTCTTATGTTCATTGTTTTCAGGTCGTCTTCCACGTCATCCAACCATCTCGTTCTGGGCCTTCCTTTTTTTCGCCTTCCTATGGGCTTCCATTGCAACATTTTCTTTGTTGTTTTTGCATCGTTTTGTCTCTGCACATGTCCCAGCCATGACAGTCTTTGACTTTTCACAAATCTTACAATGTCATAACCTTCATTTAACTCATTAACCTCGTCGTTTCTCCTGATTCTCCATGTGCCATCTTCCTCTTGTACCGGGCCATATACTTTCCTCAGTATTTTTCTCTCGAATGTCCTGAGTTGGGCTTCATCTTTTTTCGTCATTACCCAAGTTTCACATCCATAGGTTACTACGGGTCTAATCAGTGTTCTGTAGATAGTCATTTTGGTTCTTTTGTCTAATAATTTCGATGTCATCAATCTTTTATTCGCATAGTATGTACGATTCCCGCTGAATATACGTGCATTAATTTCGCTACTTACGGAGTTCTTCTGATTCGTGGCTTATTCCTACTAATGATGGCTACATCGTCTGCATATGCAGTAATTTGTACTGATTTGGTGTTTATATGGCCGGTTATATTGGTGTTTCTGATGACTGCCTCAAGAACTAGGTTGAATAACATGGTTGATAGGGCATCTCCCTGTCTTACTCCCATGTTGATGTTAAACAGGGGAGTCAGTTCTCCATCTACTCTGACTGCGGCTTTTGAACCCTGCAACGTCATTTTTATGAGGCTGATGTATTTCTTAGGTATACCTAGAGTACAAAGGTCTTCCAGCATTCTGTCTCTTTTTACACTATCAAAAGCTTGTTTAAAGTCTATATACATATTATATAGGTCTATGTCGTATTCATAAGCTTTTTCTTGTATCGTTCTTAGTATGAATATGTTATCTGTAGTGGCTCTATTTGGTCTGAATCCATTTTGATAATCACCAATTATATTCATTTATATATAGGGTCATATTAAAAGCCGAAATTGACATATATATATATATATATATATATATATATATATATATTTTATACATGTCTATATGACATTTGAATAATGTACATTGTAATGTACATTAGGATCAAGTTAAAAAAAGTTGCAAATTAACAGATTTATTTTGTGAGTTTAACTTAATTGTAATACATTACATTGCGTAAAAGTTTTTGAAACAGTTTCTCATCACATTTTTCCCAAAAAACATTTGTTCTTGAATGACAGTTCGGATTTTTACATCGAGCATCTTCTTTTTTATCGTCATATTCGGGGCAGTGGTCTGCTAAATCTCTCCGAATCTCTTCTGCTGGTCGTATATCTGATTTTTTTCTTTTTGGCGTATCAAGAATTGCAGACTGTCGAGGAGAATTCTCTCCACGTGGACGATCAGGACCTCTTTTGTTTACAGGTTTACCCATAACAACTAAAGCTTCACCAATTTTCATCTTGAAATGCAGTAGAATAAGGATATCTTTAGGGTTAGCCTTCTGTGTTTGCATAAAGGCCTTATATTCTAGCCAACTATTCACACAAGCAAGGTCAAATGCATGAAAGACCATTCGTAAAGTCCATTTTTTTGATTTGATAAATACTCTGTAATATGACAAAAGCTGATCCAAAAAGTCTACACATATATTTATTGTACAATGCGATGGCCTCTAGTCTTTTAATATCAATGAATCTTTTGTTGCCCTTGTCCCATCTCGTCACTGTGTCCTCAGTGCCTTTTCCCATATAATTAGATCCAACAACGACTGATTTATTGTTTTGCCATTTTACAAACACTACTGATCCTTCTGCATTAACCACTTCTTCATTATATGCTCTGTTTTGTTTACTGAAATCTTTATCTGGTGTAAACGGTCGTCTCTGAAATCTATCTAGTCGCACAGTACCTATTGAATATAATATGTGTCTCACTGTTAATTCTTCAAAAAGTAAATAACTTGAAAAATAATTATCAAAATGGACAAAAACATTTTCGGCTACATCTTTAGTAAGGTGCAACACTACGGAAGGACCCAAACCAAATTTGTTTATCAACTCTGTTGGTATTTCAGTCGTCGAGCCTTGATAAATTATAAAATCGTAATGCATTCCATTGGCTCCGCACATAGCAAAAATTTTAATACCCCATGGGCATGGCTTATTCTTCACGATCGCATAAAACGCGTGAAAACTTTTAAATACCTTGGCACCACAATCAATGACCAATCGGGTCCACAACAAGAAATAAAAACCCGAATACAAATGGCAAGACAAGCTTTTGTGAAATTCAGACCTCTCCTATGTAATCAAAACCTAAATTTCGAAATACGCTACAGAATGGTCAAGTGCTACATATGGTCCATCTTGCTTTCTGGCATGGAAACGTGGACTTTGAAAAAAACATCTATCAACAAACTTGAAGCATTTGAAATGTGGTCATTGAGAAGAATGATGCGTATACCTTGGGTGGATAGAGTTCGAAACGATGACGTCCTTAAGAGAGCCGGCGTGGAAAGAGAACTCTTTGAATTAATTAAAAAACGCAAGATTGGTTACCTTGGGCACATATTGAGAGGAGCAAAATATGAAATACCACAGTTAATCCTACAAGGGAAGATCGAAGGTAGGAGAGGAGCCGGCCGCAAACAATTATCCTGGTTAAGGAATATTAAAGAATGGACAGGAATACACAATACAGGCGAGCTGTGTCACGCCGCCAAGAACAGAATTCTAGTAATGAGATAGTCGCCTACGCACTTTGGTGTATGGCATGTTAAGAAGAAGAAGATTGTTTAAAATTTAGTCTTTCAGTAAATGGTACTATCTGTTCATCAACAATAAAATGTTTATCTTTTTCCAGATCAAGACATCTGTTGCGGAGTGCATCAAAAAACGGTCTAACTTTAAATAATTTATCATTTGAATTGGCGGTTTTTCTAAATTGTTTACTATATGGATATTTTATCGTAATAAGAAGAATCTCTACTCATATTATTTAAAAACAAACCAATATTATACATATATATATATATATATATATATATATATATATATATATATATATATATATATATATATATATATATAACGAGTTTATTACAGCTGCCGCCATTTCTCGCAACCTTCCTGCGGTTGGTGGGGATCCACTGTAATATTCTCTTTGGCCATCGTTGATCATTCATCCTTTCTACATGGCCATACCATTTCAGCCTTTTGCATTCTATAGTTTCCAGGACGTCAATGTCTATGCCCATACGCTCTCTGATTTCAGTATTCCTTACTCTATCTCTTCTAGTGAGTTGGCAAACATATATTATACATACTATCCCAATATATTCTAATTCGACGAAAGCCCATACAACCGATAATGATGTGGAGTCCAACAAAAGTGGTAATTTCATTTTTATCGGTTGGTCTAAATGTTTCGCCACTTTGTAAAGTGGTCATTTCAGCAACTTTTTCAAAAAATAATAGTGAAAAGTACTGTAAAAAGTAATCTACAGACTTCTCTTCATTTGATGTATTGTGTTGTATACTACGAGTCTTACTTGGTTTTATTTTTCTGGGTACATACTTTCTTTTCTGCCTCTTTATCTTAATTTTTAGTTTTTTCCATTTAGAGAAAAATCATTTATCATTTCCTAAAAAAAATAGTTATATATTTAATACATAAAAAAATATTGACAATTCTTACCGCTCCAATCTGATTTCCTGCGATATCCGGAGTATTTTTATTATTTGTCTTTGTTTCTATTTCTTCATCACTAGAATTAGATTCAATATCTGAATGATTCTATAAGTACTGCAACATATTTTCACATTCAAGTTCGAATTGGTTATCATCTAATAGCGCCAATAACACCTCACGATCCCGTGGATCTTCTGGATTAAAACCTGAAATAATATTAGAACTAGAGCCTGATGCACATTACAATGTACAATAAAAATGAAAGCTTATTTTCTAACAAAATGTAAAAGAAAATATATATTTTATATGCCAATACTTTGATTCTGACATTTTATAAAATGTTTGATATATATTTTATTGGTTTGTAAAATCTGCTATATAAATAAAACGATTTTTTACTTACCTCGTTTACGACTAGTTGACGCCGCCATGACTAATAGTAATAATTTTCAAAGTAAAGTAATGCGTTCTATTTAAACAATGGTAATGCCAATGCGTTTAAACCGATAGCTAAAGAGCAACTGATTTATTTATGTCTACCAGAAATTGCTTAAATTAGCAAATATGCTGATTTATACAATTTTTGGACATGAAATACATTTCTTAGTGGATATGATGTACACCAGGTCTGAAAGGGTTAAGCACAGAATCATAGTGACATAATTTGATGGAATTATAAATAAATATTAAAAAATATATTTTAAGATAGTACGGTGTTGGCCTGAAAAGAACCATCATTCTTTCATACGAATTTATTGTTATCTCAAACCATACAAATTTTGAGATGTTACAGTAAAGCACTGATACAGCGACATATTGGCGACCTGGGTTCTGGTCACATTTTTATTAGATGTCTGTTTCACTTCTGAATTTCTGTTGAACTTATGAGATATATTTACTAATTTGCTATAGCCGTAAATAGTTTAGGTTGATATTTAAACTAAATTTCACTCTCATTTTTCACGAGATCTTAATTAAGATATAAACGGTTTTAAGATACAATTTATTTTAAGTAATAAAAAAGATGCGATTTCTTACCATTCCTCTTTGGCCTAACCGAAACTGGAGTCTGCAATTAACGGACCATCACCATAAATTCTTTGTTCCGGTAAGTATACTTTAAGATATAATTACATGAAATTTTTGTGATAAACAACAAAACTTCTGATGAATTCAACGTCGAAATATATGAGTAAATAGGGCAAGTTGAAAATTTGGCTTAATAAGTTGGTATACCGTAAGGTTGCATGCATGATTTAATAAATTGTAACCAGATGGTTATTAAAGAATTTTTATTTGCATAAATTTAAAAAGGTCGGTGTAAAAAGGTCCTGACGTAAACAGTACTTTTGATGAATTCAAGTAATACTTTAAAATAATTAATGTTAAAGATAAAATATCGTAAAATAGTGTTTTACTGATATATTCTACATGGCGCTACATATATAAAATGTTTTTTTTTTAATTTAATAATGCATCAACCACGAGGGTCATTAGCGTATTTAGATTAATGTGACAGTTGATACAATTAGTGTATATACATAGGTTTACACTAATTATAATATGTATGTGTATTGTTACGATAAATATATGATTCATATTAACCTGTAAACATATTATTTCAAATTCTATTCTATTCTAGTAATTTCGCCGCTCAGCTGAAAAACCTGTTTGCGAACCTGACTTTTCGGGAGAGTCGCCGTCCGAATTCGAGGGGATTCTCGATTAACTATATTTTATATTTAAGGAGGGAATTTTGTTGAAAACAGTTAGTTCTAGTTCTAGTTTTGAATCTCGAGTTTAAATTGTAAGCCGGAAATAAATATAAATAAATATTGTGAAATAAATTAGTGAATATCGTAATAAAGACTTTAATAAACTTGTAAGTGTTATAAATGTAGAACCTTTGATAATAAATAAAGACAATAAATTAGATTAATAAAAAAGTACTACAGTGGTGTCAAGAGTGAAAAAGAAACTAAATTGTGAAAATGACTACGATTTATGAGCTCACAGTTACGAATTTAAGAAGACATCTCGAGAATAGAGAATTAGCTTCTACCGGAAAAAAGGCTGATTTAGTCCAACGACTAAAGAACGTTTTGGAGTAAGAGGGTTTGGACCCCGAAACTTATATATTTGAAGATAAACATGATGCTGTCATCTCGTCGATTTCGAAATTAGAGAACAAAGTTTCTGGCGATATCACATCATTAAAGAACAAAGTTTCTGACGATATTTCGAAAGTTTCTTCTGATGTAGCCAAAGTTTCTGGTGATGTGGCCAAAGTTTCTGGTGACATCGCTTCTTAAGAAGACAAAGTTTCTAACGAGATTTCTTCTCTGGAAAGCAAAGTTTCTGCTAACATCTCTTTGGAGATCTCTAAAGTCACTTCTGAGATGTCTGCCCTCGACGATAGAATATCGTCGTTAAAAAACGTTAAAAAAAGTTTGCTACCGATATGTTGGCCTTCGAAGAAAAGATATGGAAAGAGATGGAAAGGAAGATGGAGAAAACAGGGACAGCACAGAGAGGAAACAATCCAATTACAGTAGAGACAAAAGAAGACGAGACAAAATGTAACTTGGAAACACGCCCCAAATTTGAAGGAAGTGGAGGTTTTGTTCATGTGAAAGTCCCAACTTTCGACCAAAAATCGTCATGGAACTACATGACCAGCGAATGGATGGTCTGAAAAAGAAAAGGCTGTAAACCTGACTATCGCTCTTCGAGGAGATGCCTTGGATGTGCTTCAGACCATAGCCGTAGAGGAATTGTGGTGAAATAGGACACGTACGAAGTTCATGTAAGCACCCTAGGTACGACGCAAATCAAGAAACTCACCATCAGGAAAACTAGAACTACCTTTGTGCAATATAATTTTACTCGGAAATATAATGTCGTTATGGCTTTGCCTTATTAACAGCTCACGAAAGTTAAGTCTCAAAATTTCTAGTTAGATAATCCGTTTTAAATAAATTTTTTTAAGATGTAAAATGGTACGACCGAAAATTATTGTCTTTAATGCCATTAGTTGAAAATAATCTAACAATGCCAACTTGGAAATTTTCTGAAACTTTATCGAAAATGTCATCGTCTTTTTATACATATTTTTTAATATCTTACATCCTGCTTGCCTTTGGTTTAGATACACCTTACGAATTTTTAGTGATACACTTATGTTCGATGATACATTAGATCGATAAGACTACCAAATATACTACATATATATATATATATATATATATATATATATATATATATATATATATATATATATATATATATATATATATATATTGTTATGTTTCTTCTTTCCCAACCAAAGAAAAATAAATAAAAAAATCCATCGAAATAAAATTTTAAGATATCAATATAAACAAATTGTATATAGTACCCCAGAATATATAATGAAGGGTATAATGCCACTAAGGCCATGGGAAGATAGAGAACAAAAGGAATACACACAGATAATGGAAAATGTGCAGAGGAGATTGCGGAGAGCAAACGAAAAATATATCCAGAGGCAAGACCAAAATAGAAAAAGAAGACCAGTTACTTTCAAAAAAGGTGAGAAGGTTATGGTGAGAGCATTGCGCGTGTCCAACATACCTAGCAACGTATGCGGAAAGTTAATGCCTGTTTTTGAGGGTCCGTACATAGTAAACAATGAGAATGGGATAAATAGTTATGAGTTGAAGCACATAGAATCAGACAAGATTAGGGGAATTTATAATATCAACGATGTTTACAAATATTATGAATAAAATACTGGTATTGTTTTTGCATATAGAAAAATCCCTGCATAATTCAGTAATTTTTATCATATGCAAAGGCGGGGATTTGTTATGTTTCTTCTTTCCCAACCAAAGAAAAATAAATAAAAAAATCCATCGAAATAAAATTTTAAGATATCAATATAAACAAATTGTATATAGTAATTTAAGATAAGATTTAGTGTAGATAAGAATAGAAATTTGTTTGGCAAACGACCTTTTTCCGTTTCAAACAAAATTATCAAAAATCCTTTGTTTAGAATTAGAAGACATTTTACCTGTAAGTTAATCTTTTCATTGTTTGTATAGTCGAGTATTAAATGACCATATTCTAATCTTTTGAAATATGTATAAATGATGTATTAAAAAAACCAATTTTAAAGTAAGCTATTTAGTTTTCTCTGAAACCGAAATTAGGCTTTTCCAAAATCATGGTAAACACAATTTGAGCTTTTTGATTGGACGGTCGTTTTTAAATGGGAATTTGGGAGTCGATCATGAGACAGGAGAAGTTAGTCATATTTTGGTCATCGAAAGGAAACAGTTGTTTGTCTCAAGATAGGGTGTGGTTCGTCAGTTTGGATACCGGCGTAACGAAAAGAAGTGAATAGTTTGAAGAAGGAGATAACAAGTAGATTAAAGGAGGTCCTTGTATCTATCGTGGGCATTTTATAAACTATATGTGAAAGTATTCTTACGGCATAAAGTTGACAAAAGGAGGTCCTGGTGTCATAAATAAATAGCTGAGTTTGGAGAAGTGAATCAGGTGTTTTTTGTGTAGTCTGCAGGAGGTTTGCAGAGACGTTAAAAAAGAGCCGAGGTGCCAAAGAGGAGAGATCACATCTTTGAGGAGACTGGACTTTTCTGGGTATTTTCCAACATACAACTCAAGAAGAAAATAAGCTGTAAGTGTTTGTACAATTGAATTTTATATCTGTGAAGGATCGTTTCGACATCATGGTCATTAGCATTCAAATTTAAGAACTGAGGTTTTGTTAGGCTAATCAAAAGTTTAAAGTTTTGTGGTTTCTTTTTTCAAGCAAAGAAAATTTTAAATAAAATTGGTTTTTCACGTAATATAAATGTATGTAGCTTTATAATCTTATTATCATAATAATTTGATTTATTTTCTTGTATGCTGATTGATAAGATAACGACAGAATTTAATAATTGTTTTATTCGTTCATACAAAATAAAGAAACGTAAATCTTTGTAATATAATATATTTGTATTCTTATCCTTTCTTCTCTCCCGATAAAAGACAACTAGAAAATCTTTTGAATCCATCGAACACAGGTAATATAAGGATTATTTTATTTTTGATTTTTGATTTTTAGACAAAGAACAAACGGTGGAAATGAATTTGGCAATGAAACAAGGACAGAGAAGAAAGAGGAGATTCGCAAAAGAAATTACACAAAAGTGCCAGATCTGTCAAAAATATAAAATTAGAAATTTCAAAAACGAAAACGTTACAAAAAATATTATATCCCGGAACAAATTAGATATTGTAGCAATAGATATGTTAAGCGATCTAATTATGACGACGAAGAGGAATAAACATGTTTTAGTCATGGTAGATGTGTTTTCCAAATATGTAAAATTATACAGTTGCCGTACCACGAAAGGGGAAGAAATAATGAGAAAAATCGACAATTTTATAGCCACCGTAGGAACACCAAGAAGGATTCTTCTAGACAATGCAACATATTTTAAAAATGATCCTTTCAAGGGACAACTTCGAGAACGGGGAATAGAGACAAATTTTGTTAGCATCAGACATCCACAGAGTAATCCTTCGGAACGTTTTATACAGGAAGTGACAAAGTTTCTACGGATTACAACAGAGGGTCAACATCGACGATGGAATAGGAAAGTCGCCGAAGTAGAAACGTATCTAAATAGTCTGAGCACTGTAACGAAAGAGACCCCAGAATATATAATGAAGGGTATAATGCCACTAAGGCCATGGGAAGATAGAGAACAAAAGGAATACACACAGATAATGGAAAATGTGCAGAGGAGATTGCGGAGAGCAAACGAAAAATATATCCAGAGGCAAGACCAAAATAGAAAAAGAAGACCAGTTACTTTCAAAAAAGGTGAGAAGGTTATGGTGAGAGCATTGCGCGTGTCCAACATACCTAGCAACGTATGCGGAAAGTTAATGCCTGTTTTTGAGGGTCCGTACATAGTAAACAATGAGAATGGGATAAATAGTTATGAGTTGAAGCACATAGAATCAGACAAGATTAGGGGAATTTATAATATCAACGATGTTTACAAATATTATGAATAAAATACTGGTATTGTTTTTGCATATAGAAAAATCCCTGCATAATTCAGTAATTTTTATCATATGCAAAGGCGGGGATTTGTTATGTTTCTTCTTTCCCAACCAAAGAAAAATAAATAAAAAAATCCATCGAAATAAAATTTTAAGATATCAATATAAACAAATTGTATATAGTAATTTAAGATAAGATTTAGTGTAGATAAGAATAGAAATTTGTTTGGCAAACGACCTTTTTCCGTTTCAAACAAAATTATCAAAAATCCTTTGTTTAGAATTAGAAGACATTTTACCTGTAAGTTAATCTTTTCATTGTTTGTATAGTCGAGTATTAAATGACCATATTCTAATCTTTTGAAATATGTATAAATGATGTATTAAAAAAAACAATTTTAAAGTAAGCTATTTAGTTTTCTCTGAAACCGAAATTAGGCTTTTCCAAAATCATGGTAAACACAATTTGAGCTTTTTGATTGGACGGTCGTCTTTAAATGGGAATTTGGGAGTCGATCATGAGACAGGAGAAGTTAGTCATATTTTGGTCATCGAAAGGAAACAGTCGTTTGTCTCAAGATAGGGTGTGGTTCGTGAGTTTGGATACCGGCGTAACGAAAA
Organism: Diabrotica undecimpunctata; assembly: GCF_040954645.1. Classification (NCBI taxonomy): domain Eukaryota; kingdom Metazoa; phylum Arthropoda; class Insecta; order Coleoptera; family Chrysomelidae; genus Diabrotica; species Diabrotica undecimpunctata. Next base: position 42,000,840 of record NC_092806.1, read on the forward strand.
GAAGTGAATAGTTTGAAGAAGGAGATAACAAGTAGATTAAAGGAGGTCCTTGTATCTATCGTGGGCATTTTATAAAGTATGTGTGAAAGTATTCTTACGGCATAAAGTTGACAAAAGGAGGTCCTGGTGTCATAAATAAATAGCTGAGTTTGGAGAAGTGAATCAGGTGTTTTTTGTGTAGTCTGCAGGAGGTTTGCAGAGACGTTAAGAAAGAGCCGAGGTGCCAAAGAGGAGAGATCACATCATTGAGGAGACTGGACTTTTCTGGGTATTTTCCAACATACAACTCAAGAAGAAAATAAGCTGTAAGTATTTGTACAATTGAATTTTATATCTGTGAAGGATCGTTTCGACATCATGGTCATTAGCATTCAAATTTAAGAACTGAGGTTTTGTTAGGCTAATCAAAAGTTTAAAGTTTTGTGATTTCTTTTTTCAAGCAAAGAAAATTTTAAGTAAAATTGGTTTTTCACGTAATATAAATGTATGTAGCTTTATAATCTTATTATCATAATAATTTGATTTATTTTCTTGTATGCTGATTGATAAGATAACGACAGAATTTAATAATTGTTTTATTCGTTCATATAAAATAAAGAAACGTAAATCTTTGTAATATAATATATTTGTATTCTTATCCTTTCTTCTCTCCCGATAAAAGACAACTAGAAAATCTTTTGAATCCATCGAACACAGGTAATATAAGGATTATTTTATTTTTGATAACAAATAAGTTATAATTCTTTTTTATTGGCTCAATAAACTAAGTTTGAACTCAAAATAAACAATCATAACAAAATATATATATGTATATATATATATATATATATATATATATATATATATATATATATATATATATATATCCGGTATTTAGGCGCCTCGCCCTTCCGGTAGGGGTCTATGGAGGAGTATCACTGAGCCGCAAGCCCTTATCTCTTGCCGTACTGCTCCACCATAGGCAGATCAGACACCAGCATATTCTAGTCTAAGCCGCAGATTCATTTAGAATTTTAAACTGCTGCGTTAGCCTTTTTGTTTTCTGTACACCGAGCTGTGGATCGAACCACTGAACCACTCGCAGTGAAGCGAGTGAGAACCGGCCGCCCAGCCCGCTTGGCTATCTGACCGACTAAATATACTACATATTACATACAAACGATAAGACTACCAAAGAGAATTGAAGTACTATTGTAAAAATAATACCTCAATCAACCATGGGAGCTTATCGTCTATACCTTGCCTAGCTCAGTATCTCAAGGGTGAGTTCGTCTTGTCTTAAACTAGAGATTGAACCTGAGTTCTCAGTTCATAGCAAATAAGACAAATTTTAACCAAACATATTTATTTAAAAGAATTAAAAACAATAATTAACCCTGCCAAAGCTTAACAGTTAATAAGTGCTACTTATTAACAGAATAGTCTCTAACAGAATAGTTAGAGGGCGAATATTTATTCTACGGGACAGAAACAGAGAGAAAATAAAAACAGAGGAAGTAGAGAAAAACAGAGGGCGCCAACTATTTTGTAAATAAAAAATAGTAAAAATTAAACTGAAGATAAAGAAATTACTAAATTAATAAAGAAATTAAAATGAAATAATTATTTAAATATAAATTAATAGAGATGTGACGTTTATAACGTTACAAACAACACATTAGATTCTCTATATTCACTAATTGTTAGGTATACTGTAGTTTTATTTTTTGAATTCAAATTGTTTCGAGTACAATTATTTCAATCCTCCTTTGATATTTTCCACTATGAAAAATGATCTCATTTCATTTTGCTAAGACTTCGCCTTTTAATTATAAGGTATCCTTATTTAATTGAATTTTGGCAATATCATTTCCCACCGTAAGTCATCAACCGATCATTAACGTACTGGTAACATTAAAATTAAGGTGCTGGGATATATTTCTTCAAGTACTACCTACAATTTAATTACCAGCAAACAGAACAGACAATCAATCATCTTAAGCATTGTGTTTTGTAAGCAATCCAGTTATTAAAATCAGTTGAAAGTGATATACTCATTAAAAATTCCAAGATAAGTAAGACTGTAAGGAAGTTTTAATTGTGGGTCATTCTTATATCACATACAGAAACATATTTCTTCTTTAATCTGAGCCAAATATAAATACTGCATTGTTTATAATATCTTCTGGCACGTGTTTCGCAGTAGCAAGCCATGGGCGACCATCTACTGACTGTTGATTCAGTGCACATCACTTATATTGTAACACTATTTTTTGATTACATTCTTTGTGAGTGAAGTAAGAAATGAAAGTACCGTCGAACGGGGTAAAGCCGACCAAAATTTGAGGTTTTTTTCATGTTTTCATGATTATTTTTGAATTGAGAAAGCTGCAAATTATATATGTTAAAGTATCATAACTGAATTGCCAATTAGTGGTTTTTCTTTTGAAATCATCCTAATAGTTTTTTTCTCATATATTTTCAAAAAGTGATCGGTTTTACCCCATAGGTTGGGGTAAAATTGATCGGGTGTTGAATTGCGTTTATGTTGCTTTTAAGCAAGCTTTAGGGTAAAACCGATCACACAAAAAAATTTTTAAACTATTTTTTATGCAATAAATTGTAAAAATCAACACACGATTTGTTTACTAAAGAACTTTATTTCAAAAATAAATACAAATTTGGGTTTAAAACATTGAAAAACTTAAAACATAAAAGAAAACACTTATTTCTAAAAAACAAAAGGAAGACGTTGGTTCTTTGGTGGTACATTGGTAATTTGGTACCTACATTGGAAATCCCCCTGAAAGTAAATGTTCCTCTTCTGAGAGGAATTGCTTGTATTCTTTGTATAATCTATTCTTTCTGAACTATAGCGATATCCTCGATTTCTGGATAAGTAAAGCAAATTTGTTTTTTAGACGACTTTTTCCTCAAGCATTGAAGTGTGATCTCCTAGTCAGAAATATCTGTAATTTTAGCAGCAAAAAATCGATCTCTTTTGTTCTTAACAAATTTAGCGACAACAAATTCTTCAAGCTGAAAATGTGTATCATCAGAAACCTGAGGTGTGTCCTCTGAAATTTCTTAGTTGTTTTCTTAGTAGAAGCTGTTCTTAGTTCTCTCAAATGATCGACAATGGTATTCGTCCATATTTGCTCGACTCTAGTCTCTTCCTGTTCGCTATTTTCGTTTTCTCCTTTTTTCAAATGTATTTTTTTGAGCCCTTGATCTGGATTTAAAGGCACTATGCCACAAGCTTTAAAGCCTGCTTGGGAGTTTGAGGTTGATTTCAGACCCACTTTTTCTATTGTTTCTTTTAACAGTCTTGGCAAAACAGTTTTGAGCAGGACACCCCTGTTTTTGATTTTCCAAATTGTGAGCACTTTCCTCCAAGCATTCTTTTAAGGTCGAAAATAGGCAACGTCAAGTGGTTGTAATAAATCTGTGGAGTTTGAGGGTAAAAGTATAAACTTTATACCATTATTTTCACATTGCTCGATAACATTGACTATAAAATAACTGAATAAATTATCCCCTATCATTATTTTAGGGCCTTCTAAGTTTCTGAAGTAGGGCAATGCTATCGATAGAAACCAGTCTTCAAAAGTTGTGCTGTCAAACCAACCATTGATCGTTATATTATATCGTGCACCAGGAAAGCCTCCATCGGCCCATCCTTCATACATATGCTTTGCCTTGCACACTATATAAGGTGGCAACAGTGTTCCATCACCAGCAACTGAAAACATAACGCTAGTGCTCGTTTTCGACGTGTCCATCACTCGATGAGCGTGTTTTGATCCTTTTCTGACCACGACTTTTACAGCTCCTGGATCGTCCGTGAAGTTGGTTTCGTCATAGTTTATCACATTTTACGGTGCAACCCCTTCCAAAGACTCTCTAAGATGACGAAAATACTCTTCAACTGTTTCATAAGTAACTGCAGTCCTTACCCTTTTTGTATTCTCTGCCAATTTTACGGTGAGATCCTTATGTCGGTCCATAAATTTGAAGAACCAATCTGGTCCTGGTAAATTGTCTCTGAATCTTTTTTCTCTTCTTCCTGCTCTGTTAAGAAACTGCTGAACCATATATCGAATGTCAATACTGTGTAGAGGATATCCCAGTCCGCGCACACTAGTGGACAGTCAACCAGCTTTTCACAAAATAACTGAGGCAACAATGACGTAATTGCAATTTGAGATCAAATTTAGGGATGAAAAATTAAAAATTTAGTTTTAGAAAAAAAAATTTAGAATTTTGTTTTAAAGATTTCCACAGACATACTCATTTTGTAAAATTCTTGGTTACCTAGCTAGTTTTGAAAGGTGGAATCGAAATACGCACAAAAAGTCATTGAAAAAGTTTATGAAATTGTAAAAAAAGTCTCAACGAAAAATTTAATCGTAAAAGGCTTTACAAAATCCAGGAATTATATGTTTTAAAAGTAACTGTTTCAAACATTTTAGTTTTTTATCACCTAAAGGAATTTTTGAAGAGTAAGCCCTATGCAGTCGATCGGATAGCCAAGCGGGCTGGGCGGCTGGCTTCTCCTTCGCTTCAATGCGAGAGATGTCAGTTCAAATCCCCGGCTCGGTGAATAGCAAACAAAAAGGCTAACGCAGTAGTTTAAAATTCTAAAATGAATCTGCGGCTTAGTCTAGAATATGCTGGTATCTGATCGGCCTATGGTGGAGCAGTACGGCAAGAGATAAGGGCTTGCGGCTAGGTGATACTCCTCCATAGATCCTTACCGGAAGGGCGTGGAACGCCTAAATACCGGGTATATATATATATATATATATATATATATATATATATATATATATATATATATATATATATATATATATAAGCCCTATGCAGCTGGAATTTATGTAACAACAATTCCGACGAACTGCGACCCCTTCTTTTTTGGCAAACATCAACTTTCGTCCACGGTTGTTTATAACTTTTTTATACGGGAAGTAATCTCTCCCTTTAAGCTTTGAAGTAGCATTACTTCAGTTATTTTGAAGTCACGACCTTCCTCGTCTTTCTAGAAGTATACTCCTGTCCAGAATTCTTTAGTCTTTTCCTCTTTTCTTTCAACCAATTATCCACATTCCTTTATCTTTTTTCCCTTCTTTGCTAAGAGAGCATTACCAAGTGTTGGTTTTTGGGGATCTTGGTGTATATTTTACTTACATAAAATGCATTTATATCAATGTTGCCTGACAATACGAAATCTAGATGAAAAATGACACAGAATACAGTTACTTCAATGTTTCCGCGTATTTGTGAAAAAACCTTAGAGCAACAATAACATAAAATACAATTGCGTCAATGTAGCACCATAGGTACAAGCACAAACTTGACCTATCGAAGCACAACTGTACATTCTGTCATTGTTTCTCCGAGATCGGCTGATTTTTCAAATATGACACATCTGTTCCCTGGTGGCTAAAAGCTGAACGACACGTCTGCCAGTGATCTGACGAATGGGGTAACAAAAAACAAAATTTGTGTAATTTATTAATGTTTGTATTTTTAGAACGATTTCCGAAGTCTAAATTGAACAGCCTATAAACTTATTTTAAAGTTTAATTAGGGCTTATTCCCATTAAAATAGTAATTATTTCTGGATGAGGATTAAAGTATGAAGTTTTGGGACTGCTGTATTTATGATATAAATATAATAATAATATAATAATTTTAAAATATATGGTATTAAGTATTTTAAAATGCAGTTTTATTATGAATCTTTTTTGATACAATTTTCTCTAACAATCACAGTTTTATGGTTTGATCATTGAAGAATGATGTATATAATGGAAAAATAATTTTTTTAGTATTTTTAATGAATTTTATAGCAAAAATCAATAATTTCCTATTATGTTATACCGACATTTCATAAACAATGATTTAAAAAAAAAAATTTTTCTCATGCCACACAAATATTTCTTAAATACCTCTAATAACTACTTTCTTAAATAAAACTAGACTCATTCATGTTTTCACTCACAGACCGTCTCCTCCGCCTTTCGTAGTATAGAGATAGCGGGACCGAAGGCCTAAGATGAGGAGCGTCGTGTGTAGGTCCCCGTGCCGAACAGGTGAAATTCACCTGCCCCGTGTCCGGCCGGTTGTTATAATCACCTGGTGCTGTAAGAAAATAGATTGCTATGCCGGGATAGTGTTCTTGGTTTTATCTGAACGAAATTAGGGGCCGCAAATATTCTTTACCCTTGCGATTAAGTTTTAGAATAGAGTTGCGAATGTTATACTGTTTTTGTTTAGATATCAAAAATACAGAACCTACAAGGAGGTTACTCATAAAAAAATCATTACATTATTTAATTAGTGTGTAAATTGTTGAGTAGCACTGTATATTATAGACATATAGTTCATGTTAAAAACTATAGTGAATATATTATCGATGTGCTTCGATTCCAAGATAAAATATATCTATATCTGCATACATCAGTAATTAAAGAACTTCCAGTGGTTTGTCATTGCCAGAAGTCTCTTCCGACAGGACAGTTGGCAGAGGTTAAGTCCTGCCAGAAGAACTCAACGATTTTTATATGATCTGTTCTTTCAGCAGGACTTAAAAGATTCCAGCTGTACAAAGACATTTATCAGTTGCGTGCATATCGGTTTTAAACTAAACTTTGAGGTTTTTTAAGAAAATAAATATTTACTAAATGTTTCAGTTAAAACAAATATACGGAAATAAAATAAAACTTTGAAGAAACGTAAAAGTTATTGAGTAGACAAAACATTGAGGATAGTATGGACTAAACTTCTTTTATAATAAAAACTTAACGCTTTCTTTTGGATGGGATTCCTTGTAAAATATGGTATGCGAAACAATTGCGACCTATCGTTGGAGCACACAACACCGATTTAATTCCACAGTTTTCACAAAAAAAAGCTTAATTTTTGTTGTTTGTGATTAATTCGGAAACAAACTACACATTTTCTTTGTACTATTTGTTTATCACTTTCGCTACTCAATGCTTTTAATACATGGTCAAGACGATTTTCATTGTTATGAGGTATTGGGGTAGGTCTTTCGTATAAAACTATTTGCGTTTCTTGATCGTCTTACCATGCATTCTTTATAAGCTGTCTTTTTTTATTAAAGTATTTATAGGCTAAGAAAAAATTACTTTCTATAAAACCAAGCAGTGAGGCGTACATTCGGTGTTTCCAATTTCCGTGTGTTCCAAACTTATTCCAATGGTAAACCAGACTGTCTCATATGGTTGTGTACATGAATAGCTGGAGCGATATTAAAATAATCTTTGACTAATTTAATATTGGGTACTTTTTTACATAAGGAACTCCATTTTCATTGACAATTCGTTTTTCTTGGCAGGTTTGCTTTCAATTGTGGTACCACAGCTCCCAAACAATGTAGGGGGGAGTCGCCTAAAACGGGTACGCAGGGTAATATGGGGACATTCCAAATTTCAGTAATAGAGTGGGGAATTAACCGCCAAACGACGCGTGTGTGTTCCTAGTTGCCTACTAACCAGTTTGCAGTAAGTAGTCGAGGTGTGAGCTTATGTTTGTTTTGTGTACAGTCGATCCAAGATTTTTGTGATTTGTTTACGATTTCAACCTGCACTGTTGGTTGGTGTTAGCAAGGTAAATTGAAATAATCAATTTCGGTAAGTAGACCTTTGTTTCCGCTGTCTTTAAGCTACATTTTCACAAAATATTTATTTAAAAATCTTAGCATTTTAGCTTCAATACTCCATATTTTTTTAATTAAGTCATAAATGGATCAAATGGGGACGTTAAGGGTAGCTCAAAACAGGGACGTCCCCACTTTAACCCATGGAATATTTTAATGCCGATTAAGTAATTTTACTAGGTACCTAGGTAGAACTGCTTTTGACAAATTATTTAAATATAAAGGTATTATTGAAAAAAGTATGAGTCTATACAAAAATTACTATTGTAAGCATTTATGCATTGAATTATCTAAATAATTATGTTATTTTTAAGATTTCAACATGGATCGTTATACAAGAGAAAGCGACAGACAGAGTTGGCCCAAGGAAAGTATGATGGCCGCCATTCAAGAAATGTTAGAAGGCAACATGGGTTACAGAAAAGCATCGAAGCTGTACGCTATTCCACAAACTACTTTGGTGTGCAAAGTAAAAGAAGCTCGAGAAAAAGGATTGTGTTCGAAAGAAGCTGCAGAAAAAATATTGGGTAGATTTAAGACTGTGTTTTCCGAAGCGCAAGAAAATGAACTTGTGGATTATATTTTATATTTAGAAGAAAGATTGTTTGGCCTTAGCTTAACAGATTTAAGAAAACTAGCTTTCGATTTAGCCGTTAAAAATCACATTACACACGTGTTTAATGAAGATAAGAAAATGGCTGGTAAACATTGGCTTTATGGCTTCTAAGGCGGCACCCCCAATTAGCATTACGTAATCCTGAAAAAACTTCACTGGCAAGAGCAAAACGTTTTAATCGAGCAGCAGTAAAGAAATTTTTTGATTTTCTTGAATCTTTATATACGCAACACAATTTATCACCCAATGATATCTACAACGTAGATGAGACCGGCAATAATACTGTTACCTACCTACCAAGCCTTCCAGAATCCTTGCTGTGCGTGGTAAAAAGCAAGTGACTTGTTTGTCCTCAGAAGAACGAGGTGTACTGGTGACCTTAGAAACCTTTATGAATGCTGCAGGGAATTTTATGCCAGGGATGTTTGTATTTTCCCGTAAGAAAGCAAATCCACTCTTAATGGATGGTGCCCCACTAGGATCATCTGCAGTATATTATGAGACTGGTTGGATTACCGAAAAAAACTTTATTGTTAGGTTTAAAAAGTTTATTGAGTTTTCCAATTCCGGACCTCAAAAACTAGTGCTGCTTATTCTTGATTGTCACAGTTCCCATACCAAAAGTTTAGAACTCCTTTATCTTGCTCGGGAAAATAAGGTTATATTATTATGTTTTCCACCACACACCACACATCGATTATAACCGTTCGATGTCTCATTTATGGCACCACTTAGTACATTCTATGCACAAGAGGTTAAAACATGGTTGCTCAATCACCTTGGCAGGGGCGTTACAATTTATCAAATTAGACAACTAGGCAATGCTGCTTTTTCAAGAGCCGCTAATGGTCAAACCGCAGTGAAGGGATTTGAAAAAACAGGAATATATCCTTTCAATAGAGATGTATTCCCTGATTAACTGTTTGTCCCGTCAGATACCACAGAATAACCAAACCACAATTCTGAGCAGCAGATATCATGCGCCACTACTACCAACACCACAAACAATAGAACAGAACTTTCTACTTTTTCAAGTGGAACTGTGCCTTCTAACGACGCTTCTCCTGAGCCTTATAAAGAAACTTCTCCTGAGCCCTCTACTTCAACAGGTGGGTCTACGTCACCCAAATCAGCTTTTCTGTTTTCTCCAAAAATTTTGATACCCCCACCCCAAGAAAAGGAGCACGTAAAAAGGAATAGTAACAAGAGGAAAGGTAAAACTGTCATATTAACATCGTAACCATACAAGGCTGAACTAGAGGCCGAAGAACAGGAGCGCCAAGAGAAACAAGAAGGTAAACGCAAAAAAGACATTTTCAACAAAAATAAAAAATCTGCGACTTCCGGTGATAATCGATTAAAGAAAAGAAAGACTAGAGAACTAGTCCTGCTACTGCCCAAGAAAATGAAACAAAACAATGGTTTGTCTATTCAAAATAAGCGTAAAAATAAAAAGTGTCAGGCTGAAGATTCTGATACTTTCCGTAGCTAGATAATGTGATGCCTAGATATTTAAACTCCATCACTTGTTCTATTATCTGACCTTTCAGCTCCAATTTACATCTTAGTAAATTTGCTGTTGTAACCATGCATTTTGTCTTTGTTGGGGAAATTAACATGTTAAATTTTCTGGCGGTTATATTAAATTAGTGCAGCATACGTTGTAAATCATCTTCACTTTGAGAGAGTAGTATTGCGTCGTCTGCATAGCAGATTATTTTAAGTTGTTTTTCTCCCATTTGGTATCCTTTTTTAGTTCTTACTTTTTTTATTATTTCGTCCATAATCAAGTTGAACAATAGAGGATTCAGGGAATCTCCCTGTCTTATCCCATTGCCAGCTTCAAAGGGTCGGTTAGTTCTTCTTTTACTTTTACTTTTATTGTGTTGTTTTGGTAGATATTTTAGATCGTTTTGATTATTACTAGAGGTATGTCTCTTGCATTCAGTAAGTGGATAACGTCTTTTAATTTGACCCGGTCAAATGTCTTTTTAAGGTCCACGAAACATAGATATGCCGGTTTGTTGTATTCTAATGACTCCTCTTGCACTTGCCTCATTATAAATATAGCGTCGGTGCATGATCTTCCCGACCTAAAACCTCGTTGTTCTTCTGCTAGTGTTATAATTTCATTCAATTTATTTGTTATCACTTTGGTTGTTAATTTGAGTGTTGTGTTAATTAATTTATCTGTAATTTTCCGGGTCCGATTTGTCTCCATTTTTGAAAAGAGGTATTAGGATGCTTGATCTCCATTCTTGAGGAATTCTGTTTTGTTCCATTATTTTTTTAATTAGTTTTAGTAGTTGTTTGGTCAGATCTGGTCCTCCATACTTTAGGAGTTCGTTCGGTATTCTGTCCTCTCCTGGTGATTTTCTATTTTTTAATTTCCTTAATGCTTCCTTTACCCCTTTCTCCTCAATATTTATTTCTTCGTTTGTCGTCACCTCTGGTATTGTAGGAAAACACCATGGTTTAGAGAGGAAGCGAAGACAAAATGTGAAGAAAAGAAGAATGCCTTTTTACAATACAAAACACAACAAACACAACAGGCATACAACCATTATAAACGAATCAGAAATGAAACGAACACTTTGGTTACACAAATTGTTTATATTTATACAATGATATTAATATTTGTAATATTTTGTTTTAATTATATTTTTGACAAATAGTTCTCACTCTCCCTTTATGTATACTCTATTTACCCTTTCTCTTTTCCTCATAAGCTATTGGGTGAGCAAGGTCATTTTTTCGTTGTTCACGTCTTTTTGTTTATCTTTGTATTAGAGTCGTACTTTCTATTATGCCAATAACTTATGTCATGCAATATGCACCAACCTGTATTCTATGAGTAGGCTTTTCGCATTTTTTTGACTGTCAAATATGAGTCCGCTAGATGCAAAACTCTGTATTTGCAAAAATTGTAAAAATTGAGTTTTAGCTGACAGTTATTTGTCACATGTTATAGCTATCTGCTGATGTAGGAATTCAGCAGCAAAGTAAGGTATTTACTAAGAAAAAGGCATTAGAAATCTTGAATCAGACGCAAAACTCTGTATTTGTCAGCCTATGCCAGTTGCATAACTGTGTAATTGCAATTAGCCAATCGCTTACATTGTTTGAGTCACATGACACGTCTCATGTGCACATGTCAATTATTCCATTATTCGCCATTACCGGTTTCACTGTTTGTTATTTGAGTACTAAAACACAAAGTTTATTGCAAATAATTAACATTATGGATCTTCATGTGCATATTAGACCTTGTGAAAAAGGAAAAGGGAGAAAACGAGTTGTACAAACAGACAAATGGAAACGAAATGTAATGAAACTTAAGAGGTAAGAGGTGTCTACAATTAACTAGATAGGTTTGGGACTTATTGGCAATATTTTTAGGCATAAACCTAAGGATTTACCCGGTTTTCCCACCTGTAACCATACAAAGAAAGTGTATTGTTGTATGGATTTAAAGATGCGAGACATTCAGCGTTTCCATAATAATCTGTATTCAACAACTGACAAAATAAAACAAGATATTTTTTTGCTGAAATTTTGTGAAGGTCAAAAGCCCAATAGATCAGGTACAAACCTACATGGAATTTCAATTAAATATTTTGTTCCTACAGTAGAGGGTGGACTTTTAAGAGTATGCAAGAGAGCATTTCTTGGAATAACTCATTTAAGTTCTAAAAGAATAGAGCGTGTTGTAAGAACGTTTGTTATCCGGGGTGAAATACCAAAAGAGAGAAGAGGGGGAGATACAACAAAAGGTAGATTTGATCCAATAAAACTATCTATCCAAACATTTATGGGGCGTTTGAACGGTGCAGAGAGTCATTATAATAGAGGACGATCGACTAGATTGTATTTACCATGTGATCTGAATTTTACAAAGCTTTACAGAATGTATTGTCAACGTCATCCACATCATTCCGTAAAGTTATCATATTTCCGAACATACGTTAATGAACACTACAACATATCATTCGGCACTCCCTTAGTAGATGCTTGTTCTGCGTGTCTCAGAGCGAAGGAAATTTTGAGAAAAGAAAATTCAGAAGAAGAAAAGTTAAAGGTTATAACAGAGCAGAGAGTTCATACGTTAAGAGCTAAAGATAATACAAATATTTTCTTTTGATTGCCAAAAAAATCTTTCTTTGCCAAAGCTTCCCGACCAGGCGGCTTATTTCTCACAGCAAATAAATTTTTATAATTTCACCATCGTGGCTGGAAACTCGAAATCCCATCTTTCTTCTGCAAATGTGACGTCATATGTGTGGCTGGAGTTTGAACATCCAAAAGATTCAAATGCTGTTGCCTCTGCTGTACATGATACTCTCATAAAATTCAACTTTAAAAATCAAATCGAAAAAGTTCACCTATTTGCAGATGTATGTGGTGGACAGAACAAAAATAGCACGATGATGTCTATGATAATCTACTGGTTGGTTTATGAAGCACCTGGTCACATCAAGGAAGTGGAGTTTACGTTTCCTGTTGTTGGTCATTCCTTTTTGCCACCAGATAGGATTTTCGGTATGATAGAAAGGGAAATAAAAAAGAAGAACGTTGTAATAAACAGAAAAGAATATGAAGACATAATTGGAAAATACTCAAAGGTGCTGAGACTTGGTAAAGACTGGCAGATATCAGACTGGAGAAAGACGAGTGACGTGGTTGTTAAAAAACCTTCCCAGTGGCATTTTAAATGTAATGCAACGAAACGATTTATATTTTCTAAGGACAAAGATTATATGGCTACGGTAAGGGGGGAAATATTTTATCGTTCTGACATAGGGTTCAGCAAGTCTATAATACGAAAAGAGAAAAAGATTTCTTTATTGAAACCAAAGTTACAACAGATTGGATGTTCATTGAAAGGAGATAAATCGTCCATAGGCACTCTCCTTAGAAACCATTTTGGTGAAAATTGGAGAGACCAGCCGGATCTCAAATTTTATAAAATTATAGATACTGGCGTACAAGCAAATAATAACGAGAGTGCTGCAGAAAATGATCATATTGATGATGAGGACCCAGAGGAACTTAGAGTTTAGGAATTAATATAAATATATACATATTATAATTTGTAATACCTTTTGTACTTTGGATAAAAATAAACTTCACTAAAAGTTTACTTCCACATGCTTTCTTCCTTATTCCTAACACACTAGGTTTAGAAAACAGACTAATATAACAACCACTAATATCGTTAATGGTTGACTATTATCATGTATTTGCAAATGTTAGTTGCATAAATCTGTATTTACATAGTTCACTTGCAAAACTCGGTATTTTCAAATTTTTCTTTCTTTTCTAGCAAACCCAATAACTTTTCTAAGAAAAAAATCATTATAATTTATCTAATAAAGCATTTATCTATCACAAAAAAGTGCCATTTATTATGTCTAAGGTTTTTTGCAAAATTTATCAGTTTTTTGCAAATAACTCAGTTTGACTTATACAGTAAATACAAAGTTTTGCATCTAGCGGACTCATATCGGTGCTCCTTATTTACCTGACTTCTTAATGCGCATGATCGTTTCTTCGTCCATTAGTCTATTTCCGGAGTACCCTCAAATGTTTCCAATTAAATCTGTCCATTATAAATATAATTTCATTTATATAGTTTGATGTATTCATATTATCAAATACGTTTTTACTCTTTTTAATAAAGCGTATTACACATATTATATATTTTATTATATTTATTAAAAATTTGTATGAAAATGAAATAGTAAAAAATAAATAATAATGAAAATAGTAAAACTTAAAATTTTGTTGGGTGATCTTTTTGAAGACATTCGAAAAGCCCATCTCTATTATACATTCACAAAATAGCTTTGTTTACCACCTTCGCTATAAAAATGCACAAATGAATAGATTCGCCGTTATAGAACCAGGAATCCGCTACCTTTTTGTAAATTATGGGTTTCTTGGCCACTATCTACCCTTGATAATGACGTAAACTTTTTGCCGGCTGCTTAATTAAATGACACTTCTCCAATATATTTCTCTAGAAGAAGCATTTCATTAGAAGGTCGAACGATGGGATTGAAACAACCCGGAAATTGTCATATTTATTATATTCTTTTGCCGACAGGTTATTATATAACAGAGAAGGGGAATAATTTTATTGCTTTAAAAATTCTGCAGAATTTTGAGTGATTATGAAAGATTATAAATAAGATTGTCAGTTTTCTAGTTTTTGAAGGACCATAATTTGAAGTTGGTGGGTGGTAGCTTTTAAAATATTGTTATTATTCGGAAATATACTTGAGATTTTAAAATACAGAGATGAAGAAAATTGACAAAGGCTGTTATTTCTAGATATAAGCATGTGATCATCATCATCATCATCATCTTTCGCTCGACAATCATTTGTGAATCCTGGCCTGCTCTAAGATTAGTCGTCATTCTGTTCGATTTCTGGCAACGTGTTGCCATCTTTTGATCTCTAGTATCCCAAAGTCGGTCTGAACTCCATCTAACCACCTATGTTTCGGTCTGGCTCTGCTTCTTCTTCCTATAGTTGTGCCTGTTGTTAGCTTTTTAGCAATCAAGTTGTCAGGCATTCGTATTATGTGTCCGGCCCATCTAAGTCGATGTGTTTTAATGAACGTTACGACATCTTGTTCATTAAAGAGTTGGTATAATTCGAAGTTAAATAGTTTGCGCCACTGCCCTTGATCGTTTATAGCTCCAAATATTTTGCGGAGTATCTCACCCTCGAATATTCCTAGAAGTCTTTTATCTTTCTGCGTTAGAGTCCATGTTTCCGCCCCGTATGTGAGGACCGGCCTTAGTAGTTTTTTTTTATATAATCATTTTGGTTTTTCTTCGGATATTTCTTGAGTGCAATTGTTTTTGGAGTCCACAGTATGCCCTATTTGTAAGATTTATTCGTCTTTTAATTTCTTCGCTTGTTTTATTGGTAGTAGTCAACACGTTTATGTTGATATCATGCCCGTCGTTTATCGACATGGACCAGCCCAAATGGAGAATACAAGAACCAAATCGACCACATATTGATTAGAAACAGATGAAAGACATGTTTTACAAACGTAAAAACTAGACCAAGAGCTGAATGTGGATCCGATTATAAATTGTTATGGGTTTGCTTCAAGATAATCAAAACAGGCTGGAGATTTCAAATCCGAAAACATTTAAAGATGCATTAAAGGAAACTAGTATGTTGAACACACAAGACAACCCAGAAGAAATGTGAAAAGGTTTCAGAAATGCCATAGACATCTCTGTAGAAAGAACAAGAACCGAAAAAAAATCATCAAGAGAAAACACTGGATGACAGAAGGCTGCAACTTCTCGAAGAGCGAAGGAGAATCAAACCTCTCATATATCAAAACGACAGCAACAAGAACGAATTAGCAAGATTAAATAGAGAAATTAAAAGAGCATATAGAGACGATAAAAATAAACATATAAATTAAGAATGCGAAGAACTAGAGAGACATGCAAACCGGTATGAATTCCATGAGCTATATAACAAAGTTCGATATCTATCCAGGGAATTTAAACCAATCACACAAACAATAATGGATCAAAACTAACATATTATAAATGACGAGAAAGGGATTGCGGAGGTATGAAGAAAATATTGTCAAAGTCTATATGCAAATGATCCCCAGAATGCAAATCACGATGAGTTCACTGCAGAGAGAGAACCAAACATTCCAAAGTCAGAGGTAGAAAAAGCAATCAAAAAGTTAAAAAATAGAAAATCTCCTGGCGTAGACCAGATCACCGCAGAAGTTTTAAAAGAGAATGGAGACGTCGGAGTAAATGATCTGCAAAAAGATTTGGGAAACCGAAGAGTGGCCCAACGACTGGACAACATCCACTTTCATTCCTTTATTCAAAAAAGGAACTCCGCTAGATTGCAGCAACTACAGAACGGTAACCCTAATATCCCATGCAAGCAAGGTCTACTTTATGTAATACATGAAAGACTAAAAGCTTTTCTATTGCCTCAGATATCAGAAGAACAAGCGGGATTTGTCCCAGGAAAAGGCACAAGAGAACACATCCTTAATGTTGACAGCTAATCGAAAAAACTCGTGAATTCAATACTCCTATGCTTATGTGCTTTGTGGATTACACAAAGGCCTTCGATAAAGTCAAATGGCAGAAACTATGGTCCATACTAGCGGAAATAGGAACACCCCAATTAATTCAACTAATTAGAAGTCTATAAGAAAATCATTCTCGCTAACTTTGTTTAATATCTACAGCGAACACATTATGCGAAAGGTACTAGACGGA
Source organism: Diabrotica undecimpunctata (assembly GCF_040954645.1). Lineage (NCBI taxonomy): Eukaryota > Metazoa > Arthropoda > Insecta > Coleoptera > Chrysomelidae > Diabrotica > Diabrotica undecimpunctata. The sequence goes on from NC_092806.1 coordinate 42,017,408, forward strand.
TGGAAGGGTGGAATATCATTAGAAGGTCAAAAAATCAGTAACTTGAGATATGCGGATGACACTTTAATAATCGCGACAAATCAAGAAGAAATGGAAGACATAATGAAATGTCTGGAGGAGAAAAGCAAAACATATGAACTAAAGCTAAATAGGAGTAAGACAAAGATCATAATAGTAGACAGAGCTAGGAATAATTTTCAACACATTAAAGAAATTGGGGGCTTTGAAGTATTAAATAGTTTCATATACCTCGGGTCTCTAATAACAAATGACGGAGGGTGTGACAAAGAGATACGTAGAAGGTTGACTATTGCTAGAACAGCTATGATGAAACTGGTAACAATTTGGAAAAATTCTAGCATAACATTACACACAAAACTAAGGCTGGTAAGGGCACTCATTTTTCCCATAGACACATATGCATCCGAAACGTGGACCTTAAAGAAAGCGGATAAAAATAAACAAGACGCTTTTGAAATGTGGGTATACCGCCGCATGTTAAGAATCGGAATAATTTTCAACACATTAAAGAAATTGGGGGCTTTGAAGTATTAAATAGTTTCATATACCTCGGGTCCCTAATAACAAATGACGGAGGGTGTGACAAAGAGATACGTAGAAGGTTGACTATTGCTAGAACAGCTATGATGAAACTGGTAACAATTTGGAAAAATTCTAGCATAACATTACACACAAAACTAAGGCTGGTAAGGGCACTCATTTTTCCCATAGACACATATGCATCCGAAACGTGGACCTTAAAGAAAGCGGATAAAAATAAACAAGACGCTTTTGAAATGTGGGTATACCGCCGCATGTTAAGAATCGGAATAATTTTCAACACATTAAAGAAATTGGGGGCTTTGAAGTATTAAATAGTTTCATATACCTCGGGTCCCTAATAACAAATGACGGAGGGTGTGACAAAGAGATACGTAGAAGGTTGACTATTGCTAGAACAGCTATGATGAAACTGGTAACAATTTGGAAAAATTCTAGCATAACATTACACACAAAACTAAGGCTGGTAAGGGCACTCATTTTTCCCATAGACACATATGCATCCGAAACGTGGACCTTAAAGAAAGCGGATAAAAATAAACAAGACGCTTTTGAAATGTGGGTATACCGCCGCATGTTAAGAATATCCTGGATTGATCAACTTAAAGTAAAGGATAGATTGCTTAAACAAATACAACAGAGATATTTGCAGTGTTTCGGACTGCCTCTTCCAAGGCAGTGTTAAATAGGAGGCAAGAAAGGGCATCCTTTTGTCCAAGTCCATCCTTTACCTTAAATGATTGAGAATTTTCTCCCTGTATCCTAAAGCTGGCTTTTAAGTTAAACATTATCATTCTCTTTAATCGGATGTTTTTCTGGTATACCAAACTCACGCATTGATTGGTATAGTACTGTTCTCTTGACACTGTCGTATGAAGCCTTGAAGTCGACGAATAGTAGATGGGTTTCAATGTTAAATTCTAATGTTTTCTTAAGGATCTGTCTTCTTGAATGAATCTGGTCAATTGGTGATTTTTCTGGAGTAAATCCGTCCTGGTATTTTCCAACTACGCCAACTGTGTAAACTTGTAGCCTTTCGTAGAGAATATTTGCTAGTAAGCAGTTGTTAACAGGGTTATACCTCTGTACCTGTAGTTGTGACACAGGAGCTGATCGCCTTTTTTATGCAACGGGCATATCACGCCTTGAGACCATTCACAGAACATGGTCTCATTTTGCCAGACGAGAAGTAAAAGTTTATGCTGTGCTTTTACCACCATTCTTGTAGAGCTCATTCCAAATTTGATTAGTTCCTGGAGCTTTATCATTTTTAATGTCTTGGGTCACAAAATTTAGCCCATCGATTCAAGATTGAGACCGTATCACTTAGAATATTTTCCTGTCCATCCTAATAACAGCTTATTCTTGAATTAAACTTTTTTCTTATTTTTGTTTACATTTCTGTAGAACTTTCGAGTGATGTTTGGATTTCTTAACCATTCTATGTATTCTAACTGCTTTTCTTTAAATTGGCTTTTTTTTCTTATATGTAATCTTTTTTCTTTCCTTCTTAGAGTCCGGTTTTCCTCCCTGACTCTTATTGTGCATCTAGCTTGATTTGTCTTTAGGTATGCTCTATTTTTGTTTTATTTGCATGTGATATCAGGTATTATTAAAAGCAATTTTACTGTGAAAATTTGTGTGTAAACATATTCAGTGAACAATGTTTAGATTATAATAGATAATAGATTTAAGTAATTAGATAGAATCATCGGGGCTTCTAGTAAAAATTTATTTACTTCCTCTCTTTAGACGGTTTTTGCCTTATCAGCTTTATGTCTCTGGTTTTACCTTTTCAAGAAAGCAATTAATTTGCGGTATTTAATATTCACATTTTCTTTTATTTCAAGCATGGCACGTAGCATTGAATATTTGGACCACAATGTAGAGGCTTTTAATGTATTTGCTAAGTATATACGAATATGCTTTTCTTCGGACTATTGCTTAAAATGTGAATACTCTTTTTCGTAGTTGTCTGTGGATTTTTGGGGTAATAAATACTGTACTGTTACATTAACTTGTTTCAAAATATCCGGTGATGTATTATTAATATCTTCAAATTCGCTTGAATCACTCATTTTTAAATACTATTTTATATTCTGTAGATATATTATGTGTACACACTTTGAAACTACTAATCTGTCAGTCGACCATAGCATGCGATAAAATTTGAAATTATTAATTCGAAAACCGGATGAGTCTATGACTTGAAGTTAAATTATGAATGTAAAAATTGTTAAATAAAAATAATAATTTACTGTTTTTACCATTTTTCAAAATACAGGGTGTTCTATTAATAAACGTTAAAATGTACAGATACTTACGTAATAGAATATAGCCGACTATATATGCCTTCATCCACAGACTGTCAGCAAGGATGCTCCCTGTCTCGTTCCAGGTAGGCGTGTGGAAGACCCTCATCGCTCCTATTACGGTATTACTCCCAGACGGACATTTCCTCCTTCCTCACAGTCTAACTCATAAAGTCTGACCCACTTTTCTACCTTCAACTTCCAACAATTTTACCTCTTACCTATGCCGTTGATCCATCTGTCTTTCTTCTATATATAGTTGTGTATGGATATAGTTGTGTATGGATATAGTTGTGTATGTTAGTCCAACCTGCTTTATTTTTAATTATTCTCTTACTAATTTCTCTCACTGTAACAAAATTCACACCTGTCTTTCTTTCCATTCTGTTCCTTTCTATTCTCCATCCGTTGCACCCTAACATAGTATGTATCACAGTGTCCGAGTGTCCGCAGTATAGACATTCATCTATGTCAGTCTTTTTGAACCTAGAGAGGTAGGCCCTAAAACACCCGTGTCCTGTGAGCATCTGCGTCAGGAAATAATCTAGTCGCCTGTGGCCACAGTCCACCCAATCTATTATGTTCGGGATCAGAATTTTCGTCCATTGTCACATACTCTGTGTTATTCCATTCTTTTTTCCATCTTTCAATTGACCTTCTACTTTCCTGTCTTCTCTCGGCCATAGTAATGTTTGGGTCTCTTCTCTCTTAGAGCTCTTTTCTTTCCACCGCCAAAACATGCAACGAAACACATCCAGTGATGGTCCACAAGGCTGCCGCAGATACAGTCCTGTAGGCATATGCCACTCGCAACAGACTTGTTCTGTCCACTCGTGTCAGAAGCCTCCTATAGGCCGTTATCTCTACCGTCCTCTCCAGACTGGTGCTGCGTAGAGGACTATCGACTGTACAATACCATCCTCCTTCAATCAAATTTGGGTCTTCTAATGTTAAACATCACCCTCCCCAACGCAGCCACATTATTTGCAGCCTTCCGGACCACCTCCCGCTCGTGATCTCCCATTTTCCAGTCTGGTGCAATGTCACTCCTAGGTATTTTACGTGTTTTCTGGGTGTTAGACATGCTCCCGCACATTGTAATTTAACACTTTGCGTGTTCCTTTTCCTCTTTAGAATGATGGCTTTTGTTTTCTCTGCCGCAAGTTTTAGCCCGTGCTGCGTCATCTATTTCTTGATGCGCCTGCATTCCGAACCCGGTATTTGAGATCTGGCTCATCCCGGGCCACTACCAGTACAGCGAGGTCATCCGCGAATGCGAAGGGGGTTATACCCTCTCCATATTCACAGTTCATAACCCCGTCATATGCCAGATTCCATAGCGTCGGGCTCAAGACAAATACCTGAGGTACATCGGCCGTCACGTCCACGATCGGGCCCTTTTCCACCATAATCCTTCTCTCAGACATATACTCCGCAAACACATTCACACATTCAGGTAACCATGACATTCTCTCTCCTCCATTGCCTTCATTACCTAGTTCCACTGTAGCGAATGTATTCCTAATATCGAACAACAGCAGGGCCGCTTAGCGATATTCATCTCCTCTGTTGCGCAATAGTTCGAGCATACTCACGATTGCATCAATCGTGGCTTTCCCTTTACAAAAACTAAATTGCCTCCGAGATAAACCACATGGCCTCTCAATCATGTCATCTATGCGTACTCGCAACATCCTTTCATACAGCTTACCGTTGCAAGGAAGAAGACAGATAGGGCGATACTTTTCCTCAGTCTTGGGGAGCAGTACCAACCTCGATGTCCTCCAAGGCTCAGGAAAGGTATGTGCTTCACCAGTGCATTCATGTGTTCTAAAAGCCACGCAGGATCCGCCCGTCCTAGACCCTTTACCGCCTCAGGGGGTATCTGATCCAGTCCGGGGGACCTGCGCGTCTTAGTGAACCCAATGCCTCGACAAGTTCATCCGTAGTAAAAGGTACGGCCCGCTCAGCTTCCTCGTCCCTCCATACTGTCCATAGCATCAGTATGGAGGGACATTTACAACAACTTAAATATTGATTTCTGAAAGATATCCTCCAGAAAAATAGTTGTTTTTATTATTGCACCCGCCCGTTTAATTTATTGTACTTCTTGTATTGGTATATTATATCGTATGTGTAAACTTCCCCAATATATTTAATTAAATTTGTGTTAAGTTCAAAATTACAAAATCCTTACAAAATATTCTGAATTTTTAATAAATAAATTTAGAATATTATTTTAATACTACATATTATTCTGCAAACCGTCCACAATTCTGTTACTCTTTCACTAGCTATATATCTTATGTTATCAGCAATTTAACTCGCGTGGCTAAAAAGTATAAAACAACTAATACCATACATTACAAGTATACGAAGTAGGGAGCTATTATATTCAGAACATCTAATTTTAAATTTAGATTTAATAGGTAATTTCGTATATTGTACCTACCTATATCTTTACCTACAACGTATAAAGGTACCTAATTTTAAAATTGCTTTTCTTGCAGACTACTTTGATCAAAGTCAATTTAAACTAACAATTTCGAAATTCAAATCTCGTATTAGGTGAATCTTGGACGTATGGGCACTTTTTAATTTTAGTTTTTGATCGATACCTGGTTATTAGCTTCCTTTTAATAACGCGTAAGATATAGATTTTTACCTGGAAAACGACCGGTATTAAGATTTCAATGAAGCTGAGAGGATGACGTGATCTATAAACTCAGAAAAATTAAAAAAAGATATTTTGGCAACTTTAAGTTTATTTTTTCATTAGACGGCCTTTATCATTTCGATGCATTACTATCATATTTTGATTTTTAATAATGCATAATATAGATTTCGCCTAGAAGGTCCTGAACAAAATCAAAAAGTGATAATTTTTCTCTATTATATTTTAGTTACTTCAATTATAAAATTATATAAAATAATTTATTTATAACTCATTATTCATTTAATTTAATTATTCAACCTGTATTTAACTCTAACCTTTTAACTAAAATCTCTTTAAAAATTATTAACAGAACAGATTTTATGACTCAATGTCCTCAAAATAATTTCAAGGACCAATAAAAAAGAATTTTAGAATTATTTGAAGCTTTAACCTAAGTAGGTTATTAACAGACTTTAAGGTTGTTTGCTAAATGGTATTTAATTCTGACGATTGAACTTTTCGCACTTTTCCATTAGCACATGTTTTACCGTAAGGGGTGAACCTCACTCATCACAAATTGAGCGTTCTTTTTTCTCCTTCCTTGGAATGGGAGTTAATTAGATCTCTGAAGAGTTCTATGATAAGATGAGGGTTGGTGCTGTTTTTTGGAATTGCAACGTACTGCAATTGACTGTTGGAATTTTTATAATCCAAGGTGAAGATGACGATATATTTTTGTATTAATATAAGGGCAGAAATTGCTTCCAGTTAAGTAGGTTCTGCATGATAAATTCTACAGAAAATATCGGAGATTGAACTTTGAAGAGTCATCAACCATGAATATGTCTAAAATGTTTACTTGCCAGAACATGTCTATTTGCCACAAAATATTTGTATTTTTTTTATTATTAAGGATAAGATAAGGATAAAAACATGGCTACTCGTTTCATGTCTCGGGAACCATCAAGACATTTTTATTAAGACAAACTAGACTAAGTCACGGGCAGGAGCTATTAAAAATGGGTTAACATAGAGGTTTGGATTCTAATTACACAATGTTTACTTGCCAGAACATGTCTATTTGCCACAAAATATTTGTATTTTTTTTATTATTAAGGATAAGATAAGGATAAAAACATGGCTACTCGTTTCATGTCTCGGGAACCATCAAGACATTTTTATTAAGACTGTAGAACACCGGGGGATTTTATCTTCTCCTCCTGACGTGTTGCTCACTGCCTGTTGGGGCAGTACCTTCGATCTGGTTCTAATTATATCTATTAATTAATTAAAATGTGTTACCTTACATTTGGCGATCACACTTCCCGTATTACACTTTAAATAAAAAACATCTTACTACTTGAGAAACTTTATTTTGCGTTAATTGAACATTGTGTGTTGAAAAATGAGCGAATTAATTTTAATTAATCAAATGTGACAGTGACACAATGACTGATGTTTTTTTCTAATAAAATTGAGAAGAGAATACGTGATAATCTCGCAATTATGTGCAAAGAGTATATGCAACATCTATCGTGCATTCTCGGGTACAACTCGACTTAAAACTAAAAGTAGTATTTTTTAAAAAAGGGTGTTCGTCATTTGGATCATAATTTTAGGTTGCGCTACGCAACATAGTCCCCCTCTTGATGTGAACGCATCAAAAAAAAATATTTATGTACAATTTGAAGAAAGGTATAACTAATCTAAAAAAACTATTAAAATTCTTGAAGGTGAGTCATAGGAAGAGGACACAGTTTAGCAATAGAGCGAACGTATAACCCTTCAGGAGTTCTGACCTTAACAACTCTTACCTTGTTGTCCTTTCCCGGATATGTCTCAACTACCCGTGCTATAGGCCATTTGAGAGGAGGCGAGTTTTCGTCCTTAAGCAAGATGAGATCATCAGGCTTTATGCCTACCTGAGGAGTGAACCATTTAGGTCTATTTTGAAGCCTATTAAGATAATCGCGGGTCCAAACCTTCCACATATGCTGCTGAATTCTTGTGCATTTATTCCACAAAGACAATTTATTTTCTTGAATATCAGAGAGATCTAATTCAGGATAAGACATTAAGTTAGATCCAATAAGGAAGTGTCCGGGAGTAAGAAAGGAAAAATCGGACGGGTCGTCTGAGAGCGCACAGATAGGGCGTGAATTGAGCACTGCTTCAATCTGCGAAAGTACAGTGGATAGTTCTTCGAAAGTAAAATTGGAGTTACCCATTATTCTTACGAGATGATATTTGAAGCTCTTTATGGCAGCTTCCCAAATACCACCGTGGTGTGGTGAGCGTGGAGGGATAAACTTCCATTGAATTTGACATGAAGTAGCGAAAGAGCGAATAGATTCAGAGGTATCACCTTTGAGAAGCAACTCAGAAAGTTCTTTCAATTGATTTTTCGCACCTAGAAAGTTGGTGCCATTATCGCTGAAAATGATACTCGGATTACCCCTTCGGGCGATAAATCTTTTCAGAGTCAATAAGAACGCTTCAGTAGAAAGACTGGAAATTAATTCCACATGCACGGCGCGAGTAGCTAAACATACAAACACTGCCATATAGGCCTTAGTAAGGGGAGCTCTCTTGAGTTTAGAGGTCTGGATTGGAAATGGACCACCAAAATCAACTCCAACGTTTATAAATGGACGTGCAATTTGAACTCTTTCCCTCGGGAGATTAGCCATGATTTGGGAAGCGACTTGTGCGTTAAAACGGTAACAAGTGAGACAATTTTGTATTATACGTTTGATTTGTCGAAGACCATCAAGAGGCCAGAATTTCAATCTAACATTGGACAGTGTATTTTGAGGGCCAGAATGTAGAAGTCTTCGATGTTCTCGGGTAAGTAATAAATTGACAATATGTGATTTTGAGGGCAACAGTAGAGGGAATTTCTGATCATAAGAAACATCTGAAAAGAGAAGACGACCGCCTACTCGTATCATTTGAGACGAATCTAGAAAGGGATTCAATTTACGAATAGACTTATCGTTAAGCAGACGATTATCCATTAAAACTTGGATTTCCGAACTGAAGAAATGAGACTGGGTCAATTTGATAATCATTAACTCAGAACTAGAGAGTTCATTTGGAGTGACAGGACCTGTACGTCTATGAGACTTAGCTCTTACATTGTGAATAAAACGAATGCAGTATGCAAAAGCTCTCTGAAGTCGAGTGAAACATGAAAAATTGCAGAGGGCATCATACACTTGTGAATCTGGTTTTCTGATCAGATGAGTAACCCTTTTGAGTTCAGGCAGTTCATCAACATTAATACTCGAAGGACCATTATATACAAAGAGGTTGAAATCAAAGTATGGATCTGACAAAAATTGAGGACCATTAAACCAAAGATCACAATCAAGCAACTGCAAGGGTGTAGCACCACGAGATAATATATCCGCAGGGTTGTCTTTCGATCGTACATGTCTCCATGTATGGTTGGAGGTGAGTTCTTGAATTTGAGTTACTCTATTGGCTACAAAGGTAGACCAACGAGAAGGGTGTGAATTAATCCATGCGAGGACGACTTCGGAATCTGTCCATAAATTGACAGAATTTATCTGAGATTGGGATGGAATCAAGACAGAAAGAATCTTCGTAACAAGATTAGAGAGTAATAATACTCCTAGAAGTTCTAATCGAGGAAGAGTCACAACTTTTACAGGACTAACACGACTCTTTGAGGAGATTAGATTGCAAGAGATAAAGCCATTTTCATGTGATGTTCTTAAATAAACGCAAGCACCATACGCGCTAAGACTTGCATCCGAAAACCCATGTATTTGAATACTTGTTACATTGCTAGAATTTTGCAGCAACCTAGGAATCTTGAGATTGGAGAGGTGAGGAAGTGTTTGTAAAAATAGATTCCATTGTGTAAGCAAATTTGGACTGAGGTGGTCATCCCAATTCGACCTTTCTAACCAAATCTTTCTCATAATTAATTTAGCAGATACCACTACAGGGTTAATCAATCCGATAGGGTCATAAATGGAAGCAATTAAAGAAAGAACTTCTCTTTTTGTATAGGTATCCTTAACGGTAACCTTTGGCACAAGAACTGAAAAATGATCGGAGTGAGAATTCCAACATAGGCCGAGAATTTTGTTCGTGTTATTTTCAGGATTGATTACATAACTAGCTTCATTAGAGATATGAGAAATACCTGCGAGAAATTCAGGTGAGTTTGCACACCATTTATGAAGCGAGAAACAAGCGAGGTTCAAACATTCGGTTAATTGACGATGAATTTCGAAGAGTGTTTCAAAATCGTTACAGCCATACAGCACATCATCGATATAACAGCAATTTAAAAGAGCATCACTAGCCAAGGGAAATTTGTCGGAATGTTTTTGAGCTAATTCCTTAAGACATCTAGTGCTGAGAAAACCGGAGTTATTTAATCCATAAGTGACAGTTTCAAGTTGAAGACATTTCAAATCCTCTTGAGGTGAATCACGCCATAAGATGTTCAACAGAAATACCTGTTCGGGATTTACTCGAATTTGTCTGTACATATGACGTAGATCTGCTACAATACAGTATTTAAATAATCTAAAATTTATCAAAATATCGAATAATTCGCGTTGTACCGTATAACCAGGAAGCATTATGTCATTAAGACTTAGATTTGAGGTAGTTTTCATACTGCCATCAAAGACAACACGCAACTTATTTGTTACGCTATCCTTTAAAACGCAATGGTGAGGAATAAAGTATTTTAAATCAGAGTGAATATTTCGAGTGGAGAGAGGCACATATCTGCAATGTCCAAGTGCAATATATTCATGAATAAATTGTTTATACTGTGCGTATAATTGATCTGACTTGATCAGTTTCTGTTCGAGGTTTAGGAATCGCTTCTTTGCGAGGAAAAACGATTCGCCCAATTTTTTATATTCGTTGGGAGATTTGAAAGGGAGATCTACTTGGAATCTACCAGATGATAATATTTTAAGTGACGATTTAAAAATATCTTCGGCTTGTTGCTCCGAAGGAGTTAGGATTTTTGGAGTACAAGTAGAAGACGAGATTTCTTCTATTTCCCAAAACGACCGTACGAGTGAATCGGTATTTTGAGTTTGAACGAACAAGGATACTTCATTTCGAGGTTGAGTATTTTCTTGAATGTTAAGTATAGAATATGAGTCAATTGACCCAGATGATTGAGGTACATTTCCACCTACAAGATAACCGAGATGAGTATTTGTTAAGGTAGGAAGATTAGGGCCTAATTTTATTAACCCGTAAGTAAGTAAGTCGAAATAAACATCTGCTCCAAGCAGCATTTGAACTTCGGCAGGAGTACAAAATTCTGGATCAGCTAGGTGAATGTTTGGTGGAATTTTGAGAGCATTAAAATCCAATGTAATTTGAGGGTGCTTACAAGTGATGGTTGGGAGAATCGCACAAGAGAGTGTAAAATGTTTTGTGGGATTAACATTTGAGAAAATATTTAAATCCACCATTTTATTCGACGTCGAACAGATTTCGGATATTCCAGAAATTTGAAGACTTTTTGTGTAAGGAATACATTTCAAGCGACATGCTAATTCCTCAGTGATAAACGAAAGCTGACTAGCTGAGTCTGTAAGGCAGCGAACCTTAACGGGATTATTATGAGAATCATTAATTGTAACACATGCTGTTTGGAGTAGAACCTCCTTTTTGCCTGAGAGTGTAGAGAGAGATGATGCTCGGTAGACATCATTAGACTGAGATTGATTTGCTATTCGTGGGATTGCAGGTGAACTTGAAGTTTCGCTTTGAGTATTGGGATCACGAGATACATTAGAGTGAGTACGAGAATTTGGAGTATCATGCATATTGTGAGACTGGCGAGTATTTTGAGAATTATGATTTTCTTGTGAGTCTTGAGAGTGACGAGTGTTTTGGAAATGAGTGTTTCTAGTGGGTAGACTACGAGAATCTTGATTTGTTCTCAAACGAGAACTATTTGAGTTATGAGTAGAAGCGTTAGAGAAGTGGAGCAATGTGTGATGTCTCCTGTTACATTTAGCGCAATTTGACGCAGAGGTACATGAGCTTGCTGAATGACCACTAGCCAAGCAGTTGAGACACGCTTTCTTTGCCTTGACCTTTTGAAAACGCTCATCTTCAGACATATTTAAGAATTCCCGGCAAGTGTATATTTTATGGGAGTTATACTTGGGTATATTTGACATAAGAAACATTTAAAATACTGATTATTACTACTATACTGCAAATTATTGCTAACTGTGTTAAGAGAAGTAAAACGAGAAGGTTGTTTTTGTTTCGGAGAATGAGAGTATTCAGGAACAAGATTTTCGAGAATTTTGCATTTTCTTTCAATAAATTCAAGGAACTCCATTAAACTTGGGAGTTTGTTTATATTACGCTCGGTTTCAAATGATCTTTTAGTATTATAGTCTAATTTTTGAGTAAAGAGATTGATGAGAATTAAATCAGTGAGTTGATTCGAGATGTTGAGGTTTTCTAAGGCAGCGAGATGGCTTTTAATTTGAGTTAAGAAATCCCTTAGAGCATGTGCATTGGGTTTTGTAATGAGTGGAGCATTTAATAAACTGTTCAAATGACTGTTTACTATTAAATATTTATTTTCAAATCTATTGCATAAATTTTGTATTGCAATTTCAAAATTGGAATCAATTATTTCTAGATTGTCAATTAACTTTAACGGTTCATTCCTTAACACTGATTTGAGATAAATAAGTTTTTGAGCATTAGATAACTATTTATCATTTGTTATTAATTTGGTGAAAACATCAAAAAAGCTGGGCCATTCTGAGATTTCGCCCGAGAAAAAAGGTATTTTTAATTCTGGCAACTTTACATTTTGAATTGTGCTAACAGATGGTATTACATTTGTTACAATAGGTTGAGTTTGAACTGGTTTTGCAGATAATTGCGTGATTTTCTCGTACAAATATGAATCTAAATTATAATACTGTTCTTCAACTATGTCTCTATCTGAACAATATTTATCAAAATCTTCTAATTCAAGTTCCTTTTGTAGGTTGAGATACTCGCGATAAGTTTCATTTAATACATTTTTGCGTGCAATATATTGACCGCAATCTAAAACTACATTTTGGTTTTTTGAGACAAATGTTTGAATTCTAGTAATACAAGCTTTAGTATGCCCTCTCAATTTTATAATTTTTGCAACATCAGTCATTTTGAACGTGAGAAAAAATAATACAAATTTTAAATACAACAAGAGATACTTAGTATCATGAACTAAATAATATTACCATAAAAATCTACTTATAATCACTGCGAATCTAAAATCTAAAAATAAAATGACATGCGACGATGCAAAAAACAATTCGTAAAAGTTACAATAAATGATCAAACCGCACATTAAGTCCAACCGCGACCTCACATAAACTCCTTATCCCTTGCAAGTGTCGATGTCGATATACCGGCCTCCCGGCGCTAATAGAACAACCTTGGATCCTGGAACCGCCAAAACTCCAATGTGTGTATATGAGAGAATAAAAACTATGTCTTTTCTTTGCGAAGAAATGAGGAAGCGAGTGATGTTTTTTACGAATAGTGTGAGAAAATCTTGAGTACTGCGTGAAAACGCCTTTGCAGAAACGAGAGATGATTGCCCTCGTGCTATAATTAATGAAAATTCAGCTTCCAGCTTTACATAAACGGGAACAGTTGCTGTATCCGGCTCGTTAGGAACATGTAGAACACCGGGGGATTTTATCTTCTCCTCCTGACGTGTTGCTCACTGCCTGTTGGGGCAGTACCTTCGATCTGGTTCTAATTATATCTATTAATTAATTAAAATGTGTTACCTTACATTTGGCGATCACACTTCCCGTATTACACTTTAAATAAAAAACATCTTACTACTTGAGAAACTTTATTTTGCGTTAATTGAACATTGTGTGTTGAAAAATGAGCGAATTAATTTTAATTAATCAAATGTGACAGTGACACAATGACTGATGTTTTTTTCTAATAAAATTGAGAAGAGAATACGTGATAATCTCGCAATTATGTGCAAAGAGTATATGCAACATCTATCGTGCATTCTCGGGTACAACTCGACTTAAAACTAAAAGTAGTATTTTTTAAAAAAAGAGTGTTCGTCATTTGGATCATAATTTTAGGTTGCGCTACGCAACAAAGACAAACTAGACTAAGTCACGGGCAGGAGCTATTAAAAATGGGTTAACATAGAGGTTTGGATTCTAATTACACAATGTTTACTTGCCAGAACATGTCTATTTGCCACAAAATATTTGTATTTTTTTTATTATTAAGGATAAGATAAGGATAAAAACATGGCTACTCGTTTCATGTCTCGGGAACCATCAAGACATTTTTATTAAGACAAACTAGACTAAGTCACGGGCAGGAGCTATTAAAAATGGGTTAACATAGAGGTTTGGATTCTAATTACACAATGTTTGTAAATACACATATATTTAATCATCTTCTTCTTAGAGTGCCATATCCCTACGGAACGTCGGCGACTACCATGCTTATAATATTTTTATACAGATCTCGGTCTTGCGCTACGTGTAGCAATTGGTCCGCTGTCAAACCTGTCCACTGCCGCAAATTCCTCAACCAAGAGAGTTTCTTCCGTCCTATGCATTTCTTTCCTTCGATTTTACCGTTGAGAATTAGCCGAAGGAACTCATATCTTGGTCCTCTGATTGTATGTCCAAGATATTCTAGTTTACGCCTCTTAATAATATTTAATAGAGTTCGTTGATGTCCCATTCTTCGAAGAACTTCTTCGTTTCTGGTTCTGCTAGTCCATGGAATTTTTAGTATCCTTCGATACAACCACATCTCAAACGCCTCGATTTTATTCATGATATCGGCGTTTAAAGTCCAAGTTTCACATCCATAAAAAAGTACAGACCACACGTAACATCTTGTAAACTTTTCACGGATTTCCAAATTTAATGAGTTATTGGATAATAGAGGCTTGAACTTTTGAAATGAGTTTCTTGCCTGTTCAATTCTACATCGAATTTCGAAGGATGGATCTAGATTTTGGGTAATCCAACATCCAAGGTATTTGAATCTCTGATCATCTCATTTGAATCTTTCTAATCATATATGAGCTAAATATATTTTTGCTTCTAAAACAAACTTAATTAAAATGTTGTATATTTCTTTCTTTTGCTGTGTTAATAAAGTAGAGATGTTAGTTGGTAGACTAATAAAATTTTTTAGTTCTTGGTACAGCATATCTGTATGTGCAGTATATTTTTGACACTCTAAGAAAATGTGATTTATATCAGCTAAAGATTTTTCTGGACAGTGAGGACAACACGGAGAATCTAAGATACCAATTTGAAACAAATGTGCTGTAAAGCGACCATGATTAAGTTTTAAATGTGATATAATTGATGACTTATATCTATTATAATCCCACGAATTGATGTGAGGAATGTTCTTCGGTAAAACCGGACGAATTTTAAAATAGAGACTCTCTGACGTAGTTGAGAATTTTCTGTACTGAGCTTCCCATCTAACCCTAACATCAGCCTTATATAAATTAATAAGGTCTGATGAGTTGCACATATTTACTCTCAATTCTGAGTAAAGTGCTTTTTTAGCTGCAAGATCAACTGCTTCATTCCCAGTTATCCCTGAATGACCTCTAACCCAGACTAATGTAACTCGGACACCATACTCCTACAGTTTATATATACTATTTTTTATAGATAGTAGAATATTGTTGTTATAATGATTAAAAGAAGGGCTTTTAATAGGGTGCAAAACTGAGAGAGAGTCTGTTAAAATTACCACAGATAAAGGTAAATTCATCTCGCACCAATCTAAAACTTTCCTAATAACTATAGCTTCTGCACTAAAAATCGATAAATAATGTGGTACTTGATATTGCTCAATATGGTTAATATTAGAAACTAAAAAAATGCACAGCCTGTTTTAAATCTTGTTTTTTATCCATCCGTATAGATGATGATTTTATTCTCTCCTAAATTACAGAGTATAGATTTGAAAATTAATTTTGATAGAAATATATTATCTGGATATTTTGGAATTATAATGGTTGGTTTAAATATTAAGACTTCAAAAATAATTTCGTAAACAGGATATTTTTTTTGACTATGTATTAGTTTTTTATGTCTTTCAGTGTCAATAAAAGCATCAACAAGCGGGGGAGACGTTTTAATTCTCCAATATTTGTTTGTAAGATTCTAGACTGCTATATTTGATATTTTTTTGACCATAAATGTACTAAACGTCCTGTACTTTATTAGCTGTTTATTATCTAAATACTCTCTTCGAAGGCACAAAAGTTCTTCGAACTGTGCAGTTCTTGTGCTTCAGCGAGAACTGCACAATTGGATGACGACAGCATAGTTCCTAGACTTACTTTAATTGCCTTATATTGAATTCTGTCTAAGATTAATAAGTTTGCTAGGTAAGGCATAAATAGTACATCCATAATCCATTATTGAGCGGATGTATAACTTATAAAATTTAAGGGATATTTTAACATCTGCACCCCATTTATATTTGGAAACTACCGCAGAATGTTGAGCCCTTTCTCATATTTTTGCTTTACGTGTTTTATGTGGCTAGTCCATAGGAGTTTATTATCATTATAGATGCCAAGATATTTATATTCTTTCACTATGGGTATAGTAAAATCACCTATGGTATACAAATGGGGGGTTTTAAGTCTGTATTTAGTAAGACACATAACCGCTGTCTTTTGCTGTGAAAAACTAAAATCCATAGTATGTAACCAATTACGCACGCAACAAAAAATATACTCTAAATCTGTAATACATCGTTCATATGAACTATGGATAGTATAGAAACAGATATCATCCGCGTACTGAATAACTTTTATAGTGTCATCCATCAAACTATGCAGCTCTTCTAGCTGTGTATACAATAAATAAAAGTGGATATATTGATCCCTGCGGCAAACCGTTATATACTGTTCTTGGTCCGTGGAGTACATTTTTGTGATCAAGAATACAAATTTTAGTTATTTGATACCCATTTGCTGATACCCATTCTACACAATTTTGTTTTTAGATACTCAAATCAACCACATCATATGCACCTTTTAGGTCAACAAATAGGCATAACATGTATTTGTTATCAGATTAGCATATTTGTGCATCTGTAACCATAGTCAATGCATCTATAGTACTACGGCCTCTCCGAAATCCATACAGTGTAGTCGGTAGGAGAGAATTGCTTTCAATAAAATATTCTAGGCGAAACTTAATCATACGTTTAAAAGTCTTGGTTAGAGAAGACATTAACGATATAGGTCGATATGAATAAAAATGAAATTTTTTTTTATTGTCTACATCGACATTAGAGACCGAACTCGGGGCCAGCTGATTCAGAACATCCTCAATTAAATCTTCGTGCAATGGAGGTTTCTTTTGTTAATTATATTTGTTTTTTATAGTTTTTACACAATTCTAAATGTTTGAAAGGAGTGTAGATCTATTGAGTTGCTTAAGAAAGGTTTTCGAACTATTTTTTTGTTTTAACTTGAAAATGAGTTTAGCCTTTGCTGCAATATTTTGATAATTCAGATAATTTGTAACATTTCCTTGTCTTCTAAACAATTTAAGTGCGTGGGAGTGACTTTCAGCTATATCAGAACATTCTTCGTCCCACCAATAGGGCCTGGGACAGAAGAAATGAAAGGTTTTTTAACAGGCATGGATGCAGATGCTGCTGAAGATATAACTTCAAATAATTTTTTTGTTATTCGACAGTTATCTGAATCATTTAGAGATACATTTGTACTGATTTCATTTTCAATAAATGCTTGAAAGGCCGACCAATCGGCACGACCGTCATTTCACTTGGTTGCCGGATTGATTTTGAAAGATATGGGAACAATTTGGAGCTGAATTTGACTACGGTAATGATCAGAACCTAAAGTGTCATTGGGATTAACTCTAGTGGGCGATCCATCAGTTAGAGTAATTAGTTCCAAAAATCTAAAGCTTCTGTTAAAACTTTTTCCCGCGATCTTCCGGAATAGGGCCCCACCTTGACTAACGAATTGGAACTGTGGTCTAAAATGTTATTTATTGGAATTATTTTATTTACAGTCATGCTAAATGTGTAACTAAGGGTTAATAACTACCTACGAAGCTTTAGCGTGGATCACCTATTTTAGCTTGTATGCTGTTTATAGGACTTTTTCTGTACGCTCCAAGTATATTCCTTAGGGAGGTATGATGTAAGGTATGAAAAGGTTTTAACGTTTCTGTGCTGGCAGATGCATATGCAAAACATCCGTAATCAATTTTTGATGTTTTAACATCGGCACTCCAAGTTTTGTGAGCTAGGTACTTTAACAAGTTATGGCCATTTCGACATGAAAGAACTAAGTGCTGCATAAGACTTTTCCAGTTTAACTGTTGATCAAATATCACTTCTGTAAATTTTATTTAGTTTATATAGAAAAGATTTTGGTTTTCAAGCATTAGGTTTGGTGTTTCCTCGATGTATTTTTGAAAATATTATACATTTTGTTTTATTAGAGCAAAACCTAAAACAGGTACTGAGGGACCAATTTATTAGTTTATTTATGTGTTCTTGTAATATGGACGCCATACCATTACTGTTCTTGCCTTTGATGTAAATAATTAGGTCATTAACATATAGTATTGCCTGAACAGGTTTTGCAATGATTTTTATTATATAGTTTATTGCTAACAAAAATAGAGTAGGAGTGATAATCGATCGTTGTGGGATTCCATTTTGTTGTTTTCTAAGATAGGTCATAGCACCATTCGCTCGGACTTAAAATGTTCTTTGAGTTAAAAATTGTTTATGTAGACAATATTTCCTTGATATCCCAATTTTTTGAGAATGTTCAATATACAGTGTTTCCATACTGTATCAAATGCTTCAGTTATGTCAAAGTAAATTGCTGTATATTTTTGATTACTTTTAAAAGATTCGTGAATAGCGTTTTCTAGATCTATAATGTTTTCGTTTGTACGACTATTTTCCCATAAGTTTACATGAAGAACATATTAATGACATAGGACGATATGATTCTGGTTGTAATTTTCTTTATTTAGTTTAATAATAGGAATAACAATGGCATTTTCCAGATTCTTGGAAATTATTTTTATGACCAAATAATATTAAAAATTTGGAAAAGAAACTCTTTTTGTTTTATATGTTGTTTTTCCATCAATTTTTCAAGTGTTTTTATCTTTGCTGTTTCTAACATTCCTTTTGTCCTCTCTGTGTCAGGTCGTGTTTCTGCCGCGTATGTCATTATTTTTCAGATGGCTGTCTTCTGATTGTTTTGTAAATTCTGCCTTTCATTTCTTTCTCGATATTTTTATTTCTCCATATTGTTTCATTCAGGCAACCTGCGGCTCTATTTGCTCTATCCACTTGATCTTTCACTTCTGTTTCGGTCTTTCTGTAGCTAGACAATGTGATGCCTAGATATTTAAACTCCATTATTTGTTGTATTATCTGACCTTCCAGCTCCAGTTTGCATCTTAGTAAATTTGCTTAAATTAACATGTTAACCCTTAAACGGCCGCTTAAATTTATAACGCAAATTCTGTGCAGCTGAGAGCGAGCTGAGCAATGTAAACTGGAAGATACATTCATTCTTTATAAGTAAAAGCAACATGCGCATGAGAAACAAGCTTGTATTCAAGTGTAGGTTCGAGTTAGCGTAGTTGTAACATGGCGGATAAGCAGTCTATTGATGATGTAAGACAAATATTAATTATATTTCTTTGTTCTTTGTTAATTTGCTTTATTTTGTCTAAAAACATATTAGTAAATAATAATGGCAATATAATAGGTTTACTATGAAGTGAAAATTTTGTATTCTTCTTATAATATGACACTTGTCTTTTGTATGTATCATGTAGTTCACATTGTCCATTCAGGTATCTTTTTGCGTATTGTCAAAAATTATATTGTTTCAATTTGTTGATGCAAATATTAATTCTAAAATTGTACGGTGGTATAAAAAATTATAAAATTGTAGAAAAATCAAATTTAGATCAAAGTCTATCAATCTAATTTAGACAAAACTCATTTAAGAAACTATTCTTAGACAGAATACGAGGGTGATATCAGTGATTCCTCCTAATAATCCATATATATCTGATATAGGAGAGTCATCAGACAGTGAGGACATATATACTGATTATGAAGACGACTCTGATCCAGACTATGACAATCATACCTCTAACCTACCAGGAGCGTCTTTCAGTGACTCAGAATCAGGGGACGACCAGCCATCACGATCGAAAACTGCGAAGAGATCTGAGAATTATAAGTGGGAAAAACTCGACTTTCAACAGACTAAATTTCCAACAGAACGTTCATTACATACACCCGATGAAGAGTTTACACCATTTATGTATTTTCAACGATTTTTTGATGACAATTTGTTTGACTGTATATCAAATAAAACTAATATATACTATATATATACTAATATATACTATACTAATATATACATTATCAACAGGTGTATCTATCACCACGACGCCATTGGAAATCAAATCTTTTGTTGGTATGGAGATACTAATGGGTGTGGTGCAAATTCCTGCTTTTGAAGATTATTGGAGTCTTGAAACTCGATATGAAATGATCGCTGAAGTTATGTCTATAAGGAGATTCAAGAAGCTTAGACGACTCATACACTTTCAAGATAACCACATCGATACGAACGATGACAGGTTATTTAAAATACGGCCTAGACTAGAAAAAGTCCGTGAAAAATGTTTATCATTGGAATAAGAGACATTATTTTCTGTTGATGAAATGGTAATAGCATATAAAGGAACCAAGGCAGGTAACCTACATCAATATATGCATAAAAAATCAAAAAAATGGGGTCTAAAAATGTTTGTTCGCGCTGGAGTGTCAGGTATTGTTTACGACTTTTTGGTATATACAGGATCAAGCACATTTACAAATAAACAATTTTCCAGTTATGACGAATCGTTGGGACTCGGGGCCAAAATTGTTATACAGTTGTCTAGAACCATCTTAAATCCAAATGAATGTGTGATTTATTTCGACAACTTTTTCTGTTCCTTGGAACTAATAGAATACCTGAAGAACGAGCAACGATTGGCAAGTCTTGGCACTATTCGCAGCACCAGACTAAGAGGTTGTATACTAGATTTAGACAAAGCACTTCTCTAAAATTTCCCACAGCCCAGAGCTTCAAATAAAACGGTACAGTAAAGAACATAAAAAAAAGTTGACGTCGAGTGTCCTCAAATAGTGAGGCAATATAATACTCACATGGGCGGTGTTGATCTGTTTGATATGCTTATATTACTATATAAAACACCATTCAAATTGAAAAGGTGGTATCTTTGCATTTTCAGCCAGCTCATAGACGTCGCGGTGAATAATGCTTGGTTGCATTATCGAAGAGATATGGAAGATTTGGGAAAAAGGCACGAAAAACTAAAAAAATTTCGCCAAAATATTGGAAGATCCCTGATTCTTTCAAAAAACGTAAGAAAATCTCGATGCTCAAGTGCGGATCACCAACCACAAAAAAAAATCAAATTTCCTGTAGCTTTTCGTCCAACAGATGAAGTTCGCTTTGACAACGTAGGTCACTTTCCAGGGTTTATCGATAAAGGAAGATGTAAATTGTGTACTGACGGTCAAACTATAGTTTACTGTGAAAAGTGTAAAGCGCGTTTGTGCTTGGTGTCAGGAAAACAACCTAGAAACTGTTTTGCTCTTTATCATAAGAAGTGATTTATTGGGCAATGTATCTTGTGAGAAACACCTCGTACCTTTTTTCAGTGTATATTTTAAGAAAAAAATTTTGGTTTTATTACACACATACATTAAAATTTATTTATTTTGTTCAATTTCTTTTCTTGCCCGTTTAAGGGTTAAATTTTCTGGCGGTTATATTAAATTGGTTAGTATATAATAAAATTTTGTTTGTGCATATTAACTTTGTTAGATCTAATTAATTATGTTGAAGATTTTGTAGTAATACTTTTGTAGACTTCCTTTGGTATAAATATTCATCTAATTCGTTGAAATATACCAATTGTTAAATTAATTGGATAAGGGCTGTAATCAGAGTAGTGGTGGTATTAACTAGATTTATCAATACCCTTCTATTAAGATTAACATAGTTTGCTATAGTAATAGTTGGTTTAAGATCCTCTAAAAATAACTGAAAATGTTTAATTTGATCCCTCATTACAATATCTTTTGGTGTATTCTTCGTTGGTAATGGGGACAAATAAAATAGAGTCACTATTTTATCTCCAGCTCTTTCAATTTTATCTCCAGCCACGGTTAAAAGTACCATATAAATCTAAAAAAAAGATTTTAAAGATTAGTTTCAACGATTCAGACATGAATTTGTAGTTTGGTTTAAATTATATATAATATTTTACATATTTAGTGTTTCTAACGAAAAATCAGTAGGAAAATTAGAACAAAAGTTCGGGTTGCAATAGAATGGTACAACAAAGTTGGTTGAAATATGCAAAATGTAGGAAAAGTACCATAACAATAATATGTTGAAAAAGCGATAAGAAATCTGTAACATAAAAGTGACATAAAAGTAAATAATTTATTTATAGTTGTTATGTAGGGTTGTATTTGTAGTTTATTTATACAAAACATATCAGTTGGCACAAAGATAACAGATCAGATGAACAGAGCTATATAATTAGCAAAAGACGAGAGAGTAGTCAGACCAACTTTCTTCTTTTTGGGGATATACGACACTAAGGTACATGTATCGCTAAAGGCGAACATACTTGATTTTAGAGGACGAGATCCTTGAAGAAATTCAGAGGGCAGTTCCCTTTTGTTCTTTCTAATGGTCCCCACAACAGTCAATCCAAATTATTTTTTTAAAACATCTATTAGAGGAATGCTAATGAACCAATTATCTAGAGTAATGTTGCGCCCAGAATTCTTTATTGGCTCACACATTCTTTTTACAACTTCTTTCGGGGAATTGTCTACAGTAAATGGGCCATCTGGTTGACGACCCACATAAACCTCCATATTTATGGTATAAAACATTTCAGCATCACATAAACTAAAAATTTTTGAGGGTTTGCTTGGAATATATTGTATCCAAGGGCAATTCCCTAAAAATCCAGGAAGCATTTCATCGCATGTTAAATTTTGCGAAGAGTTATATCCCGATTTACACTTTTCTACGAATTTGTCAAAAAATACTCGGATGGCGGCCATCTTATCCAGTCTCCTACGTTCTTCACGATCGACCTTATCATCAAATCTAATGCATCTTAGAAGAAACCGAAATCGGGATAAGGACATAACTAGTCTAAATATCTCGATACCTTCGCCATTAGTTTGCCAGATATCTTCTGTATTTCGGTGATGGGCTTTATATGTCCCTGCCAAATATAATTAAAGGCCTATAAGAGCGCGAATTTCAGATGGGTTTGTAAGCTTTTCATCCCTCTCCTTAGAGAAATTGCTTGCTATACTTTCAATGTATTTATTAGTGGATTCTACAATTATGTAAATCATGTCCTCATCAATGAAATAACTCCATATTTCATAAATGTATTTTAACTTTTTCGTAAATCTATTAGGCCCAGGTGATTGTTTTACTAAATTAGGCTTGCTCATACGTACCCTTTTGTTTTTTCTTTGATGCTTTCTTCACACCGCACCATCTTTTCCCATAAAAACACTTTTTTCTTGTACATTATTCAGTAAAACTTCTCCTATTTCTTCTAAATCCTGTTCTTGTTCCCTTTCCGAATCTTCCGACCTCTCATCAATAACTTCCGGATTTACTTCATTCTCGTCATCGTCGTCGTCATATTCTATATCAAGCGGTTCTTCTTCCATGAGGACTTGAAGTCTCCTTTGTTCCTTCTCATAGTCCATTCTAAAAATAAAGCCAAAGAAGTTATATATAAAAGTTTGCTGTAGCTTAAAATTTAAAAAAATTAATATTTGATTCTCAATAATAGAATAAACAAAATTATGAAATATCGTAATAGTAATTTGCTGCAAAGTAATTTAAGATTTGATGACTAATTACATAGTAAAAGAAAGAGAGGTATATTCAAAAGGTTACTAAACAATAAGACAAAAGTATAATAGTATATTATTTAAAAAAACTAGCGTTTATACATACCTTAAGGTGATAAGAAACACAATAAAACGATTTATAAAACCTTTTTAGCTGACTAGACGCGCGCGGAAATTATGACCTTTGCGCTGTAACTCCTAATGAACAAACCTCCCGCTACTCTGATTTAGTACTGAGGCTCCTTGTATCGAATGAGTAAGCTACTGAAGGTCGTGGTAGCCAAATGTAATTTTTTTCCGAAATATTAGCAATTTTTAATACGTGCGGTCATTTTGACCATGTAGCGACTAGTTAAGGGTTAAATATCTAAATCCATAATAGATTTCATCTAGTTTTTTACCTTTTTTCAAACATTAAGTAGCAAAAAAAAGCTTTAAGATATAGATTATTGAAAATACTTACAAAGTTTGTAATTAAAATGACCACATGGCAATATATCAGTTGTATGTTTTCTATATTTATTGGTTCATTCAAAGTGTCGACAACTGAAGAAATATATTCTGTCATGACTACCATAAACATTACAACAATCTTTAGTCCAAAAATACTATTTATGAATTCAATTGTGTTATATATATTTTTATAAGCTGTCTTTAAATATTTTAAGTTAATATTTAAATCAGTAATATCCCAATATGTTGATTTATAAACGCCTTCAAGATATCCATGAAATATTTCTTGCCTCCTTTGTACTAAAGCGGATACTTCAAAAATCAAGTTAGCTGCGAGAGCGTTGTGAATGGTAACGATAATTGAGTGGAAAAAGAAAACAAAAGCCCAATTTTCGACTATTTCAATAAGCTTGGCTAAATATCCTAGACAAGCCAAAATCAGAGCAGATACATATATTAACCACAGACATATCTTTATGAAAATCAACCATTTTGACACATATTGACTTCCAAATTGATCTGTTAGTTTTAAAAGTAACTTCACGAAACGGTTAAATTCTGTTCGATAAAACAAAAGTTTGTATATGTGCGTTATATTTAACACTGTTAATATTATTATATATAAATAGTTGAGTAATATTTTGCATTTAGTAGAATAGTCAGTATAAGAATAACTTAGAGCTAATACAAGACGCAACCAAAAACCACTTAAGGCTAAGTAAAGAAGTGAAGTTATAATGTTTAAAGACTGAGTTGTTGATGGAAAGGCACCTATTGCTACTCCAATCTTGTATAAAAGTTTTAATGTAAAAACGTCGGTTACTTGAAATTGCCCTTGCATTTTTAAAAAAGATTATTTATGATTAAATTTTGTTGTTATTTTGATTTTAGTTATTTGCTGGTGCTTTTTTCTTTTAAACCAGCAAGGAGATCTGTGGCACTTATTGCATGAAAATATTTTTAAAATAACTAAAACAATATTCATGTTGTTTGTATTTATAGCATTATTTTTTTGTAGTAAAAATATTTTCACATAATACTATGATATTTATATATAAGCACTATATTGTACCGGTAATTATATAAAATAACTGCTGAACATTTTAAGTTAATATATGTTACACACGCTTTTACTAAACGTATATGTAGAATAATAAAATAAAATTTCAAATGTTTGATTAGTTAAACCAGTAGTTTTCAAACTTAATCAAATAAGAGAGTGTTTACACGTTGAGAATATTATTTCTAAACTAAATCTCGTCCTTAATTGTATACCTATATACAATAGCCTGGACCAACCATCTCCTGGACAGACCTACAATCATCTCCTGGACAGACAGAATAACCAATGAAGAAGTACTAAGAAGAAGAGAAAACAGCAGGGAGATACTAGATTCCATCAAAATAAGAAAACTACAATATCTGGGTCATATAACACACGGTGACAGATATGAATTCCTAAAACTAATAATGCAGGGAAAGATTCAAGGAATGCGCAGCAAAGGTAGAAGAAGAATGTCCTGGCTGAGAAACGTCAGAGAATGGTTTGGATGCAGCTCAACTAAACTCTTTAAGGCTGTAGTGTCAAAAGTTAGAATAGCAGTGATGATTGCTAACCTTCGTCGCGGAGATGGCACTAAAAGAAGATACAACGGCAACAGCGCTAGGAGCCTTGTAGTAGTCCACTGGCTTCCAAAAACTTGATTAATTCCCTTTATTTTTTCCAGTCCCTTGCTTTTTTCTTGACTCTCTCATGCCTATTTCTGACAAGCCCTGCTTTACTTCTTCCAAATATTTTTTATATAAATATTATTGGTTTTCCATACATGCCCATTAATTTTTATATCTCGAGAGGACGAATAAATAGTTCTTCTTCTCCAAATATCCTCTGCCATCTGCATCCCTCCGAAAATTTTTCTGAGCACCTTTCTTTCCCAGATCTCTACTTTCTTTTCTTCTATTATAGCGTACCCCTCAGTATACTATGGCCTGTAATGACAGAGAATTGTCATTGTCATTGCCAAAACGTTTAAGCAAAATTTACATCAGACCGACAAACCCAGGAAATAAAAAAGTTTCTATTTAAATATTTACGGTCAGGAAATAACAAACCATATATATATATATATATATATATATATATATATATATATATATATATATATATATATATATATATATATATATATATATATATATAAATATATATATATATATATATATATATATATTATATATATATATATATATATATATATACATTCCGAAAGGTTTCCGTGGTCCGTACAATTAAACCTAGAGCTAAGATTAATACTATTACAGTAATTAATATTAAACTCAACAGTCTTCCGGGTTGAACCGCGTCGGTTATCATTGCGCCGAGCTTTCGACATCCTAAACGATGTCTTTTTCTGGCCACCGAGGTCTCATTCTCCCGAGCCCCCAGACACTACTACACTGATCACTAATCAATGCGTTACTCGTGCTGGGAATAGAGGAAGGGTCATTTATACCGTGGATGGTAACGTGGCTTATGTGGACGTTGGCGTGGGGGCCAGCGTGCAGATTGGCGCGAGCATTGGCGCGAGATTTGACGCGAACATTTCTGAGAGTAGGATTTTGATTGACGGGTGGAGCGGAGGGTATTTTCTTTATGAGAGGTCTCCAAGTCGAAGGTAACCGTTTGCCGTCATTTTTTTTATTGAAACAATTTACCCTTTTTTCAATTTGTATGGCTTCTCCGATAATTCTTGGTTTATAGAAACGGATGGGGCCTATGGTTTTGAAGTTTTCAAAATAAATTTTGTGACCTGTATGAAGATAGTGTTGACTTAGAGCTAAAATTGAGTCGTAATTGCGAACAGAAATGGAATATTCATAAATTCTATTTTGGATTCTACGATTTGGTTGGCCTATATAGGATCGGGGGCAGTGCACACAAGGAATTTCATAAACTCCGTGTTGTTCATTTGGAACGTTGTCTTTGATTGATTGGACGAGAGATGAAAGTTTTTGTTGGGGGGTAAATATTAGCTTTATTCCTCTTGATTTTAGAATTTTGTCGATTTTGTCAATGATACCTTTGATGTAAGAAAGACTTTTCTTCATGAAATTAAATGATTCCATTTCATTTCAATTCAAATTCTACCATTGTTATACACGTGTTTCGAGTTATTTAACTCCTCATCAGGAACATTAAAATACCAGCCTGGTACGCTAGCAGTGGCATCTATACGAAGTAACAAACAGTGGGCGGCCTCTTTCGATAGCGAAGCAGGTGAACCGCAAATTCAAAGCCTCTTACTAGATGCGGCTGGACGTCGCTAGGAATAACCTTTTACTCTGACATTTCAAAACACTATCTTTTTCACTCTTTGCGTAGAGAATGAAAGTAAAAATTTTAATTTCATTTCAATTCGAATTAGACCATTGTTCTACACGTGTTTCGAGTTATTCAACTCCTCATCAGGAACACAAGTTCAAACTGAAATAAAATGGAGTCTAGTATTTGAAAGTTATAATTAAAATAACAGTAACATATCGTCGAGTTAATACAAATTTTATTGAACATTGATTTTGCGCGCGTGACATTCAAAATCGACGGTAGCTTAAAGCGTTGTTTGTGAGAGAACGGTTTATGCTAGACAAAAAGTGGTAATAAACATTTTTGTTTAAAATTATCTCAACTACATTTTTTATGTGAAAAATTTTTTTCTACGTCTTACAGATTTTTAATAAATCGATTTTCTCCGTTTTCTCCCCTACGTGAAGACGTCTTAGAGATCAAATCTCTGACGACTGGACTATGCATATCTAATTATTTATTAACAAAATAAGTGGTTTACCTCATTTTTACTTAAAATATAGGATATTTAAAATACTTACAAAAATTATTATTACATAGAGTACATAGGAATATATCACCGTAATATCTGCGTCTGAAAACATATTAAAGTAGTTGGTAACTAAAGAGATATATTCCATCATGATAGCCATAAATATTAGAAGAATTTTTAGTCCAAAAATGCTATTCATTAATTGAATTGTGCTGTATATATATTTATAAGTGCCCTTGAGATATTTTAAATTATTATTTAAATCACTTATATTATTGTTCCGTGATTTGTAAACGCCTTCAAGACATATAAATAATATTTCTAGTCTTTTCTCGACTACAGAAGATAATTCAAATACCAAACTCGCTGTTATTGCAAAATGAAGGCCAATGGTAGTATAATAGATACTCACAACAAAACTTCCAACATAAAAAATCGAAGAAGATCCAATACAACTAAAAATTAGGACGGGGATGATTGTCACACACGTACATATCTTTAAGAAGATCAACCACTTAGAGACATGTTGACTTTCAAATCTATCTATTAGTTTTAAAGCCAACCTGGTCAAGCGGGTAAATTTTTTTCGATAAAGCAAAAGTTCGTACATGTGCGTTATATTTAAAAATACATATATTATTATATAAACACCGTTTATTACAAGTTGATATTTATTAGAAACTTGAGAATCATCTGTAACATAAGTTATAAATAATATCACAGCCAGCCAGCAACCTGTTAATGTTAGGTAAATTATAGAATTTATTACGTTCAACCATTGCATTGTTGATGGAAAAGCACCTACTCCTACTCCAATTTTATATAAAAGTCTGAAAGTAAAAACATCTGTTACTTGAAGGTGTCCAATCAATTGCGTCATTTTTTAACGCAATATATTTTTTTAATTATTCATCTGTACTTCAACTTTTCTTTCAAATTAACGAGAACGATGATAGAACCTCGAGTATATTTCAATTCTTAAAACCAATAAACTCTTTAATTTATATGTATTTTTTGTATTTGCAACGTTTACCTTTTCTTACGTTAATATAAATGTATGTATCAATGATATTTATTTACTAAATTGAATAGATAATTATGGAAAATCATGGATTTACATTAAGTTAAAATTTGTGTTACACGCGATTCTACTAAATGTGATATATAGCTAAATACAGTAAAGAATTCAAATTATTGATTACTAACTGATATTCCATATATATGATGTCCCATAATTTAAATGAAATATGTCGACTAACTCACACATGTCGTATTAAAATATTGTACACAAAATACAAAGCTTGAAACATGATTTACTCTTATCTAGTTTCTAATAGTCCGGAAACCCAGACCCATTTTCACCCTTTATTACTAACAAGTTAATTTTTCGTAAGTAGTTAAATTTTATGCGAATGAATTATGCGAACTAAACAACTTAAAAATCACCAACGGATTCTTCAGACATAAATATTCATAAATATTTATGTACGACGCAAGAAACACGAAAGCTATCGATATTAGAGTACGTAATAGTCAAACAAAATACCACAATAAAGATAAAAGATGTGAGAGTCAGAAGAGGAGCAGAATGTGGAACTGACCATAAATTACTGACAGCAAAAATGGGCATTAAAGACCCCCTCTACAGAAGAACCGTTGAACACTAAGAGAAAAACAATACAATATAGAACTACTCCAAGAACAATCAATAAGAGAACTATACAAACAACGTTTAGACCAAAAATTAATAGAATTTAGATACGGCAACATCGAAGAAATATACGACCATATAAAGGCGAATATAAAACAAGCAGCATTCGAAGCGCTTGGAGAGAAAGAACATATATATATATATATATATATATATATATATATATATATATATATATATATATATATATATATATATATATATAATAAAATATATTCGCAAATAAAAACTGACATTGAAGTATTTGAAATATTGAATGTCAAGATTAAATTGTCTTAAGCACGTTCGTTACAGCTATACGATAAAAAATTAAAATTTTTTCAAATGTAAAAATAAAAATAACAATAAAAGAAAAGTTAGAAAAATAATATTTATTTGATGAATTATTAAGGTTAGTTGTTATTAAGACGAATGTTCAATTTTTTCACATGCGAAAAATCATGTCATTTTTAGTTTACTCCTGAGGAAGCTTTTAAATAAATAGCGAAATATTGAGTAATTTAGAAAAAAGAAAGATTTTTATTATAGACCACTTTACCCGATAATTTGAACGTATTTATAAATTATTTTTTGGTCGAAATAATCACTTCTAAAATATATATATATATATATATATATATATATATATATATATATATATATATATATATATATATATATATATATATATATATATATAACAAATAAACAGCACTCTTATAAAATAAATAAACCAACAAAAATAATAATTGAAGAAAAAAGGCAACTATACAGAAAATGGCTAACTACAAACAACGATGAAGTTTATAAAGAATACAGAGAAATAGATAGAGAAGTGAAAAAACAAATAACACAACTGAAGAATAAAGAATGGAAACGAACCTGCTCAAATATTGAAACATACATAGGAGGTACAAGAACTTCGGAGTCATGGAAAGTACTGAGAGGATTGAAGCAAAACTCAAAAGAAAAAATTAAATTGGGAAATATACAGGACAAAGAATGGAAGGACTATTACAAGGAACTGTTAACAGAACAAAAACCACAATTTATTGGAAAAGAAAACAGGCGAAGACGAAGCAGATAACGACAACAAAAAATACAAATAACAGATAGGGAAATGCGAAAAGTCATAAAAGCAATCAAAAATAAGAAAGCACCGGGATCTGAAAGCATCTCACCTGAGCTTATAAAGTACGGCTCAAAAAAATTACACCGGATGATAAAATGGATATTTCAGAAAGCCATAAATGGAGAACAGCTCCGAAAGGAATAGACGGAGGCATATATAACATCTATATTTAAGAAAGAGGATAGAACACGATGCAAAAACTACAGATATAAGCGTAATATCATCAATCAGAAGATTATATGGGAAGATACTGCGAGAAAAGATAGAGCAAGCGATAAAAGAAAAAATCGGCAGTCGTCACGGCAGGAAGATCATGCATAGACCACATATAGCTACTGAAACAACTGTTGGA
This sequence comes from Diabrotica undecimpunctata, assembly GCF_040954645.1. Taxonomy (NCBI): domain Eukaryota; kingdom Metazoa; phylum Arthropoda; class Insecta; order Coleoptera; family Chrysomelidae; genus Diabrotica; species Diabrotica undecimpunctata. Next base: position 42,048,466 of record NC_092806.1, read on the forward strand.
AAAGAAAAAAGTAAAAAATAGAGATACGGATTTGGCATTTGTGGACCTGAGAAAGGCGTATGACTCTGTACCAAGGTCAGAACTATGGGAGGTAATATATAAATTAGAAATAGAGACGGAACTCATAGAAGCTACAAAAGGTCTGTATAAAAAAAATAAAGTGTCCATTAAAATGGGAACAAGAATCATAGGGGACTTCACCATAACGAAAGGGCTCCTGCAGGGTTGTTCCAGATCTCCAACCCTATTTAAAATATATTTAGAGAAAGCCTTGACTACATGGAAAAGAAAATGCGAAGGTATGGGAGTACCGGTACGAAACGAATACCTATATAAGTTAAGCTTTGCAGACGATCAAGTAGAGATTGCACAAGACCAAGAAGACCTCAGTTACATGATGAAGAAACTACAACAAGAATATACCAAGGCTGGTCTAGATATTATTCTTCGCGAAAACAGAGTGCCTATCTACAAGTGAAGAATAAATAGAAAATCTATATATTGTGGGATAGGGAACATTAGTGCAAAGTATTATGACATATGGGGTTGAAAATTGGATTATAAACAAGAAAAACAGCAGTAAGATAGTAGCAACATAGATAGTATGCCTACAAAGATGCTGCAGAGTAACAAGTAGACGACGTCATGAGTAAGAGAGGCCTAAACGATGGAGAGTGGGACAACAGAGAGAAATGGAAATGGTTGAGCGAGGAAAGGCAGTGAATACTGTAAAATCCCTGAATATATATATATATATATATATATATATATATATATATATGCAAGTAAACAAAAAGTCCCAACTTTCCAACAACATGTATCATTAACGAGGTCATAATTTTGTATAATTTTATATAATTTGACACCCACAATGTCCTATAAATTGCGTGGTACGTTATCCTAGTCCTACGTTCAAAAGTTGTAGTAAATAATTACTTCTTCTTCTGCTAGTGCCTATCCTCTATGGATGTTGGCTACCACAATGGCCCATCGTATTTTATTAGCAGCTATTCGAATAGCTATGATGATTGCCGACCTCCGCCGCGGAGATGGCACTTGAAGAAGAAGATTCGAAATAGGTCTGCGGGGGTTATACCTCTCCACTGTCTCAAATTCTTAAGCCAGGATATTCGGCGGCATCCTGGTCCTCTATTTCCTTCTATTTTCCCTTCTAATATCAGTAGTAGGATTCTGTATTTATTTTTATTTCTCACCATATGTCCGAAGTATGCTAACTTTCTTTCTTTAATGGATTTCAAGACTTCAGATTCTTTTTGTAAACGTTGCATTACCGCGTCGTTAGTTATATGATGTACATATGATATTCTAAGCAGGCGACGATAGAACCACATCTCGAAAGACTGAAACCGTCTGCAAGGCGTATCAGTGAGTATCCATGCCTCTGCTCCATACATAAGAACAGAAAAAACATAAGAAATAAGGATTTTGAGTCGGAGATAGTTAAGAAGATATTTAAGAAGCTACTTCAATGCATGTTGCAAGGTAAAATTAAAGGAAAAAGGGCCCCAGGACGAAGAAGAATATCCTGGCTTGCTAACCTGAGAGCATGGTATAGAATGACCTCAACACAGCTATTTCGTATAGCAACCAACAAAGTCATCATAGCCAGGATAATGGCCAACGTTCGGAACGGACAGGCACCCTAAGAAAAAGAAGTCGGAGATGTAAGTTCAAGGTTAAATTGCAGAGAACTTTCTTCATCTTTTGGAAGGCAATCCTTGCTTTTTCAATCCTACATTTAATCTTGTATGAGTGATCCCAGCTAACTGTGATGTTGCATCTTAGGTATGTTATTTTTTCTGTTCTATCCAATACCTCATTGTCTGCCATAAACTTTGCATCTGTATCTTGGTTTTTGCTTGTGATCATAATTTTCGTCTTCTTATTATTAAGTTTCATTCCATATTTTCTACCGATGTTAACTACTTGATCTATCAGTCTTTGTAATCCTTCAGCACTATCCTCAACAAGGACAGTGTCGTCTGCATATCTTAGATTATTTATTACTTCACCGTTAACAATCACGCCATCAGTCGTTATTCCCAAAGCTTCTCGAAATAGATTTTTAGAGCACGCATTAAACAGTAATATACATAATAGTAATATCTAAATAATTAAATACCTTCCTTACGATGAGATGCCCAAAAATTTCCTGTACGAAAATTCTCGATTTTGGTTAGCTAATAAAGGTAGCAGGGATATAATCTGTTGATTTGATAATTTTCAATTTAAAGGGTGTTTTTATTGAGGTATAAAAATGTAAGTTGGTAACACTTCTTTAGCTGTTGGCCATTTTGACAGCCGTCAACTAGATTTATGTTAAGTTTGACATAAATAGACTTACCGCCTGAACAACGCTTCCAAATTGTTCAATTTTTTTTTGAAAATTGTGGTTCTGTTCGAAATACTTATCGCGAACTACGTTCATTTTATGGTTAACATAATAATCCATCAGAGCAAATAATTCGATTAATCTTTTAACGTTTTTACATCACGTTCACTCTAAATGAAAATATGCGTCCACAGACACATCGTACAGTTCGTACAGAAGAAGTTGTTGCTGCTGTAGAGCGTAGCATACAGGAAGACCCGAATCAGTCTATCTGCCATCGTGCCCAGCGGTTGGATTATGCGGAAAGATCTTGCTTTTAGTGCTTACAAAATCCAACCGATGCAAGAATTGAAGGTACATAATTACCAAGCAAGGCGTAAATTCGGTGAGTGGGCCCAAAATGAGATTTGTGGGCCCAAAATGATTCCGATTGTCATAAGCGAATTTTGTTTAGCGATAAAGCTTCCTTTTGGTTGAATGGCTACGTCAACAAACAAAAATGCCCTATTTGGAGTTAAGATAATCCTCAAATGTATGTTGAGAAACCATTACATTAAGAAAAACTGACTGTTTGGTTAGCTTTATGGTCTGGTAGAATCATTGGACCGTACTCCTTCAAAAACGATGCTGGCCAGAACGTTCCAGTCAATGGTGACCGCTATAGAGCCATGATTACTGCTTTTTTCATTCCCCCATTGAATAACCATGATGTACAGGAGCTTTCGTTTCAATAAGACGGCGCAACATGTCACACAGCTCGTGCCACAATTGACTTATCGAGGGAAACCTTTGGTCATCATATAATTTAACGTTTCGGACCATGAATTAGATTTTAAGATCGTGCGATTTAACACTGGTACACTATTGTATGTGAGGATATGTGAAGGTGCTAGTTTACGCCGATAAGTACGAATGGATTGACTACTTGAATGACAACATTCGCCGCGCTATTGATGATATACGGCGACAAATATTGGAAAAAGTGATCGAACATTAGACCGCCAGATTAGACTACGTCAGAGCATGACGCTCTTATACCAGAAATCAATTTTTTATGTTATAAAGTTCATGAAATCAAAAATAAATTTATTTTTTGCATTTTGCTATTCCTATTGTAAATTTCCTTAAAGAATCCCACCTCTTTTACAATTGTCAATTTATATATTTATATATACTCCAGTCACTGTGGAGGAAAAGAGGTCAATACCTCTAAATTTTTTATAACTGAATCGATTTTGCTAAAAATTTGGAATTAGGTTTATCTTACCTCCTTCAAAAGTTATATATGCGCTAGGTGAGCTTTTTATTTTTAAGGGGTGAAATCACCCCTTATTGAAAATAATGAAAACAATTTATACGAGTATTAAAGCATTTTATGGATTTAAATCGTGTTAAATCAGGTAATAATGGATTAGATTAGATAACAATTATAATAATGGATATTGTGTACATACTCAACCCTTAAATAATCTTAAAAACCACCCCTTTTAATAAAAATAATTGTAAAAAATCGTTTAACAGGTTCAAACGCTTTTGTAGTGCTTTTATATCATCTACAATGTAATTCTCAGCTTATATAAAATAATTTTGGTTGATTGCAACACTTCATCCCTTAAAAACTACCCCCTATGTCAAAATAGATAAAAAAATCTTTTTAAACAACTTCAAAAGTTTTTAATGTACATTTATATTCAAAAATTCCTTTCTTATCACTAAAATATTTTTTGATTGGTTGCTTATTTTCAACCCTTAAAAACCACCTCTATGCTCACGAAACAAATTCTTCATTTGGTAAATGTCTAAATAAAAAAATTAAGTATACTCATGATGTTTTTATTGTAAAAAATTATGTATGAAAATATTTTACATTAGAAAGTATACAAAATATATTTACAAAAATAAAAATTATTTACAATATATCAAATTATTCATTGTCTGAAACGTCATTCTCGTCGTGTTCTAACTCCACCTCTTCGTCTATTGCAGGACAGTTTTGACAATTGTCGCCAGAGCATGTTCCACACGTAGCATTGCAAAATAGACCTAGTCTACGACAGCCACACGCTGGGCCGCAACTGCAAAAATCATTCTCAATAGTTCTTCTGGTGCAGGTGAACTTTTCATTTTTATTGGTTGTAAAATATCATCACTCTTGAAACATCTCCAATCCGTTATATCAATCTCTTTGTTTCCAAGCCATATCTGAGTTTGTAAATAAACTCCTTAGATATGCTCATCCACGGCACTTACAGTTGGTACAAGAGATGATAATTTAACTGCACTATTTTTAGTTGTGGCTTTAATAAAGGATTCGTATCGCATTTGTTTAAGTAATGATGAATAATCTTCGACCTTATTCATTTTGTTCATGTGGGTCTTTGGCAAGGCCATACAGCAAAATTGTACAGTATCTCCCAGCTTCTAAAATGTCTTCGAGATCTGAAGTACTCCTGTTATTGGCACTCATTGGCGGCTTGCCCACGCAACTTCAAAGGAGTGTCGCTTCTCTGTGTTCGTTAGTTCTCTGAAGCAGATGTTCAGTTTACAGGTGCCTATATTATATACATAACATATATATATATATATATATATATATATATATATATATATATATATATATATATATATATATATATATATATATATATATATGTATGTACGTATGTATTATATACATATTTGTGTGAGTGTTAGTGTGTCTGTCTTTACTTGAATAAAGCATTTATATACACAGAAAATAAGTTGATGCTCCAAAATATAAATAACATGCTCCAAAATTTTTTTAGAATAACTCCGTTAATTTTTAAGCTACAGTGTCCATAAAAAAATATTTTGAAGGTAATTTCAAAAGCTACAAAATTAGGTAGATTAAAATATGTTAAAAGTCTTGCTTTTTAAATATGTAGTAAAGGACCAAAGTGCTGATTACAGGTGTGTCAGCCGCTGTATCTCAAATTTCAATTGTCTATATCTCTATTATTCTCTAAAATCTAAATCTATTATCTATTATCTAAAAAAATCAAAATTTTTGTTAAGAAAAAAACTATATTTTGGTATAGAACCATTTTCACGTATCTCTTATAGTTTTATATTTATTTTGAAAAAATGTAAATTTTTAGATAAAAAAAAAGGATTTTTTAATTTAAACATGATTTTTTTCAAAAAGTACTCATTTTAAACATTCTAAACTTTTAAAACTTATAAATAACACTTAAAAAAATGAATTGTAGAAGATATAATTTTGATTTCAATTCTGATCGAAATAGTGTTACTTATACTGCTCGTTTTTTTTTGTATTTCGCTTTGTTTTAATCGAAATGGCTTTTAACATAGCTCATTTTAAAGGCTTTTTCTAACTCTTTAAAAAGCGTTGTAGGAGTTTTTATCAAAAAAGATGTCAATTTTTCGATATTTGATGTTAAATGCATCGAGTGTAGTATCCCAAAAATAAAAAGTCATCTTCAAACAATTATAAATCGCTTAGTATTGTACTTATAAAACTTAATAAAAAAAACAATCTCATTGTTTTATCATAAGCTTTATTTTTGTTCTTTATAGATTTTTCAATAAAACGCTTGGTTTTTGAGTTATTCGTACAAAATCATTGGAAAACATGTTTTTTTTTGTGAAAAGTTTACTTTTTCAAGTGCGTATAACTCAAGAAGTGTTGATTTAGCGAAAAAAAATTATATGACATTTTTTGTTTAAAATTTGATCTCTATCAATTCTCGGGGTTATTTTGAGTGTAAAAAGATCAACCCTCTAGATGGGGTGCCAACCATCCCAGGGGTAGAAGCACACATCAACACTATATAACTTATATTTTTTGAGTAATTTACTACTAACTGTAAAATTTTCAGATAAATCGGTGCAGTTATAAAGGGAAAATGCCACAGTAACTGGACTAATAATAATTTATACATAGTAGAACCATGCTGTATACTAGGTATGTCGACAATCATATCAGAAAATCAAATCAAAAATAAACGTTTTATGTTTACCATGCAACATTTGGTAACTTTTTAAAATAATTGTAACTCTCGCTACAATATTTACAACAAACCAACAAAATGACTCAAATTCGTGACACTTTGCTCATAAATATTATTTACCAACTAGGTGCTTATTTTTGCATTTTCTCCTGGGATGTCAATTGTAAACGATTTATATTTCAGTTTGTACTGGCAACAGGAATTCAAGCATATAATATTGTATATTCGATCTTAATAATCGTAAAGGAGAATAAAAAAGTGATAGACGCGAATGTTCTGTTAGCACGTTCAGTGATGAACCTCATGATATATTACTCTTTTCTTAGAGACAGAAAATTTTGGAAAAAGCTATTCCGGATAATAGCGCATTTGGAAAATAAATGCGGAATTATATATGTTTCTAACAGAACAATGTTTTTTAAAGTTTTAGCGTTGATTTGTGTAATTTTTTACACTATTTGGACATTTTGTATTCATATTAGAATAAGCCCAGTGAACTTTTTGTTAAGTTCACAATGTGTATTTATTACTCTATTTGTTTTTGAAACATCCACGATGATAACAAAAAGGCAAGAAATTTTCAACGAACGTCTTAAAATGTTTTATAAATCAAAACATTTGATAGCAGGAGAAATGCAAAGTAACATGAATGATTTGAAAAAAAAATATATAATTATTTATCGTTTAGTGGAACTAATAAATAATGGATTTGGATTGCGAATTTTAATAGTAACACTGTTGAGTATGATTCAGTTTATATTTGGCATAGATTCTTTTGCTAAAGTTGTAGTGAGCAGAATATTACTTGCTATGCCTCATTTAGCCTTGTATTCGGTAAGAAATAAGATGTTATATAAAACTGATAATTGATTATTTTAATAAGGGTAGAATAATTTTAACAGGTACATTCCTTAGCTCTTCATTATTTATTATTAACTCTGATACCTAAGACAGAAATCTGTAGACCTTTTTATTTTTTTTTTGAAAACAATTTCACTAGTGGAAATCGAAACATCAAACATAAGTTAAAACTGTAATTTTAATTACAAGTAACTGTGGCCTAATCCCATATAAACATAATAATATTTAACATTTCTATGAAGCTACTTTTTTTGTGGAATTTTAAAGTAATTACTATTTTAATGAGAATAAGCCACAATTAAAGGTTAAAATAATTTTATTGTCCTTTCAATTTCCACTTCGGAAATTTTGAAAACGATTTCCAAAGTGAAAATTGAAACGCTAATAAACTTCTGTTAACCTTTATAGTTTATTTTTATGAACGAGAGAGTAATTAGCATAATTTTAACTGGGAGCTCCGACCACTCCATGGGCGTGCTCAAGATTAATTGAAAAATTACTTTGAATAATTGTAAAAAATAAATGAATTATTTCAGTGTTATAAAGTGTTATGTGTATGTAAACAAAAGTGACCTCTTTTATCACACGCTATATTAGAACTGACTGGCCTACATTAAAAAGGGTTTTAAAAAATTCAAATTTTTTTTAATTTTTAAAAATTACAAAAGAGAAAAAGAGTTTTTAAAACCGTCTAAGGTATGTTAAATAGATGAATAAAAATAATAATATAAAACTTACAGCTACTTGTTACAAATCCAAATCAGATTCAGAAGATGAACTTTCAGAACCAAGATTTATAATAACTGGCTCGATCATTTTATCAGTAATATTGTCCAACTTCCACATTTTTTCCTCTTCTTTAATAGTGTGATTTACTGCCTTTTCCCAGTTTTCAGGTTTTACATTATTTACGGCTTCCAAAAACAACTGTTTAACATCATGAATTTTAAAAGTGGTATTTTTTCTTGAAACTTCACTCTTTATCTGTGCCCATACCAGTTCAATCGGGTTTAATTCACAATGATATGGTGGCGATCTAAGTACTGTCATTCCACGATTTTTGGCAATTTCATCAATTTCGTATTTTTTAAATTTTTCTTTATGAAGGGCACACAACGAATAAAGTTCCTTTCTTATAGATCCGGGATAATACGTAATATTTTTTGAACTCAGCCAATTCTGCAAGTCTTTTTTTAACCACTTGGTTGTGGGCAGTCCTTCTATAAGTCTGGAGTGATAACTTACACAGTTCTTAGGAAGAAGATCTATCATTTGTTCAAACCATTCTTGAAAGACATCAGCGTTCATGTCTTCATAGTAGTCACCGGTACGAGTTGATTCAAAAGTTAATAAACCACCTTCAACAAAACCGTCTGAACTGCCAATGTGTACTATTATCAGCCTGCGTCCCTTTCCTGATGGTGGGTTTAAACCAGTAGATAAGTTATTTACAAAAGCGTGCCTTTGACTTGTAACAGTTTCATCCTGCCAAAATTTATTTGGTGTATGACCCTCGTTGATCCATGTTTCATCAAGATAAAATATTTTTCTTTTTTGGTTTCTCATTTCCTTTATGGTTCTTAGAAAATGTCTTCTCCATATGACAATATCGCTTCTTTCTAATAAAATAGACTTTCTGGGATTCTTTTTCCAGCGGAAGCCTATTTCTTTTAAAAGTTTCCATTACGTACTTCGACTCATTTCTGGGTAATCCTTATTATCTCAAACTGAGACAAGAACTTTATCCAATGTTGGAAATTCTTGTCTAAAGAAGAATTCATGCACTTTCCGTCGAAGTCCTTCTTTAAAATGATATTCTATTCGAAATTTTGGTTTCCCTGGAGCATTACGTGGCATTTGAAAACTACCACATTTCTCTTCTTTAATAACTCTGTAAATCGTAGATTTCCCAACACCAAGTGTACTGCTAACTAACTCAACGGTCTCATCAACACTTTCACATAAACGTTTGTCTGTAAATGATTTAAAACAATTAAATAATAATGTTTTTTCATTAACTGTTAGAACGACCCATTTTTCGGCGTTTACACGGCACTTCCAAATTTTCCATAACACTAGTATACACAATAAACTGCACCTTGCAACTGAAGTACCTACTTTTAGTGAACTGTTAAGAATTTTGAATACGCCACTTGGACCTTCCTATATACAAAATGGAAAAACCCACTATCACATTTTCTGTGGAATAAGTTTAGAAGGTAATTATCTAGTCAATTACTGTCGTAGATTCCTGGAATTAAAGAATTAAATGTTTGATTATTGAAACCCTTACTTCGTGGAATGCACTCATTTCAGATAAAATAAAACGTTTTATTTTATCTGAAGAATTAAACTTTATTTTGCAAATAGGGAAAGAATTAAACTTTATTTTGCAAATAGATAAAATAAAACGTTTTATTTTATCTAAAGAAATTAGTACTAAAGCAGCAAATTCATTAGTACCTGTTAACCTCTATCACTCCGACACTGGCAACCTTATTTAGGGATTAGTAACCCTCACAACTATTGTATTCTTTTCTGCTCCAACCTTTATACCTGGTGGTCATACTCAATTTAAAATTGTTTTCCTATATACTTCTCTAAACTTGTTGACAAATATCTGTTTTTCATTGAGTCACCCGTATCAACAGTTTAGGGATTTGCATACATAATTTATTGTTTTATTACTCTCTCATACATAAAAATACACTATAATTGTGGCCTATTCCCATTAGAATAGTATGTAATTAGTTTAACATTTTTATAGTATGGTATTAACATTAATAGTATAGTATTAACATTAAAATAGTATGTAATTAGTTTAACATTTTTATGTCGTTTTTGGTAAAATTATTGTAGATTCCTTCGACTTCATCACAGAAACATTTTTATCATCCTCTGCTTTTTCCTCTGTTGTTGAATGTACAGCTGGTTCCTAAAAAAAACTGATACGATTCTTAAAGCGTATTTTGTAGAAAATTGAGCAGTGTATTTTGAAGGATAAATACTTATTATTTACATACTGTCACTGTCACTGCCAAATCTTAAAATTTGTCAGATGATTTATTCTGTTTAACCTCAAAAAATGGATCCGCCTGCTAGCAAGAACTAGAAGCAAGAAGTGTTACAAATTAGAAGATGGTTGGCCACGATCTGCCGTAGCAAACCATTTTATCGTAAGCAGAACAGTTTTTAATATTAATAAAAGATAGAGAGAACAAGGAACTCTCGAAACAAGGCAAGGTTCTGGAAGACCAAAAATATCTACCGTTCATGAAGATCGTACGCTTTTGGAGAGATTAGAAAAAAAGCCTTTTGAAGATGCGAAAACTGCAAGAATTATGTCACAGTTTTCGGGAATAAAGACAAGACGCAGCATTAAAACATCGCTTCTTAGATACCGAACTGCAGCAAAAAAAACAAGCTCTTACACCGCAACAGAAGTAATCAAGACATATTTGCTTTAAACCGTCAGCTACAAAATCAAGATTTTTGGGACAGGGTAGTATTTACAGATGAAAAAATTTTTCAATCTTCTAAAAAGGGCAAAATTGGAATGTATAGATCAGATAATAATAGATTTAATCCTCTATATGTTGATATATATTTAGCAGCTGGTTATTTTAGCGCCAATGTATGCGGATGGATTTCATCTAGAGGAATGGGAATGGTAGGGCGTATTGATGGCAGAATTGTTGGGCAGACTTGTCTGAATATTCTAGAAAACATCGTTATTCCCAGTGTCTTCTTCTTCTTCTTGTGACACTCCTATCGGAGATTGGAAATCATCAAGGCTATCCTGACCTTGTTTGCAGCTGACCTAAAGAGTTCATTAATGCTACAGCCAAACCACTCTCTTAAATTACGCAGCCATGACATTCTTCTACGGCCTGGATTCCGTTTTCCTTTTATTTTTCCTTGCATTATATTTTGAAGTAATGCGTATTTATGTCCTCTCATCACGTGACCCAAATATTCGAGTTTTCTTCGTTTGATCGTTGACAAAATTTCTGGGTCTTTTCCTATCCTTCGCATTACTTCAAAATTTGTAACTCTTTCAACCCAACTTATCTTCAGCATTCGACGGTAGCACCACATCTCGAAACTTTCAATATTTTTTATATTGTTCTGCTTGAGAGTCCAGGCCTCTACACCGTATAATAGCGTGTTAAATACGTAGCCCCTTAGCATTCTTAATCGGAGAGGGGGATTCCCAGTGTAGAATAGTTGTATCGAGAAAACAATTTTATCCTCCAAGATAATTGTCCTGTTCACACTGCAAATATAATAAACCAGTGGCTCCAGAATACCAACATTGAAACCTTACCATGGCCCAGCTACAGTCCAGATTTAAACCCAATCGAAAATGTGTGGGGGATTATTATAAAACGGTTGTATCGGCGTAATTTTATACCTAATGGTACCACAGGTTTGGGAAGAGCTCTCTGAAGAAGACAATTTTATAGTTCCTTTCACGCAGATGGACCGAAGACTACAAGCTGTTATCAATGCTGATGGAGATATTACAAAATATTAATAATATTTTTACATACCTAAATTTAGTACAGTTTTGGTCCTCCAGACCCTCGCTTTATTTCGAGAGTTTCTTGTTTCCTCCATTTTTTATTAATAGAAAAACTGTGGGTAAAATGTTTTGCTGTCTCTGATAGTGCCGGTATCTTTTAATTTGGTTACAATTCTTGCTTAAATATATGTTTGTTTTATTCCTTAATAATAACAATAAAAATAATAACAACAATAACAACAATAACAAATAAAAACAACAACAACATGTTATGTTATTGCTAATTCGCAGGAAATGCCACCATTTTTTACTCAGGGAACCACTTACCTAATACCGAAGGATCAAAATAACACCCAAGATCCAGCCAAGTACCGCCCAATTACTTGTGTTCAAACTTTTTACAAATTGGTCACATCCTGTTTAGCCCAGAGTATCTACCAACACTGTTCTCTAAACAATATCATAGAGCCTCAACAGAAAGGATGCGCTAAGGGTTCCTTGGGCTGCAAAGAACAACTTATAATCGATTCAGTCATTTCCAATCAGGCGTACACCAAAAAAAGAAACCTTTTACAGCCTTCACTGACTACAAGAAGGCCTTTGATTTAGTACCGCATGAATGGCTTATAGACATATTAAAAATATATAAAGTCAATGATAATATAGTGATATTTTTAAAGCATATCCGCCATTCTGTTCTGTTCCTTGCTTTGTTTTTCCAGTTGGTAATCTTAAGTGTTTTCAGATCTTGTTCCACTTATTCCATGTATCTAAGTTTGGGTCTTCCTTTTGACCTTCTCCCTACTGGTGTTTGTCTCATTATATGTTTTGGTGTTTCAGTCTCCAACATCCGTTCAACATAGCAAATCCAGCGCAGACGTCCGATCTTTATGGATATTATGAACCTCGGGTTCATTTTATGCTGTGTATAGTTTAAATCTGTGTCCATAATTCTCTAATAAATATCATAGTTTGTAAAATAAAGTAAAAATGTATTTTGGCCTCAACGACCGCTAGCTACTTTTGGTTATAGCTTTTTTTTATTTTTCAAAACATAAAGTTTTGAAATTTTATCTCAAATATTAAGCTTTATAATGGTGAGCCAGAAATGGCATTTGTTACACTGAATTGTTAATAAATAAAAAATAGGCCGAAATCTCTGCAGAAAATGTATAGGTTTATTTTATACGTACCTATGTTATTTAAAACAGTTCAGATATCTACCTGTATTTGTCACAGTCCTTATTTTCATCAACTATGTTAACTAGTTACATACTTCAAAGTTTACATCCACTTTTTTTTTAGATTCTTATCACAGTTATAACATTTTCTGGAGACATAATTGAAACAACTGGTTTCAAAACTGCACAATTGTTGTATACAATAAAAATGGAGGATCAAAGTAATATCAATGAACAGCCTTGTATCCAGGATGAGTACAACGATTTCATTACTTTCTTAGAAAAGTTAAGACCTGAAATAACTGTTAGTAGATTTGTTAGTGTCAACAGAAACTTGTTGCCCAAGTTTTTATCAACCATAGCAACTTATACTATTGTTTTAATTCAACTAAATTCAATGGTGTTATAATACAAATATTTTTAAAAGTTATTTATAAAATAAGTACAAAAAGTAAATATTGCAAGTGAAATTGCCCAGCTGCATGACGTGTTGCACACAATAATATTTCTACGTTCGTACAAAAACCAAAAACATTTTATTTAGGTGAGACATGCATGTATAAGAAAGAGTAAGTAAGTAGTAATAATATAGTTTATATAATATATATATATATATATATATATATATATATATATATACATATATATATATATATATATATATATATATATATATATATATATATATATATATATATATACAGGGTGAGTCACGCTCAACGGGACGGAGCCTACCGGGGAAATGGCTAAAGATATTAAAAATTCCTTTTGAAGCAATACGTAGCTCAGTACCGGCTACAAATTAAAATTTGTGATATATTTACAGGGTGTCCCAATTTGGCGTAATGATATAAACTTATACTTTTTTAAATGGAATAACCTATATTTCACTTTAATTTTGAATTCTACTGAACAAAATAATGTTACTTTATTCAACATTCCCTATACCTATTTTTGACCGGTTTCGATTTATTTGGGTTTTTCTGAAAATGTACTATTCGCAAAATTAATTAATTACACTATATCGCATTAATTATAATTAACGCCTTTTTGTCAATTAATTTTCAAGTGTCCATGCTTTACATCAGAATAATTACCAATTGAAATTAATCTACAGAGTGTTCGCAATACGAAGTGTCAATGCTGTATAATAGTTTGTGTAATTACTTTCTTAACTTAAATGGGACACCCTGTATTTTACTTTAATTTTGAATTCTAATCAAAAAAATAATATTACTTTATTAAACAATCCCTATACCTATCCTTTATAATTTTCGATTAATTTGGGTTTTTTTGAAAATGCACTATTCTTGAAATTAATTAATTACACTTTATTACATAAAGTTAAACAAAACACACTGGAAAAAAATTAATCTACATTAAATGTTTAAAATGGTGTCCATTTTCTTCAATACATAACCTCACTCTGTGTTCAAAATTTTGTTTTTCTCTTCTTAGCATTTCTGGAGTAACTGTTGCAAACGCATTACGAATACGCGTTTTCATGTCTTCAGCGGTTGTAGGTGGAGTTTGATAAACCAAACTTTGACCAAATTGACAGCACCACCCCTACCTATCCACTTTCCGGGAAATTTTCTGTCTAAATATTCTCTAACGTTTCGCGTGTAATGTGCTGGAGCACCGTCTAGCTGCAGAAACATTGTTCTTCTAAAATTTAAAGGGATATTTTGCAAAAGTATCCAAAAGTCTTTTCGTAGAAATCTTAAAAACTTTTGTCCATTTAAATGGCCATTAAAAAAATACGGTCCTATCACATGTTCTCCTATTATTCCACCATATACATTAAGGGACCACCGGTTTTGTCGATCAGTACATATATATTCATATTGATTTTCCGTATTAAAATAGTGAAAGTTATGTCGGTTCACGAGTCCATTATTATGGAAAGTAGATTCATCAGTGAACAAAATTTTATCAAAAAAATGTTGATCTGCTCCCGTTTTGTCTAGAAACCATAAACAAAATTCTAACCTACGTTCAAAATCAGTTCCATACAAATGCTGATGCATTTGAATATGGTATGGGTGATATTGATATTTTTTAAGAATTCTGCATATACTAGTTTGGCTTACTTCAATCTCCCTGGCCATCGTCCTTGTACTTGTATTTGGATTTTCAATAACTGATTGAATAACTTCTAATTCGGTATTTTCATCTTCAGTTATCGGATTTATTAATTTTCGTTTAGTATAAACAACACTGCCAGTTTCACGAAACCTTGTTAAGACTCTGTCAAATACTTCTTTACGAGGATGACGTTTTAAGGGAAATCTCTCAGCATAGACTCTTGATGCTAACAAACTGTTTTGATCACATTCACCCAGTATTAAAATCATATTTACTCGGTCTTCAATTGAATAATCTGCCATTTCTATTTAATTGAAAGCAATACAGTTAATAGTTTGACAATTAGTTTGACAGCTAGGTACCTTTTGTTTTTTCATGGCATTCTTTATAATAACGAGCTATGTAATTAATGACATTTAATGTTCCAGGTAACATAATGCAAATAGATTTGAAGATACTAGATATTAATATAAAATTTTATAATAGTTTGATTATAATAATTGTTACAACATTCAAATACAGGGTTTTTGTTTAAGTTAGAGTAGAACTTTATGTAATAAAGTGATAAAAATTAATTAATTTCAAGAATACATAGTGCAAAAAACGCAAATAAATCGAAAATTCTCAAAGATAGGTATAGGGATTGTTTAATAAAGTAATATTATTTTTTTAATTAAAATTCAAAATTAAAGTAAAATACAGGGTGTCCCATTTAAGTTAAGAAAGTAATTATACAAAATATGGTACAGCATTGACACTTCAGATTGCGAACACTCTGTAGATTAGTTTCAAATGGTAATTATTCTGATGTAAAGCATGGACACTTGACAATTAACTGACAAAAAGGCGTTAATTAAAATTCATGCTATATTGTGTAATTAATTAATTTCGCGAATAGTACATTTTCAGAAAAACCCAAATAAATCGAAACCGGTCAAAAATAGGTATAGGGAATGTTGAATAAAGTAACATTATTTTGTTCAGTAGAATTCAAAATTAAAGTGAAATATATGTTGTTCCATTTAAAAAAGTATAAGTTTATATCATTACGCCAAATTGGGACACCCTGTATATATCTCACAAATTTTAATTTGTAGCCGGTACTAACCTACGTATTCCTGAAAAAGAAATTTTTAATATCTTTAGCCGTTTTCCCGGTAGGCTCCGTCCCGTTGAGCGTGACTCACCCTGTATATTGAACTGACAGAAATACAGAGCTTTCGATAAATAAAAAAAAATGCAATCTTTTCCAAATACATATTTGGTTTAATTTTTCGTCTGTGTAAAAAATATTATAATTATATATTATATATCATAAACAATCTGTTTTATTTAATAAACGTTGGTAAATGAAAGCAACTAATGGAATTCCATTACCCTGTATAACACAATACATGAATCTGAAATTAAAATGAATATTTAAGTATTAAAATACATCACGCCACCGACTATTATTCTACGCTCGTTTAGAAAATATAGAAAAAAAATATTATTTGCTACAATATTGTTCGTTGTTACAATGAAAGCTATAAATAAAAAAACATTTTTAATAAAAAACTCATCATTTATCAGGTTCGCCTATAAAGCTGGTACCACATTTGGGCAACTGTCAAATTACAGCAGTGAGGAAAGGCGGGATGTTCAGTTAAGTACACTTTTAAATGTCTTAAGCTTAACTTTTACCATATTCTTCGTTTACAGTTTACTGGAAACAGACCTATCATCGCTAAGAAAAATTTTCGAAATAATATCTTTAACAACTGTAATCATAGTAAACTTAGTCAGCTTTAATAAGTTAGTACATAATAAGAATATTTGGAAACAGTTCTTTGAACTTATTTACTTTATAGAAAGACACAACGGAGTTAATTATACCTACAAAGTAATAATTTTTGTAAAAGTAATATTTTGGTTGTTCCTGTTTTTGGCATACTGCTTTTCCGTTTACGAGTCTGGTTTTGACTATAAATACATATATCTGTACATTCTAATGGGTTTGCAAATAACGATCACAAGCATATTTATAACAGAAGTTTCAACGATCTTAACAGCGCAGCAACATTTATTTTACAAAAGTCTTGACCACTTTTGTAGCCATCAGTTTCTAGGACGAACAAAAATTTCAAAAAATTTGTTGACTTTAAAACATTCTTGTCAAAGTTTTTATATGCTCGTAGAATATTTAAACTTGATATTTGGCATGAGAATTTTGGTTTCTCTGATATTTATATTTTTTATGTATCTCAATAAGGTCAATATATTCTTGGAAATATTAAAACACGAAGAAAAAGCTAGCCTTGCAGAATATATTGGGGATATTGTGTATGTTGTCACATTAGGGGTAAGTATGAAAAATTTGTTTTTGTTACTCCAAAAAATTTATTCAGCTTAAAGTTTCCTGTCTTAACATATGTTGGAAACCATATACATTTTTGGATAATTAAACTAAGGTAGAAGTAACAATTTAACTAATGATGGTTGACAAAGTAACTAATGATAATGGCGGTAGACTTATACACTTATGTGAGAGCTATGAGTTAAAAATTAGCAATGGATTCTACAAACATAAGGACATACATAGATATACCTGGATTCAACAAACACGCAATCTAAACTCAGTCATCGATTATATTATTAGTAAGCAAAAATCTGTATTACAGTGAAATTATGTAAGAGTTCTCCCAGGAATAACATGTGGATCCGATCACTACTTAGTAAGAGCGAAAATTTTGTTCCCACTTAAGATAATACACGGAGACCAAAACCTAGAAGACAAGCAAGACTTGCAGACAGTGGACACTCCGAAGTACAACTTCAATAGTTTTATAAAGGATAATACTAAACAGCTATACCAACGATGAAAAACTACGAGAAATAGAGAGATAAACATTTTCAGATATTTACGAGAATATTATTGCTAGTTTACACCAGGCCTCTAAGGAGACACTCGGGACACAGCAAAACAAAATTAGTAACAAAATATGGTGGAACGAAGAAATCGAATATATGGTAAAACAGAAAAAAGAACAGCATCTAAAATGGCTAAATACAAAAAATACTGAAGACCATCAAGCTTACAAAGAAACCGATAGACAAATACGAAAAATGATAAGACAAGAAAAGAATAAAACATGGGATCAGAAATGTCAAGAAATCAATACATACATCGGAGGGAAGCAATGTACAGAGGTATGGAGTTTTATACAATCGGTAAAAAATACAGGAAAAGACAAAGCACACATACACACCATACAACCAAGACAATGGAAAGATCACTATGAAGGCTTGCTGACAGAGACAAGACAAGAATACCTAGCGAACTCCCCAACACAGTCAGTACATATACAAGGAGAGGAAGCGAGGGTAGACATTGAAACAGTAACAGTGAGGGAATCTATGCTGAAATGCTTAAGAATGGAACTCATAAACTATTTGAAAAATTAACTTATGTGATCAATCAGTGTCTAAATGGACACCCAGTACCAGAACAATGAAGAACGGCATACATGTCCTCAATACAAAAAAAGGGGGAATTGTAATAATTATAGAGGCATAACGGTAACCAGCACCCTGAGCAGACTGTATGGACGAATTTTGAGAAATATGATCGAGGAAGAATATAAGCACAATGAAGAGGAAGAACAAAGCGGGTTCCGTGCAGGAAGATCGTGCACCGATATCGTATTTTGTCTTAAACAAATAATAGAAAAAAGATCGGCTAAGAATCTAGAAACTCATATTACTTTTGTAGACCTGCAAAAAGCATATGACAATATTATCTCACCAACCTTATTCAAGATATATGTTGCAGCAGCATTGGAAAGATGGAAAAGAAAGGTGCATAGGATGGGTATAGAGCTTAGCAATGAATGTATATATACACTCCAGTTTGCTGATGACCAGGTAGTGCTAGCGACCGACAGGGAAGACATGCAGTACATGCTTAGAAAACTGATAGAAGAATATAACCACTGGGGAATGAATGTCAATACAACAAAAACCAAATATCTTTGTATTGGAAACAAGTCAGATAACATAGACCTCGAAAACGGACAACATATTTCCTGCTGTTAGAGCTATGACTACTTGGGTGTTGCCTTTGACAATACAGGAACTGATACACGGGAAATAGAAAAACGAATCACTCAAGCAAAGAAAGTCTTAGGATGTCTCAATGGTATACTGTGGAAAGAGAGAAAATTTAATATATATGAGATTGATTAAAATGATTAAAACTACTCTTCTTTATGGCACTGAAACATGGAGAATTAGTGAAAAGAACAAAAAGCGAATAGGAGCAGTAGAGATTAATGCAATGAGAAGATCTTAAGGTATTTCCAGACGAAACCGAATCAGAAATGATGTAATAAAACAACGTATGGGAATAGAAGGAAATATAACTCAAGATATAGAGAAGAAACAATTAAGGTGGTATGGGCATATTCAACGGATGCCAGCAACAAGACTCCCCAAAAAAGTAGTAGAATGGCAACCAATAGGTCGACGAAAAAGAGGAAGACCCAGATCAGAATGGCAACACGGCGTAAACAAGTCCATGAGCGAAAGAAATTTAACAACAAACGACTGCGAAGATAGGAAGAGATGGTGTTTAGGTATCGGACAACGTCGAAAGACGTTCTAAACCGATATATATATATATATATATATATATATATATATATATATATATATTGTTATGCTATTTAAATTGTATTATATTGCTTACTTAGGAAAAATCCTGTCTATATTTATTAAATGAACTAATCTCCAATTAATCACAATAAATCAGCATTAATTAATTACAATCTCAGGCTATTTAAGTTGTACGATTTACCTTTGATCGTGGATTCAAAATATTTTCCAATTGGCGTCCTAATCGGGATAGGTAATATGACCTGAATAAAATACATAGAATTTCAACTGAACTATATGTGAGATGTCCTTTATTTTAATGAAATTTTATACAACAATCAATCCTGTAATATTTGCAATATACTAACTTTAAATATATGAGAAGTTGTTTTCTATCATGGACCCAAATGTTATTTTACATTGATTTTTAATATGTGTTATAACTAAGCTCTTTTTATAATTCCTTTTTTTTTAAGTGATCGCAAAATTTACTGTCTCTATTATTTATTCAATTTATTTAATTAATAAATGAAAATCACACTCCGGCTCTAATGAAATTTGACTGACCTTTCCTTCTCTGCCGTTGCAATTCTATGGCCACGCCACAACAAAAAAATCCTTTCTCTGCTTCTGCTCCTATTGTGGTCCAGATGACGTACACCTTTCTCCTATCTGTCCTTGTATCTCCAAATGTTTCCGGCTTCGTCTGCTATTAATATTCTTAGGCCCTTTGGTTTTCTATCTCTCTGTACCCCGTTCCTCACACTGGTCAGCTTTTACACCGCAAATAAACACACCCGGTAAATTACGTCTTCGGGACTTCAAACAAACACAAATCACAAAGCTCCTTCCTTCTTGGACGACGACAACTGACTAACTCTCCTTTTTTTCTCTCTCCTATCTCATAGCCAAAATCAACCTCCTTGCATTCAAAAATTGACCAATAAAAATCATCCACCTCTTGTGACGTATATCGTTAACACCCAACTCTCTCTATAAAACGTCATTCGGGTTATTCCAGAAAACAAACCTTCTTTAATTATTCTAACTAAATCTATTTGCTTTACAAATATTTCTTACTAATAGCTACAAACGATACCTGTTTCTCAATTCAATGTCTTTTGTTAATAAACTTTTACCGATATAATCTTTCGGGGAGAAAACCCCCGCATATCCCGGTCTATTGTTCAACACTTTCTATATACACTTTTATTCCGGGTAAAACCATTCCACAATACCCGACTTATTTAAATTTCTTATCGATAATATTTGAAAGTCTTGTCTCTGAGGCCTAATGAACAATTCTTCGAACAACTTAAAATACATATTTTGTCTTATACAGGATGTTTGAAAATTCATATGCCCGTGTCTTTATGAAATATCGATAATTTTAATTTTTATTTAAGTAATAAAATTTGTATATCGGTTTTTTATTGCTTATGGACATTCAAAAGTACAACAAATCCCCGCCTTTGTAATCGATAAAATTTATCAATTTATGCAACTAAATTTTCTCGAGGCAAAATAAACGCACTTCCTGTATGCTATCTGTACTTATGCTACGTATTATCCTATCCTACTATCTACTTTATACAAATTTAAATCTTCATTCGTGATATTTATATACATCATGGATATTATAAATACCTCTGATCTTTTCAGAATCCATATGTTTCAACTCATAGCTGTTTACTCCATCTTCGTTGTTTACTATGTATGGCCCTTCGAAAACAGGCATCAATTTTGCGCAAATACCGGTCTGAAGATTTGACACTCTTAATGCTCTTACCATTACTTTGTCACCCTTTTGGAAAGTTACTGGTCTTCGTTTCCTATTATGACCCTGTCTCTGGATGTATTTCTCATTGCTTCTTCTTAATCTCCTCTGAACGGTTTCTATAACCTGTCGATACTCTCTTTGTTCTGGATCTTCCCACGGTCTTATCGGCATGACGCCTTTCATGATGTATTCTGGTGTTTCTTTCGTTACTGTACTTGGCATGGAATTTAGGTACATCTCTATTTCTCCCAATTTTCTGTCCCATCGCCGATGTTGACCATCCGTTGCAATACGAAGAAATTTCGTTACCTCTTGTATAAATCGCTCAGAAGGATTACTTTGGGGATGCCTGATGCTTACAAAGTTCGTCTCGATTCCCCGTTCTCTAAGCTGTCCCTTGAAACGATCATTTCGGAAGTACGTTGCATTGTCTAGTAAAATTTTTCTTGGGGTTCCTACCGTAGCGATGAAATTGTCTATTTTTCTCAATATTTCTTCCCCTTTTGTGGTGCGGCAACTATATAATTTTACGTATTTTGAGAACACATCCACCATCACCAGAATATGCTTGTTCCTTTGCGTGGTCACAATTAGATCGCTTAACATGTCGATGGCTATAATGTCCAGGTTGTTCCGGGATACAATGCTCTTTGCAATATTTTCGTTTTTAAAATTCCTGCTCTTGTATTTCTGGCATACTTCGCATTTCTGTGTGATCTCTTTTGCAATGCGGTAATCTTGTCGACTGATGTAGTTTTCCCTAAATACAAGCCATACCTTTCTACTGCCAATATGTCCATTTTCCTCGTGTAGTTTCTTGATGATTCTTTCTGCCAATGTCGGTGTCACTAAATATAATTCCTTTCCGTCTATTCTCTTAAAAAATATCTCGTTTTCTAGCTCTGCTCTTCTCTTTTCTCTTTCTTCTAGGCCTTCCTGGTCGGTCCTTATCTCATTTAACGAAAATATCCCTTCGTCTTGTGTCAGTATATTCAATCCCACATGTAATGTAATTGTCTCCTTTTTTCCTGTATCTTCGTCCCGTGTTAAAGCGTCAGCTATTATGTTGTCTTTCCCTTTGATGTATCGAAATTGGAAATCATACTCTTGTAAGAGCAGAATGCCTCTGTGTATTCTGTTATTTACCAATCGATTCTTCATGATGTGTATCAATGCTGCATGATCCGTTTCGATGGTGAATTTAGCTCCCAATAAGTAAAACCTTAATTTGTTTACGCAAAATAGTACACTGGCGAATTCCAACTCGGTGACACTGTATTTTCTCTCATGTGTTTTAGTCACTCGAGATATAAAACATATCGGAACCTCTTGGCCGTTTTGTATTTGCGACAACACTCCTGCAAATTTCTGTATCGATGCATCCGTACGGAGTATAAACGGCAAATTGTAAATAGGGTGATATATTTTTGTTCCTTTAGCAAATTCTTGTTTCAATATTTTGAAAGCTTCCTCCTGTTCTTCTTTCCAATTCCATTTTGTCCCTTTCTTTAACAATTTTATTAAAGGAATTTCTTTTTGGCTTAAATCGGGGATTAATTTCTTGAAATAATTTATCGTACCGAGAAACCCTCGCAATGTTTTTAGATTTGTTGGTCTTGGGTATTCGTCGATGAGCTTTACTCTGTCCTCGGCTAGACTTACAGTTTCGGTGTCAAGTTTGAAACCCAAATATATCACTTCCTTTTGAAAAAATTGACATTTTTCAATGTTTAGTTTTAATCCCGCTGTGTCCAATTCTTTCAAAATTATTTTGATATGTTCCACATGACTCTGCATATCTTGTGAAAAAATTAATAAATCGTCGATGTAATGGACGATGAACTCTTCATGGTGATTCAAAATGGTATGCAAAGCTCGTACAAGTGCTGCACAGGCGCTTTGTAATCCAAACGGAACTACCTTAAATCGGTATACTATACCATCAATTGAAAAGGCAGTGTAGTTTCTACACTTTTCAGCCAAAGGTATTAACCAAAAACTATGCTTTAGATCAATTTTTGAGAAAATATGTGATCCCGTGATCCTTCCAAAAATGGCCTCGATATTTAACGGTGATTCATATTGTGATACTGTGTGTTGGTTGATATTTCGGGCATCTAAACAGAGTCTTAACTCTCCACTGCTCTTCTTCACTATCACAATTGGGTTAATATAGGGTGAGTCACATCTCTCAATGATTTGATCTTCCAACATTTTTTTGATTTCTTGCTTTACTTCTTGCCGATACTTATAAGGAATTGGATAAGTCTTCGATCGAAAATTTCTCAAGTTTTTCACCTCAAATGAGTGCTCGTATTTTGTGGCCACTCGGTTTTCCTCATTTATCAGCGTTTCATAGTCTCTTAAAATTATACGCAAATCATTTTCTTTGCCTTCTCCACATATCAATTTTTTGTCTCTCCCATCAAATTTTTCGCACATATTCACCGTGTACTCCGTGTCTTCTTCAAACACCACTGTCTCCATTGTGTCCTCTTCATTTTCCTTTGTGTTTTTTTTTGTTGGGCTCGTCTCTTCTTTTGAGGAATCCCAAGTTTTGCTTTTATTTCTTGTCAAAATTTTTCCATCTTCTTCTCCTGAGCTCGTCTCATCTTTTGAGGAATCCCAGGTTTTTTTTTCTTTGATCTTTTTCAGACCTTTTCCCCTCTTTCTTCCTTTTCCTTTCTTCGTCGCCAGGTTCATTTCCACCGTTTGTTCTTTCTCTGATTCGTCCGTAATTTGTTTCTCTTGTTCCTTATCCTGTTCTTCTTCTTTTTCCTTGGTTATTTTCATCGTATTGGTTTTGAAGTCGATCACTACATGTTTTTCCGTTAATTCGTCAACGCCTACAATCATGTCATGTGACATATTCGGCATTATTACACATTGAAGTGCATACATATTTTTTTTCAATCGTACCATTACTCGTATACCTTCATTTATTGTTGCCAATGTCCGTTTATTTGCGCCCACTAAATTCACCCTAGGTATTCTATAAATTAGACTTGTTAAATTTACTTCTTCGATTAATTTTCTGTTGACCAGTGTTATTTCAGAGCCTGTGTCTATCATAATTTTAATTGGTTTCTCATTTATAAATCCATCCACAAATTTTAAATTAACTCCATTTCTCTTTTCATTGTTTCCTGCCAGTTTAATAAATTCCTTGGGGTGACAAAAAATTCCTGTTTGTTTCTTCGTTTTTAGTGAGCGCCTTCTTGAAAACACGCCTGTTGTTCTTCTGTGTTTTCTCTCCCGTCATCTTCTCTCTCATATTCATTTTCTTCTCTTTGCATATTATTTATTTCTCTTCTGTTCTCTTTTGGTCTATCATTCCCGTATCGATTACCGCGAGATTCCTGTTCATTCCGTGGGTTATTGTATCTGTTTCCTTGGTATGGGCGGTTATTTCTACTCTGATTTTCCCGATCCCTGTTTTCATTCCATCTCTGGGTTCTGGGTTCATAATTCTCTCTTCCGTTCGGTCTATTTTCATATCCCCGTCTAGGTATGAATTCTCGTCTTGTATAATCTCTTCTAAAATTTTGACCTCTATCTCTATATTCTTGGTTTTCTCTTTGTCTATAATTTTCTTGCGGTCTTCTTTCTCTTCTTTCATGCCTACGTGATTCTCTCATTTGCAAAAATTGACATAAGCTGTCAATGTCCTTATAATTTTGGAGATTTATGTGGTCTTCCAAGGTATCTTCAAAATGTCGCGATATCAACTCTACCAATTGTTCTGATGAATAATTATATTGCAAATGTTTTGCATTATTATAGAGTTGTAATGCGTACATCTTTTCTGATACGCCCATCCTCTTATGGTATTTTCCATTTTGTAACTCTTTATTTACTTGTAGTTGCTGGATTTTTCCCCAGAAATAATTTAAGAATCTTCTCTCAAAATCTTGCCAATTGTCCAATTCTTCTTCCTTGCTGACAAACCAAAGATTTGCCTCTTCTGTGAGATGGTTTCTGATGGTTTCCTTTGCTGTTGCAAACGGTCCTATGTATTTGACTTTTTCCTTTAGGTTATTTATAAAAGGCACTGGGTGTATTTTCCTGATATCCCCGCCAAATCGTACTTTTACGTCTTCTGTGCTATGTACGATGACTTCCTTTCTTTCTACTCCTCTTATCTCCATCTCTGCAATTTGTTTAAATCTCCTTTCCGTTTCTTTCCGGTCTTCTTGTAGCGCATTTTCAAATTTTATTTCTATCTGTTCTAATTCCCTTTTTTGCATACTCTGAATATCCTTCATTTTAGTTTCGATTTCTTCTCTCTGCAATTCTATTTTCCTCTCTGTTTCTTCCCTACTTCTTTCTAAACAGACTTTTATTTCGTTTTCATATTTGTCCATACGCGTTTCCATTTTTTGTTCCATTTTTCTTTGGTTTTCTTCCAAATTGTCCAATTTTTGTTCCGTTCTTTGTTGTGATTCATCCATTATGTGTTTTGTTTCCAGTTGATTTTTATCCATTTTTTGTGACGATTCTTGTATTTGTTGTGTCTGTATTTGCATCATAGCTAATAATTTTTCTAACATCCCTGTTTCTTTTCTTTCCTCCATTATTGTAGCATTTCCTTCATTATCCGATCCTTCATCAATAATTGTTTCCTCTTCTATCTTATCCTCTTTCCTTTCTTGCGTTTTGCTTTGACTCCTTGTGGTCGACATGTTCGTTAGATTATTTATCCCCGCCAAATATGAAACTTTGAAATTTGTGCAATAATTTCCCCGCCAAATATAAAATTCTACTGGTCTGTTGCAACAAACGGGACTTTTCCTGTTCAAATGTAATAACTCTTGAGTACGAGTATCAAATTTCAATATCCCACAAATAAATCAAATGGTAAAATATCAAATGTCAAAATCAATCAAATCATTCAAGTATGGTAAAATTATCAAATTTAAATATCACACAAATAAATCAATTATGGTAACCTATAAATTGTCAATATCACGAATAAATCAATTATGGTAAATTGTATCTTAAAAAAAATATATAATCTTTATGTCCTCAATTTTTACATAATATTTCACTTTATCCCCGGCATATAAACTTTCAAATATCTGCTCGTCTACTCCTATCCTTTCAAATTTGCCAACTAGAAATATTTTTCAAAGCTTTACACGTTGGGGGCCATTTTGTTATGCTATTTAAATTGTATTATATTGCTTACTTAGGAAAAATCCTGTCTATATTTATTAAATGAACTAATCTCCAATTAATCACAATAAATCAGCATTAATTAATTACAATCTCAGGCTATTTAAGTTGTACGATTTACCTTTGATCGTGGATTCAAAATATTTTCCAATTGGCGTCCTAATCGGGATAGGTAATATGACCTGAATAAAATACATAGAATTTCAACTGAACTATATGTGAGATGTCCTTTATTTTAATGAAATTTTATACAACAATCAATCCTGTAATATTTGCAATATACTAACTTTAAATATATGAGAAGTTGTTTTCTATCATGGACCCAAATGTTATTTTACATTGATTTTTAATATGTGTTATAACTAAGCTCTTTTTATAATTCCTTTTTTTTTAAGTGATCGCAAAATTTACTGTCTCTATTATTTATTCAATTTATTTAATTAATAAATGAAAATCACACTCCGGCTCTAATGAAATTTGACTGACCTTTCCTTCTCTGCCGTTGCAATTCTATGGCCACGCCACAACAAAAAAATCCTTTCTCTGCTTCTGCTCCTATTGTGGTCCAGATGACGTACACCTTTCTCCTATCTGTCCTTGTATCTCCAAATGTTTCCGGCTTCGTCTGCTATTAATATTCTTAGGCCCTTTGGTTTTCTATCTCTCTGTACCCCGTTCCTCACACTGGTCAGCTTTTACACCGCAAATAAACACACCCGGTAAATTACGTCTTCGGGACTTCAAACAAACACAAATCACAAAGCTCCTTCCTTCTTGGACGACGACAACTGACTAACTCTCCTTTTTTTCTCTCTCCTATCTCATAGCCAAAATCAACCTCCTTGCATTCAAAAATTGACCAATAAAAATCATCCACCTCTTGTGACGTATATCGTTAACACCCAACTCTCTCTATAAAACGTCATTCGGGTTATTCCAGAAAACAAACCTTCTTTAATTATTCTAACTAAATCTATTTGCTTTACAAATATTTCTTACTAATAGCTACAAACGATACCTGTTTCTCAATTCAATGTCTTTTGTTAATAAACTTTTACCGATATAATCTTTCGGGGAGAAAACCCCCGCATATCCCGGTCTATTGTTCAACACTTTCTATATACACTTTTATTCCGGGTAAAACCATTCCACAATACCCGACTTATTTAAATTTCTTATCGATAATATTTGAAAGTCTTGTCTCTGAGGCCTAATGAACAATTCTTCGAACAACTTAAAATACATATTTTGTCTTATACAGGATGTTTGAAAATTCATATGCCCGTGTCTTTATGAAATATCGATAATTTTAATTTTTATTTAAGTAATAAAATTTGTATATCGGTTTTTTATTGCTTATGGACATTCAAAAGTACAACAATATATATATATATATATAAATATATATATATATATATATATATATATATATATATATATATATATATATATATATATATATATATATATATACGTCTTCATAACAAGGCGAGATCCGATTAAATCGAGGACAACCCGAGATCCACCAATAGGAAATTAATTATTTGAGTATATTGTTCATAACTATCTTTATAATTAACATATTAATCATGGCACACTTAGAGGGGAAAAGATTTTTGAAGTTAAATTTTTCTGATAAATTAAAAACGAAACGAGATCCGTAGCTGAAAAGGGAAGGGGAAGACTTATATACAAAATTTTAGATATTTTCCGATCAACGCGAGATCCCACACTGTTGCCAGCTCTAAAGGGTATTAGTCGAGCGACCAGAGCTCGTCTTGTATTGCATATTTCCTACTCAAGGAGTAAAGTTATTTGCGGTTACGGTGTTTTATATTTTAAAAATGTCTCGAGGGCAGCGGTTAGTTGAATTAGTGAAACAAAATTCAAAGATAACAGAAGGTAAGTAATAATTATAATTTTTCTGTATATAACCAAATAATTCAACATAAACTTTATAAACCGAATAACTAAAATGCTCTGTTTTATTGAATTTGTTGAATTCTATTCTCAAAGCTATTTTTGTTTATTATTTATGTACAAAATTAAAAAGGGGAAATTATTTAAACTTAACAGTTTATCTGTATAAGAAAAGCTATCATTGTAACATTCTAATCGTGTTTTTACATAAAAATATTAGTTTTGCACAAGAGTAAATACGTTCCATATAGTAGAGTAAATCGACTGACAAAAATTTATTATTTACTTATTTGTCAATAAATTTGTTCTGTCTTAAATTAACTATGCTGTGGCTTTTTAAATGTTGTAATTTTTTAGATATTGGTCAGTAAGAATTTCGCACAGTGATTTGTTTTAAATAATTCCCTTGACTTTAGTAGACTGATTTATTTTCTTTTTTTAATAGGTCAGCACTTCGAAGGGCAAAACTGTAGAATGTAGTCTGCGGAAAGGAAGGGTGTGGAACAAAAGAGACCGCCGCCTATACTGCAGTTTGGACGTAACAAATTTTTCGAGGCATATTTTTAGAAAACATCCTAAAGAGGAGAGTGTTTTAAAAATAACCATGTTACCCAAAAGAGATATTGCTAGAAAGCATATGTTAGATCTCCTAAGAAAGCAAGGGAATTTTTCATATTTGCATGCAGCCGATACCATTAGACCTGTCCAGAGACCTTCGTCTTTTTCAAATTCTAATACTGTATCAGCAGATTACTTACCCTGTATACCTATACTGCAAAGGTTTATATAAACAAAAATCCCTGAAGCGACATGCAAAAAAATGTTATTATAATAAGGAAAACAAAGCAGTAATTAAATATGCAAGTGAAGGCCAAACCATGCTTTCATTTACAGAATCTCGAAAGAGATTTTTGGATAAATTAAGATTGAAATCTGAAATTTTTAATTCGATGCAGGCTGATCGAATTTCATTAAATGGAAAGGGAGATGTAATAATATGCCAATATGCGGAAGATTACTTAAGAAAGCATAAAAGGACCCATATAAGAAGTGCTGTTTCAAATCAAATTCGTGAATTAGGCAGATTTTTAATTCCTCTACAAGATTTGTATGGCATTTATACTATGATAGAAGCACTTAAAGCTGAACTACGCCCAACTGGTTTGATAGACTGACAAATGCGAACGGCAGACGACTCTGTGCCTATCTCGAAAACAAAAACAACACCACTGTAGCGGGTCCAATGGACCCAACATGCTTCCATGGAGAACTTCGCTCGCACGTAGACTTAGCAATTCTACATAATATAGGGCAACAATACGAAATAAAATCAATAAATAAAGGCAATTCCACACACAACGTAATCGTCATGACCCTAGGCGCAGTGGAACTAAATCCACTGCAGCCCCATCAAATAAAGAAATCAAACTGGCCTTATTTCAGAAGAGTACTGAGCGAAAACATCGGGACAATCCCAACAATTAACAACATAGAAGAACTCGAAGAACGTATAACAAGATTAGAACAAACAATAATAAATGTTATCGATGCCAGCTCAAAAACGGAAACAAAAACAACACAAAAAGGATTCCAAGAAATATCAAATAAGCTAAAAGATCTCATTAAAGAAAAGAATAGGAAAAGAAGAAGAGCACAAAGAACAAGAAATCAAGAAGACAAAAGAATTGCTAATGAACTAGACAGAGAAGTCAAAAGAAGGCTAAATGAACACAGAAGTGACTATTGGGACAAATATATCCAAGAATTAAACCCGAATAAATCTGCATTCTGGAAAGTATCAAAAATACTCAGAAAGAATAAAAAAAACCCATACCACCCCTACACGGAGAAAATGGAATGGTATATAACGAACAAGAAAAAGTTGAAGTAATGCGAAATACACTCGAATCCAATAATATGAAAAACCAGCAGAAGACCTAGACTTCACGGAGGAAGTAGAAAGAAGCGCCAGACGCTTAAGAAGAAGAAAGGGCATAATCGGCTAGAACACACAAGTAGAGAAGAAATTAAAGAACTAATCAAAGTACTAAATCCAAAGAAAGCAGCCGGGCCAGATAAAATCACAAACAGGGCAATTAAAAATGTACCAAACAAAATCATAGTGTATATCACGAATATAGTTAACGGTATACTAAGACGGGGCAGGGCAAAATTAAGGGCAAAAGAAGTGTGGGAAGAAGAAAAATATCATGGCTTCGTAATCTACGTGAATGGTTCGGGTGTAGTTCGATTGAACTTTTTAGGCGCGCTGCTAACAAAGTCGCAGTGGCCATGATGATTTCCAATCTCCGCTAGGAGTGGCACGAGAAGAAGAAGAAGAATACTAAGACTAAGATACTTTCCAGACAGGTGGAAAGAAGCAGAAGTTATAATGATAGGAAAACCGGGGAAAAACGAGAGCTTTCCACAGAATTATCGACCAATAAGTCTCCCATCATCACTAAGTAAGATAGCTGAAAGAATAATCCTAAAGAGACTACAAACAGAGTTAGAAATAATTGGAACGATCCCAGAATCACAGTTCGGTTTTAGATCCAGACACTCCTGCGAACTATAAATACTTAGACTAACCGAATTTATCACTAAGGGATACAACGAGAAAATGTACACTACGGCAGCCTTCCTAGACGTCAGTAAGGCCTTTGACAGAGTCTGGCATGAAGGCCTGCTTTATAAGATTAGTCAATATGGATATAGTGAGGCAATGGCATGTCTCCTTGCATCATACCTGACGAACCGGAGATTCTGGAGGCAGGTGTGCCACAGGGAGCGGTGTTATCTCCGTACCTATATACCATATATACAGCAGACACACCCAGTGATCACAAAACACTGCTCATCCTATACGCAGATGATACGGCAATTGCAACAAGCAATAGAAACGTAAATTTCGCAACAAGAGACTTACAACGCTCTCTAAATCGATTACATGCATGGTGTATAAAGTGGAAAATAACACTCAACCCGGAAAAAACACATGCCGCCATGTTTAGAAAAAGGGACAAATACCAAACATGGAACTAAGTCTAGCTAATGAAAACGTAGAATGGAGCAATCAAGCTAAATACCTAGGAGTGACCCTTAATACAACTTGCCTCATAAATAGGCAGGAAAAGCAAGCTAAATTTCTTCACAAAAATAAGGGTAGTAAATAGCATCATCCTTCCAACGTTAACTTACGCATCAGCAGCGTGGGGACATACCTGTAAATCAAACAGGAAGAAACTTCAAGTAGCACAAAACCAGCTAATTAGAGAAGCACTAAACGTACCGAGATATGTACCACTAAGGTACCTATACAGAGATACAAAGCAGAAAAGAATCCTTCATACAATGAACGAAAAGGCATACGAGATCTTCAACGAAATAAGAAACCACCCCAACAGAAAGCTGAGAGAGCTAACGGATTATGATGCAAATATCAGGATGACATATAGACGACCTAAACAACAGATAGCTGGATATGTCCCAATAGCATAAAGACAAATGAGTATTGAAATAGGCACAGAGTAGTCAAAGGCAACGCGGGTTAGAAGTAGAAAAAAAAAGGTAAGAACTGGGGTCTTGGCATTTTAGAGTTCCGGACACCAGGCCTTGCTCACAAAAAAAAAATATCTTAGTTTTAGTCTTAGTATTAGTATAAAAATCGGGAAAATACCTTCTAACACTGCGAATAAATTATAGTGGCAAGGAATAGTTTAGTACCTATTCATAGTTTTCCGGGTCTTCAATCCACAATCTGCGCGATACTGACCCTGTCACACACATATGCACCAAGCGAGAGTACAAAGAGAACCATAAGTCCTCTTCGTACAGCCAAAATTTTGGCTTAGGCCCTTAAGGCAGGTCTATTTGGGAGACCAGCACCGCGATTTTCTGAGCATCGAGGCCATATACGACAAGCATGGGCTCGGTGGCCAGACCAGTTGGGTGCCCAGCTGGCGAGGAGAACAAATTAAATTTTGCCAAATCGGCAGCTGAGTGACCGAACATACACTTTCCCTGTGCGGAGGGACACCAACTTAGGTTGATGCCTCTCCGTGCAGGGCACACACTTTTTTAGGGACAACAGTCCAAAGTAATGCTAACACCAAAGTAAACTCAGTCAAGTAATTAGGGAGAAAAGCTATCTAGCTACCCCTTGATTTTAGGTGGCCTAACCACAACCATGTAGATACGGAGAGTGTTGTTTATTACCCAAATCGCCCGACGTAAAGTTCATAAGCCTTCACTGCGTATGTCAGACGTAGTGAAGGGGTGGAGGAAAAACCTGGGAGTCAGATAGGTACCGAACCAGAATGATTGATTCTTCTGGAGCGAGACCGGTTTGATCTTCGGACATGTAGATCCCACTGACTAGCAGTGGTATACACATATCACTAGGGGTTGGGTTGAACGCCTAGCGCGCGCGCGCGCGCGCGTGTGTGTGTGTGTGTGTGTGTGTGTGTGTGTATTTGACGTACAGTGTCCAAGTTTAGCAGAAATGAACTACATATATTGAAAAATATTCCCTTGGAATCTCAATATAGTACGTGAACAGCATAGTTGGTCCCTTAATTATAAATGATATGCAAAATAGATTTGTGTTAATAACTCTCAATCAAATTGAAAGCGGTTGGGTTTATTTTATAGATCTTTTAAAAGCGATTAAAATAAATTTTTAACATT
Organism: Diabrotica undecimpunctata; assembly: GCF_040954645.1. Taxonomy (NCBI): domain Eukaryota; kingdom Metazoa; phylum Arthropoda; class Insecta; order Coleoptera; family Chrysomelidae; genus Diabrotica; species Diabrotica undecimpunctata. Next base: position 42,081,662 of record NC_092806.1, read on the forward strand.
TTTTGTAAAACGAACAATGGAGAAGATATATAAGAAAAATTGTAAAAAAATTATACTACAAATAAACAATATTCCGATACGACGTCTAGTTCTCGAGATATTTGACAATCGCCTTTCTGGACAGAGCTCTTTAATAATGTAAATATTATTATTCAAACCAGAAATAAACTGAGGGGTGGGAGAGAGCTGACTGTAAAATTCATTTGCGATGTTGCCAAGTTTGCCGGATCTCGGGTTGTCTACAAAATGTATATTTAGCATATACACAACGGATCACTCGCCCTGACCTCTACAGCGAATTTCGTGGAACTACTGCAATATAAAATTCGCCAAAAGGGGTGCAAAATGAGATCCAGACAAAAATCGATTTCCTTGTACCCCCATCATTGTTACATCGAGATATCACTATATACACGTGAATACAAGGTGAGATCCAAAATCGGATCTCGCCTTGCAAAATGGATCTCATCTTGTATAGCTTATGATACAAATGGATCTCGCATTGATATGAAGACATATATATATATATATATATATATATATATATATATATATATATATATATATATATATTTAGTAACAATTTAAGAACTATTATTACAGACCAACTAGATCCAGAGATAGAAATAAAACGCAGAATATCAATTACTAAAACTACTTTTATGAAAATAAAGACATTTCCTTACAATAATCATGTCAATTTAGAACTAGTATTTTGTAAAATAAGAATCATCTTAAAATACTTCACACCCAAGAGAGCGGGGCTAACGCAAACAAAAATCAAAGTCGAAGGATTAAAAACGGAATCCACGGAATACTTATACAGAAAAAGAATATCAGAAAAGATCGCTGAGAATAAAATATTAGAAAACGATAACATCGAGGAAAGCTGGGAAAATTTCAAAAATAACATAATTAACGCAGCAACATAATCACTTGGAGAGAGGAAAGTAACGAACACTAACATATCAAAAAAGAAAACACCATGGTTTAGAGAGAAAGTGAAGACAAAATGTGAAGAAAAGAAGAAAGTCTTTTTAAAATACAGAACACGACAAACACAACAGGCATATAACCACTATAAACGAATCCGAAATGAAACAAATACAGAGCAGAGCTACTCAAAACAGATGGATCACGACTTCTACGGGACACAAAAATAAATATGGAGAATGATTAAAGGACAAAGACAAGAGATAAACGAACTAATAAAAATGAAACACATTCAGAAGGAAATATGGGTAGGCTACTTTCGATCCCTATTTAATAAAGGTGAAGATAATGAACCACCAACACCAGAGGTGACGACAAACGAAGGAATAAATATTGAGGAGGAAGAGGTAAAGGAAGCGTTAAGGAAATTAAAAAATAGAAAATCACCAGGAGAGGACATAATACTGAACGAACTCCTAAAGTACGATGAACCGGATCTGACCAAACAATTATTAAAACTAATCCAAAAAATAATAGAACAAAACCGAATTCCTTAAGAATGGAGATCAAGCATCCTAATACCTCTCTTCAAAAAGGGAGACAAATCGGACTCGGAAAATTACAGAGGAATTAATTTATTAAGCACAACACTAAAGTTAACAACCAAAGTGATTAAACAAATAAACTAAATGAAATTATAGCACTAGCAGAAGAACAACAAGGTTTTAGATCAGGAAGATCATGCACCGACGCTATATTTATAATAAGGCAAGTACAAGAGAAATCATTAGAATACAAAAAACCGGCATATTTATGTTTCGTGGACCTTAAGAAGGCATTTGACCGGGTGAAATTAAAGGACGTTATCCACTTATTTTACGCAAGATTTTACCTCTAGGAATAATTAAAACGATCGAAAATATCTACCAGAACAACACAATAAAAGTAAAAGAAGAAGAAGTAACCGACCCCATTGAAGTTGGTAATGGGATAAGACAGGGATAATCCCAGAGTCCTCTATTGTTTAACCTGATTATGAATGAAGTAATAAAAAAGTAAGAACTAAAAAAGGATACCAAATGGAAGAAAAACAACTTAAAATAATCTGTTATGCAGACGACGCAATACTACTCTCTAAAAACGTATGATGCATTAATTTAATATAACTGCCAGAAAATTTAACATGTTAATTTCCCTAAAAAAGACAAATTGCTTGGTTACAACAGCAAATTTCCTAAGATGTAAATTGGAACTGGAAGGTCAGATAATAGAACAAGTGATTAGGTTTCAATATCTAGGCATCAGATTATCTAGCTACGGAAAGCTCGAAACTGAAGTGGAAGATCAAGCAGAAGAAGAGAATGAAACGATCATATAAGCCGAATGACAACAAATAGAGTAGTAAAGACGGCAAGAGACGGTTCTCCAATAGGAAGACAATCAGTAAGAAGACCACGGAAACGATGGAACGACAACTTACTAGAAAAACAGACAGAGTCATGTCTACATAAAAAGAAAAAGAAGAAGAAGTTTAGAACTAAGATAAAGAACGGTTAAATGATATAGTTCTATGGGGCAGATTAATAGATGGAGGCTGGAGATACCCTGAAGAGCCATAAAAACTAATGAGGAAGTACTAAGGAGGGTCAACAAAGATAGAGAATTACTAAAGACCGTTAAACACGAGAAAATATCTTATCTTGAACATTATAGTAAAAGGAAATCCATATTGAATACTACAACTCATCCTTAAAGGCAAGATAGAACGCCGTAGAGGTGTAGGAAGAAAAAACTGGTATGTTGGTTAAAAAACATTTGTGAATGAACTCCAATATTAGATATCCAATGCAGGCCTATTATTTTACGTGGCAGAAGATCGAGAAACCTTCGCAATGATGATCGCCAAATTTAAAAAATTCTGGTATGGCACGTGAAGAAGGAGAAGATAAGTAACTATAAGAACATATTTCTAAAAGTAATTCATAAAAGCGATCTTTACCTTTATTTCTACGGTGGTAGTCTTCTTTAAAACCTTTGGGAAGATAAACCAGAGAGTACCGGTTTAAGTACGGGAAGACCTATGTCCCCTCCGTAGATGTTATGGCCAAGCATATACCCATAACCGTCTGCATCGTAGCTTAAACAATCACTTCTTCAGAACGGTGTACCTGACACGTGTTATTTGCAAATGATATTCCGACATACCGTCGTAGAGAAAATATATTGAAAACACCTTGGAAACATATTAAAAAAAAAAGAGAGAAAAAAAGTATGCTAGAGATAAAAAACATTAAATATTCTGTTTATATGGGACTAGGCCATATTTGATTGTCATAATTTTTTTTGTTCAATACTGATGCCATCAATTTCTATTTTACAGCTGGCTGGTTCTTTGTTCACTACTATTGTTTTAGTTTTCTGAGATGAGATTTTCATATTAAATTTAAATTAAATTCTTTTGCTTTTATGTTAAATCTGTGGACTAGTCTTTGCAGACTATCTTCATCTTGGACTATCAATATTGCGTCGTTTGCGTAACAGAGTGTTTTTTATTTCTTTGTTTCCCATTCTGTATCCTCTTCCTCTGTTAACGTGTTTAATGATTTCATCCATGATCAAATTAAAGAACATGGGGCTCAATGAATCCCCTTGTTTTATTTCGCTGCCTATTTTTTTAGGTTCTGTAAGTTGTCCATCTATTCTGACTTCCATTTTGTTGTTTTGGTAGATGTTTTCGATAGTTTTTATAATATTTAGGGGGCGTAAAATATACATGGAAAAAATTATACTCCAACTCCTTAGAAGTGGACGTACAACCTATCAAATAATTCCCCAAACAAACACCTCAAACGAGAATAGTTCGCTACGAATTTTAAAGAAAGTTTCTCATGGAAAATCAAAGTGGCGTAGGAACACTTAAACGGTCGGTGCCTCTTAAATGTATGTTAGGCTCGTCCACTCTCGTACGTTTTTGAATACAAACATAATTTTTCTCACAAACCTAAAGATAAAGTTTTATTATGGATTTCTAATTATGTCGCTGAAACTAAAACTTACGTTAAAGCTTACTTTTCCCTTTTTTTAATTTATTATTGTAATTTTTGTTGTAGATTTGGGTTTTAACTTGGGCCCGAGCCGGAGACAAAATTGATCAAGCAGGAATAAATATAATAGATAGATATCGTGTACTGCATACGAAAATTAATGATCCTATAATGAAGGAACAAGTTGCTTACTTTATAAGATTTCTTCAAAAATTACGCCCAGAGTTGACTGCTTGTGGATTTACTACTATAAACAGAAAACTTATAACGTCTTTTTTCATTACTTTAACTCCGTATATAGTAATTGTTTTGCAGATTCATACAAATATTGACTGATAGCTAAATTAACTTTTTTAATCATTTTATTTTTTAGTATTAATAGGGGATATGTAAATGCTCCTTCAATAATAGGTACATGTTTTTCAGAATATTTTAAAACATTTTTGTATTTATTTTTTGCCCTTTTTGATTTTTAGCGTAACATCAACAAATTTTGCGACGCACTTCATGATGAGACCGGAATTAAATTTTGAATTAATGTGGGAAAATGAATAAAATATAAAAACACATCAATTTAACAACATTTAAAACAAAAGTCAATAAAAAGTAATAAGTAAAGTGGAAGATTTTGTGTATAAAATCATGAATATATTACCAGATAATAATTTGAGACTAATTTGAAAGTTGTCAGAATTATATTAGCTAAATGTGAATTTGTTATCAAATTAAAATGTATTTTATATCAATTTTAAGCTATAAGATATACATAATTTAATAAATTAAAGTAGATTTACTATGACTTAATAAAGAGCTAGCTTAATACTAATACATCTAAAATCAGCTATATACATACGGCCAAGTGATATTGTAACAAATTGTTTACATTAATTACTGTAGAGAGTACTTTAAACTATACAAAAGCAAGTTATATTTTCTAAAAAAATGTGTAGTTTCCATTCACGCGTGTCCATTCTTAAAATTACAAACAATGTATCTTTGATCTCTTGAAGCACATGGTATCGACCCTTTTATATATTGAAGCACCTATATGATCAAAACAATAGGCTAAATATACAATCGACAAAAAAACAGTAAACCAATCGGTATTCTAATTGCATTACTTAATCAACAGTAACATCAGTAAAAAATATTGTGTTCTTACCAACTAAATAAGTCTTTTTCTTCTTCGGCTTCTTTTTATGTAGACATGACTCTGTCCCTTTTTCAATGTGCCTCCAGTAAGTTCCATCGTCTTCCTACTGATTGGCTTCCTATTGAGGAACCGTCTCTTGCGTCTTTACCACTCTATTTGTTGTCATTCGGCTCATACGATCGTTCCATTCTACTCTTCTATTTCTTACCCAGTCCTTGATGTTCTCCACCTTGCATCTACGTCATATATCTGTACTTCTAGCTCTGTCCCATAGTGTTTTACCATCATTTTTTCGAAGAGTTTTCATCTCTGCTGTTTCTAACATCCTCCTTGTCCTCTCTGTGTCAGGTCGTGTTTCGACCGCGATCATTATTGATCTGATGACTGTTTTGTAAATTCTGCCTTTCATTTTTTTCGGATATTTTTATTGCTCCACATTGTTTCATTCACGTACCCTGCGACTCTGTTTGCTCTATTCACTTGATCTTCCATTTCTGTTTCGAGCTTCACGTAGCTAGAAAATGTGATGCCTAGATATTTAAACTAAATCACTTCTTCTATTATCTAACTTTCCAGCTCCAATTTACATCTTAGTAAATTGGCTGTTATAACCATACATTTTGTCCTTTTTGGGGAAATTGGGGCCATCCCCGGAAAAAGGGCCCATATGCCAAATGGCGCTTTTGAGAAAAACGCAATTGAAAATTTAACAAGTATTTTGAAAACAAAGATTAAAACTTTAAACTTTATTGAAAGCTAAAATAAAACTATTGTATTTAAACTAAAGTTACAATAAGATGTTTCAAAGATATAGACACATTTTTATGTAAATATAATTTTTTTACATTAGCTTGTCATGGGCCCTTTTCCACGGATCATTTGCGAAAGTATTGTTACGAACATGCATTCAGCGTGGCCCGTGTAACGTTTGGATCTCGAAAGCGACTAGAAGTTTCCGGCGATATCGAGTGCGAGAGAGAACAACCCGTCACGTAGGCGAATTAGAGGTGGGACTACTTTAGATTATTCTAGAATAATACTTTTGGTATATATATGTAATGATGTTATAAGTTAGTTTAGTTGTTAAGATACTATCGAACTGTAAACTTTTAAATCTCTTCTTCTTCAAGTGCCATCTCCGCGGCGGAGGTCGGCAATCATCATAGCTATTCGAACTTTTAAATAAATATATTTATATGAATTCGAACCGCTCGTTTTATTTAAAAACGTTACAATATGAAATATGTTTAAGAAAATCTTTATTTGGCAAATGGCTTAAAAAATAAACATTAAAACAAAATATTATTATACAAAGAAAGTTATACAGAAACTTCTTCTAGTATCCAGCATATCCATTGTTCATCTTGAGACAAAAACGAAAATAGATCACTCACGTCTTTTTTCTTCGACGGCTTTATTCCAACCACTGGGACAGTTTGAAGAACAATGTTTGTGTTTATGTTTCTTCCTTTCCATATTGTAAATGGTATGTAATTTTCCATGTATGTTTAAGAACAAGCCAATGTTTCATCTTTTTTGTATTTAATTTGTACATACTGTTGAATGTTGAAAACAAGTCCCTTTGTTTTTGGATTATTTAGAAAGAGTCCTTCAAAACTTTCAGTTCAATTTTTGATTAGCGTTCTATCCATGACAACATTAAAAGGAGATGGATTTTTCCGACAATGCACTATTGCTTCCAAATATTGATTTGCCGTCCCTATGTATTCCTTTTTTTTTAAAGATGACTTTACCAGCCCAGTATTGCGATCGCACTGGCCACGAACCGGAAATATATGTCGAATATTGACGTTAAACTTGTGTGTTAGCCACATTCCAAATTTTACCATTGAAATGTTCTTATTTTGTCCACCGTACGCATCCGACAAAAATACGATTTCAGTGATATCGCCATTAATTTTTTTTGCATAAGCAGTCATAGACGAATGAAATAACAGAATCGGCGCCTTTTTTTCCGCGTCCTTCCATAAATGTATACATAAAAGACGACCCATCATTGTGAATATGTATATTAAAGAGATAACACCAAAGTAGACGTTTATAAAACTGCACTGTTACATTGAGTTTCGGAACTGGTAGATTTGGTCCATAGTCAAATTCAATAACAAGGCAACTACTGTCAGTTTTACTTCTTTCTATCAGATTCCTTCTCATTGCTATATGTCACTTAACTTTCATATTGTGAAGGCGATAGGAAATTGTACAGGCATCGTTAGGATTAATAGATAGTTTTTGTTTACATTCTGTGCAGAAATCACATACGTCTGTTTTGGGACTGTTGAAACTGTATGCACGCAGTGACTTAAAATACTGAAAGTATATCTTATTCATCTTTAGATTTGTGCATGTCTTTTCTTTATAGTATTGTACAAAATGCTCATACAGCTTTTTAATATTTAATTCGGGATTCTCAAAAATATTTTAGTTTGGATTTGTGTTGGGAATAATGACTTTTCTTAAACGGAATAGTTTCCAAATGCTCTTTAAGCAAGTCAAGAATGTTGGGAGCCAATTTTTAGGGTCTGTTGGCATATGTCCCTCGCTTTTCTGTAAATGAATTCCCCTCAATTACCTTCTTTTGTACTACACGAATGTGCTTCACAGATATTTGAAAAAGTTTTTGGATCATGGTCCGACATGTTTTTATTCTGTCACCCTTTTGAGACACGAAATATTTCCATGTATACGCTCGTAAAACTTTTGGATTATTCTTGAGTCGTTTACGGTCCACATTAGGTTTTTTCATACACTGAGCCAACAAAGAGTCCTGTTGAAGCTTTGCATGTAAATAAAAGTGTTGAAATAAATGTTTTTGATTATCGACACTTAAACGGGTAAAACATTTGTCCAGGCAGCATTTTATGATTAACTGAAATGACTTAGCTGCAACATTACGACCTGCCGAGGTGACGTATATTGTACATGATTGCCTTTTAACTTTTTTTTTTTCTCGCGTCACATTAATCTTCTTACATCTTGTCAGTTTTTGTCTAACTATCTCTTCGTCAGAATCCATTTTTAAAGCTCAATAAACACACTTACGTTAACGACAAGCAGACAAACAACGGACGCGAACACAACTTTGTTAAAATGGTAGTTAAATGTTTTGTTTATCGAATGAGACAGGTTTGAGACATTGTTGCCAAACTTGGCCAAAATAAACTTTACATCATGGCGGATCGATTTAAACAATCTGCGAAAAAACGGCCTATAGGCTTATGGGCCCTTTTTCCGGGGATGGCCTCAATTAACATGTTAAATTTTCTGCTAAATATTAAATTGGTGCAGCATGCGTTTTAAATATATTCACTCTGAGAGAGTATTTGCGTCACTTGCATAGCAGAATATTTTAAGTTGTTGTTCTCCCATTTGGTATCCTTTTTTAGTTCTTACTTTTTTTATTATTTCATCCATAATCAGGTTCAGCAATAGAGGACTTAGTAAATCTCCCTGTCTTATCCCATTATCAGCTTCAATATAGTCAGTTAGTTCTTCTTCTTGTTTTACTTTTATTGTGTTGTTTTGGTAGATATTTTCTATCGTTTTGATTATTTCTAAAGGTATCTTTCTTGCCTACAATAAGTCGGTAAGTTCTTTTAATTTGACTTAGTCATATGCCTTCTTAAATTCCACGAAAGATGGATATGCCGGTTAGTTGTGTTCCAATGATTTTTCTTACACTTTCCTCATTATAAATAAATATATCATCGGTGCATGATCTACCGACCTAAAACATTGTTGTTCTTCTGCTAGTGTTAAAATTTCATTCAGTTTAATTGGTATCACTTTGGTTGTGAATTTTAGTATTGTGTTTAACAAGTTAATTACTCTGTAATTTTCCAGGTCCGATTTGTCTTTCTTTTTGAAGAAAAGAAAGGTTTTAGGATGCTTAATCTCCATTCTTGAGGAATTCTGTTATGTTATATAATTTTTTTGATTAGTTTTAGTACTTGTTTGGCAAATATAGTCCTCTGTACTTTAAAAGTTCGTTCGGTATTCTATCCTCTCCTGTTGATTATCTGTTATTTTAATGCTTCCTTTACCTCTTCCTTCTCAATATTTATTTCTTCGTTTGCCGTTACCTCTGCCATTCCATCGTAGATTACTTAGTCCAAAAATGTCTGATTTATATTTATCAATTTCTTGGCTTACTTGCTTTAATTTGTCAGTTTTCTAAACGTTCTTACATTCCATGCTCCTATGAATATGAATATGGGTATGAGCATAACTTAAAAGCACCTAAATAATTTTTTCCAATATATGTTTTGGTTTTAGTCAAATAAAGACTAACGCTATTGTTCGAGAAAAGAATATTAAGTGACCTTTCAGTAAACTATACAATGATCAATCAGCCTTGTTTCGACACGTATTAAAAAATAGTCTCATTTTTGTTATACTTCTATACGCGCGCTCCACGTTGGAAATTTGTACGGGAGCGAATCGGTGAAATCATTACATATGTAAGATAATGAGTAAGAGAGAGAGAGAAGATATATTTTCTCTCTCTTCCTCTCTCGAGAATAAAAATGTTCCTTTTGTATATATATTTAATATTATATATATTAAATATATATATATATATATATATATATATATATATATATATAATATAATATTTATTAATATTATTATTTATGTGATATGTTTTGTATTATTTATTAAATGTTCATAATTATTTTGTATTTCAAAATAATAATCTCAATAAATCACTGTATGACCGAGAACTGTCAATTTTTAAATACGTTTGTGTCATGTCTAATTGGCAAATATTTTACGTGTTTGGTTCATACGCTGGTGTATGGTGTATATTATTATTATTTTTATTATTTTATTAATATTATTATCATGGTAAATTAAACATATGCGTAAGTTATGTATGTTTTTTGTTTTATCACCGTGTTAATATATACAATAAAATAAACTAAAACCTAATACGTAGGTACTTTTGCCACGAATTAAGCAGTAAACCCTCTCCATGTCCATGTCCATACTCTTTGTAAGGTTTTATCCAAGTTAAAGCACTGTTATTTTCGGCATTTTCAAATTACAATTTATTTACAATTACAAAGACACGTGTTCACGGTTCCACTTCTAACAAAAGTGATTTCTAAAATTGACTGTCAAAATAAAAATTTGTACCTAGCGGTATAAACTGCCAGATTTTGTAATGTAATGTTTATATTTAAAGACAAAACGATGACAAAGTAATGAATCTTTTATTAGTTATTAGGTACATTATGATACTAAAAATTGAGACAAAATTAAATATTGGGATTTTCAAGCTAATTGTTGATTTATTACACACACACACACATACATACATATCAAAATAATCATTTTCCATGATTATTTTCCATGTTTTTTTATATTCTTACCTACCACCTTTGTATTCTTTTAGATTGAACTGATGAAGCTTGTAAATTAAATAAGCAAAACGTCTTCAAATATAGAAATGGAACTGTGATTTCCTTTTATTATTTCTCCTTTGACCGGATATGACCTATATATAAGAAAAAGTAGTCCAAAATTTTTGACTAGTTTGGAAAAAATATATGTAAATACTTTTTTCTTTTTGGGTGTGGTAGTCAATAAAAAAATAGAGCTTTGCTAAGGCGTACTATTTATTCTGAATTCAAGCTTTCGGTGGTTTTTTGCCACCTTTATCAAGGTCTACAAAGAAAATTACTATGTTATAACAATTTGAATGGTGCAAAAACAACTATAAAAAACTTACCCGAATGTAAGATTCGTGATAATACTGAAATTGCAACTAAACTTAAAAATGTTACTGTTAAAAAGACACTTTAAAAATTAATAAATACGTTAAAAAGTTAAAAAACAAAATGAAAGACATGTTAAAACAGTCGTCGTTGCAAGCTTGATTTCAGTCACATTTCACGAGCAGAAAGATAAAGTGGGAGAACAATTATTGTTTAAATATTTTGAAGAAAATACAAAAAACTAATTTAAAACTAATGTCTCACAAAATACTGTTTATGAATTTTGAGTACTACCAACTGTATTACCAACTTTAAATTGAGCGGGAAATTAAAAATATTATTTGTAACATAAGCAATAGAAAGAAACTAGTTTTTAGTAAATAGGTTTAGAAAAACAACTCAAACAAAACAAAACTGAATTAATAACTGAAGTTTGATTAAAAATATTCAATTAATAATGAAATTTTAAGAAAAGAAAAAAGAAAAAAAAAACTCTGAGATGCAAAATAGCTCAGTCAAAAGTCAATATAAAATTGTAAATTTTGCTAAGATTCTGGATCTCAGATCTTTTATTCAGATTGTTATTATCACTCTTGCTGATATGTACCATCTCTAAGAAAGTTCTCTTAAATTTATTTTTCTCTCTGGCTAATATTTTTACATTGTTGAAATATAGTATGCTCTGCCAAAGCACAAGTAGGTTTGTTTAGCCTACAATCACTCTTATGAGAAATGATACGGCTATACAGATTCCTTCCAGTTTCACCAATGTACGTGGATGGACATTCAGTACATTAAATGCAATAAACAACATCTGTAGTCTCTAAAGTGGTAAGGGGTTGTTTTATTTTGCTATACAGCTGACGTATGGTTTTGATGTTCTTGTTAGCTATTTTGATATTCTTAAATTCTTTGAAAATCTTAGTGAGTTTAATGGTTACTTTCGGAATATATGGAAGGGCATAAAAATACACACTTGTTGGAGCAGAATTATTTTGTGCTGAGGGCACTGATTGTGACATAGTAAGAATGTTATTTCTATTAACAAAAGGAACATTAAAAATTAATTTATTAATCAGTCTTGGAGGATATAAATTTTCAACAAAAATATTACGTAAGAGGTTGAGATCATGTTGGAGATAATCCGGATGTGATAACCTTTTGACACGTTCTTTCATCGCTAGGACTAAATTAGTTTTCATCCTAGGAGGATGGTAAGAATGGTAGCTTATGAATCTATTGCTACATATGGGTTTTCTATACCATTGTGTTTTCACAACATTATCCTCACATCTATGCAATCTCATGTCAAGGAAAGGCAAAGATCCCTCCCGCTCCTCCTCGCACCTGAATTGCAAGTGTGGGTTTCGTTGGTTGAACACATTTAGCGTAGAATGTATAGAGTCTGCAGGTAGTGCCAAGATTAAGTCATCCACGTATCTTTATGAACGGTATTTCAAAATTGATTTGTTGCAAACAGTCTTCAATCAAGTCGTCCAAGACATAATTGCACAGTATTGGTGAAATAGTAGAACCCATTGGAGTACCAAAGACTTGTTTGTAGTATCAATCATCAAAAATAAAAACATTAGTGTCAAAAACAAAAGAAATGAGTTTTTTGATATTGGCTAAGTTAAGGGTTGTGTGCATTGATGCCATATCAATGGATGACATATCAATGTCGTCTTTCATTTTGTTTTTTAACTTTTTAACGTATTTATTAATTTTTAAAGTGTCTTTTTAACAGTAACATTTTTAAGTTTAGTTGCAATTTCAGTATTATCATGTTATTTAACGTTGTTGTTTATGCCACGAATCTTACATTCGGGTAAGTTTTTTATAGTTGTTTTTGCACCATTCAAATTGTTATAACATAGTAATTTTCTTTGTAGACCTTGATAAAGGTGGCAAAAAACCACCGAAAGCTTGGATTCAGAATAAATAGTACGCCTTAGCAAAGCTCTATTTTTTATTAACTACCACACCCAAAAAGAAAAAAGTATTTACATATATATATATATATATATATATATATATATATATGTATAGATATATATATATATATATATATATATATATATATATATATAGATATATATATATATATATATATATATATAGATATATATATATATATATATATATATATATATATATATATATATATATATGCAACAGTTGCCATTTTTGCATTTTTATTGCATGATATGCAAAATTATGAAATTTGAATATTTGCCCAAGTGTAATAATCAGTGGTTGAGGGTAATAATACGAGGTCACGTCTAAGTCCCTACTGCATCACCTTTTGGTAATGTCTGCTACAGGCGTAAATGAAACATCAGGAACAAAAAATTCTGCAACGCCGCTTGGAAACTCAGAGATCAACGTACAAAATAGAAAAATCACTTAATTCAATTGAAGGTTATCCAACAGTGTAACTAGATATCTAACAAGTGGTTGACAAAGTATGGGATATATGAGTATTTCATAAAATAAAAAATCAATTTGTAAGGTGGGCGTTATCACGCGATACACATCCCATCATACCATCTAAAAAAGATGGGACAATTAACAGAGCATATATCTGAAAAAATTGTCAAATTGCTGTTAAATGTAGTATGATTTAAAATATTTAAGACCTTCTAAGTACTCATGTCCACCTATTTTATATATATTTAATTAAAAAATAAAGTACTTTCAAAAAATAAATGATATTACAATTTTATACAATTAAAAATTCACAATATGTCTGTAATAAACTTGAAATTAACCTTCCATTTCAAATATAAGCGTGTTAGTACTGCTACCAACTTAGGATCGGTGGTACTTATAAGCATAATCTCTAAGGGCTGAAACCGTCAGATCTGATAACATTGAAGGTACAGGTGTATATCTCGACTTGATACAGGTGCATCTCAAGGTCACACCCTATAATATAATTTTTTACCGGACCGAAGTTTCTCAATGGGCAGTCTGACCAGTATCGAGTTTTTGTAGATGTAAAGAAAGGGGTCGTTCGATAATCGGGCATACTTTCTATTACTAATTTAAGTAAATAAGTAAATTTAAACAAATGTAAAGAAAACAAAATCATTATTTTGGACTAGTGTATTTGTACCATTACATAGAGATGTTTGGTAATATTCGTTGAGTAATTTGCAACAAAATTAACTTTGTATGTACTACTACTAATGTCTATGCCATTAAAAAAACATATCAAGTACTACTCTTGATCATAAGTCAAATCTTTTTGATAATGCTTAGTGGTTGTTTTGCCAGTATGAAAGTCAAAATTATAACAATATTCGTTAAAAAGAGACCAAAATTTGTAGCCGAGTCAAATAGGCTTTTCACGTATAAATTGCTTTAATGAGCTATGTCCACATTATTTTACAATCATTTCATCAATCTGCAAAGTCAAAAACAAGTAGAAGGGTTCAGACTTAAAACATAAATATGTCCAACAGCAGTCATAAATCGTGGAAACTGCTAAAACGCCTGAAGGGAGATGTAGAAAACTAAAACAATCTTTAATGTCAGTTCGAATGAGATAGCACACCAACTCCCGCAGAATGGAAGAACTAATAGAAAAAAGAAGAATGTATACTGTCTGTTTTTTTCTGAAAATAAAAGAACTAAACAGGCATTAACCCTTTGAGACCCTGTGTACATGTGTATGTACATAGCTTTTATTGTTTTGTTAAATACCAACTACTCGCATATCTATACCGAAATAGCATTCAGTCACTCAAATATACATTTACGATCCACATTTTTAACTTCTGCTTCCATCTAGTGGTCAATAGGTAAAGTTGTCAGCGATTTTGTTGTAAAGTGTCAGCTGTTTAGTTGGTAATCGATACTGCTAGTTTTATTTTACGAGAAACTGTTATCTTTTGTGAAACGAAATCGATCCAACTTTTTAAGTGTCATTTATAAGGTAAGTAGTTTTTTATAAAGTACAAAACATTGCCATAAAAACGATAGTTTTGAAATAAACAAACATTTTTTAGATGCACATGAGCATGTACAAGTGGTCTGAAAGCATATTTCTGATTGTACATCTGTATGTACATATGGTCTAAACTTTGGGTGTTAACTTAGTATTGTTAATTGCAGATAACATGGATTACAAAAGAAAAAAATATGATTTCGACAACCCAAAACATCTCCAAGGGAGGATGGAATTCTGGATAACTGTAAGAATAAATCTATTATAAGACCAGGGGTTGATGCTTTGACCAGACGTGACACTGAGTCACTGGAAGAAGGTGATGGCAGCGAAAATGATAATGAGGAGTTAGGGAGAACTTATGATTCAGACGACGAATATATACCAGATGAAGTTGCAGGTTACTCAGGTACAAAAAAATTAGTAAGTAAAGTATGTTTCTCAGAAAAGGATTGTTATAAAAAACCAAAACAAAGAGAAATTAAAACAAAAAAGAGAACCGTAGAGTGGACTAAGGCATCGATAGAGACTCCTACATTTACATGGCATCCTACTTCCCCAAATACAAGTCTTACAGAGCCACTGTACCCAATTCAGTATTTTTCGAAGTATATTTTAAATGATTTGTTTGCAAATATAGCAACATTTACAAATGTATATGCCTTACAGAACGGAAAAAATTTTAGACCAACTAATGAGAGAGAAATTAAAATTTTATTTGCACTTCATATAATGATTGGAAATTTAAACAAATTTCCCAAAATTAGGATGTACTGGGAAAGAAGCCTTGGTATTAGAATGTTCCTAGATAACATGTCTAGGGACAGATTTTTCCAGCTTAGAACATGTTTACATCTAGTGAACAATTTGGAAAGACCAGCAGGTGATACAGATAAATTTTATAAGGTTCGTCCTATCATCGACGCTGTCAGAAAGAGATGTTTACAGCTTGAACTTGAGGAAGTACTTAGTGTTGACGAGCAAATGATTCCTTACACAGGAAAACTTTCCGTAAAACAATATGTGAAGGGGAAGCCCTGTCCTTGGGGAATAAAATTATTCGTCTTGTGCGGAAAAAGTGGTCAGGCTTTTGATTTTGTTTTTTCATCAGGTTGTTATCAGGGTAAATTTACAGAATAAGAATGCAGATAATAAAACAAAACATGGATTAGGGGCATCTATCGTTCTTCAACTAGCCGAAAGAATTTTCACCAGTGAAGGCCACAAATTATAAATATTATGACAATTATTTTTCATCCTATGAACTACTTGAAATATTATTGACCAAAAAAATATATGCTGGAGGGACTATTCGAATAGATAGATTTTACAAACCTCCTGTGTTACCAGACAATGAAATGCTGAAACTACTGAGAGGTTCCGTAGATGAAGTCGTCAATAAAGAAAAAAATGTGGTGCTAGTCAAATGGTTAGATACAAAGACTGTGAAATTAGCCTCCAATTATGTTGGTGCAGGTAATTTAGACATAGTTAGAAGATGGGACAAAAAAGGCTCTTGTTACGTAGATGTTAACCGACCTGAAATTGTCAAAGATTATAATTATGGAATGGGCGGAGTTGATCTAATGGACCAGATGATTAATTATTATCGAATATTTATTAGATCGCGAAAGTGGACATTGCGTGTTATTATGCACATGATAGACTTCGTTCTCACCAACAGCTGGCTGGAATACAGGAAGGACTGCGATAAATGTAATACAACCAATAAGGATCGAATGAAATTTCTAGACTTCAGAGTCAGAGTTGCCGAAAGCCTAATAAATATGGGCAATTCAGTAAGTAGAAAACGAGGAAGACCAGCATCTTCATCTCCTAAGCCTTCTATTTCAACATTTAAAAGACGAAGAGAGACGAGACCATTTTTGGAAATACAAACGGACAATTTTGGTCACATACCGGAGTTTGATTCTAAGAAGGAGGCTTCTTCTTCTTCGTCACGTGCCATCTCCGCGACGGAGGTTGGCAATCATCATGGCTATTCTGATCTTAGATGCTGCTGCTCTGAATAGTTCAATTGATGTGCATCCGTACCATTCCCTCAAGTTACGCAACCATGAGATTCTTCTTCTTCCTACACTTCTCTTGCCCTGGATTTTTCCTTGTATAATCAATTGAAGTAGGTTGTATCTCTCATTACGCATAACATGCCCCAGGTATTGCAGCTTTCGTGTCTTGATGGTTTCCAATACTTCCATTCTTTTGTTGATTCTTCTCATGACTTCGTTGTTTGTTACATGTTCGGTCCATGATATCTTCAGGATTCTTCTATACACCCACATTTCAAATGCTTCCAACTTTTTAGCAGTCGACGCGTTAAGTGTCCATGCTTCTATCCCATAAAGCAGAGTCGAGAAAAAGAAGGAGGCTACTAGGTGTAAAAACACAGATTGTAATGGACGTAGTCATGTGTTCTGTACAAAATGTAAAATAAATCTGTGTTTAATTAAGGCTAGAAACTGTTTTGCAGCTTTTCATGAACAATAAATATGTAATAATAATTACTTTGTAGTAAATATATTTTTAGTGTTGAGTTTATATTTAAGACTATAATATATGTACATACATATGTACAATAAAAATTTTTTTTTTAAAAAGCGTACACAAGTTTTTTTCATTTTATCTTACTAATTGAAGACTTTTTAAATATAAAAACACATAAGATTTTTTTTTTTTGAAAATAAAAAAGTCAGGTCTCAAAGGATTAAAAAATATAAAAACCGCAAAACACTGGGAATAGATGACATAATCGTGGAACAAATAAAATACCTCGACACCGCGGCGAAGAAATGGCTCTTAATGCTTTACAATAGGTAACTGCGGGCAGAGCAACTATATTTTTAGAATCTAGATGAAAACTAAGGTCATAGCAGTAATAAAACCAGGCAAAGAAGCAAAAAAGCTAAAAAAACTATTGACCCATTTCTTTGCTTTCCTACACGTACAAGATATTCAAGAGATTGTTGCTTAATCAAGTACCGTAACTGAACCAATCTTAATCACATAACAAGCATGTTTTAGACACAATAAAAACTGAAAAGCACAAATTTTTAGTCTGACTTATTGAAGATGGTTTTGGTCCAAGGCTACAGGAGTAGCCTTGGTCATCTAGACTACAGCGTATGGCACAGTGCAACACAATATTCATCATCATCATTATCAATGGCGCTACAACTCTTCGTGAGTCTTTGCCGTTTACTATTGCCTTCCATGTTTGTCGGTCCAATTCCTATCCTCACCTCCACGAAGTGGAGACCACGAAGAGTGGTCTTGACCACACGGGTAGACCCCGGAAACCTGAGCAACCTTGTTGGAGATTGGGTAACCAACCCCAATGGAAGTCAGGGTCAGGGCGAACGAGGAAGGGAGAACATGGTCCTTCGAAAAGGAGGTTTTGCTACGGACCAGCGACCCATACAAGTAAAAAAAAATTGCTACGAAACGAATATTATTGCCTCGGAATAGGACAGATTATAAAAACAACCAATATTTTTCTACATAAAATGTGGACTTTTAGAGTTAAGAGTTTATTTATTTAACGACCTAAAAAAAAAAAAGAATTTAAAACGTAACTTATATATCACAAAAATAAGAACACATATTAAAAAGAAAAATATTTATGGCCGTCACCGTAAGCATTTCAGTGGATGTTCCCCAATGAGTCATATATTCTTCTGAGCAGTAAAAGCAATGTTTCAGAAGATATTTTTTACCTTTTTTGAAACTATTACAGCTTAGCTGTTTAATACTTTTTTTGGTAAAATATTGTAATAGTTATAACTAAGGCAGTTTTTATCTGAAAGACGTAATCTACAGCGACTTGTTCGTAAGTAGTGACAGTTTCGCGTATCGTGAATGTGAACATCAATTAAATGGGCCCGTTTTCTATGAATTTTATTTAGAACTTGAAATATCAACAGAGTAGGTAGCGACATAATTTTGAATTCGATAAGGAAAGGTCAGCAGTGTTCTAGATAACTAATCCCTGCTAAAATCCTGATAGCTTTCTTTTGCATTCTGAAAATTTGAAGTGTATTTGTTAAATTGCCTATATGATTAATTCATAGTTTACTTTAGAGTGTATTAAAAAAAAATATGTCATTCTTAATGTTTCAAGTTTGACAATGCTAGTTGGCGAATAATAAATAATGAACTTAATAGCTTTTCCTTTAGTTGTGAGATATGAGCCGGCAAGTTCAGTCGATTATCTATGGTTATTCTCAATAGTTTAACAGTCTCTTCGTTTTATCAGAGTTAAGTTTTAGTTTGTTCGCAGCAAACCATGTGCTAGATTTAGTAGAAACTTCCTCATAAGACATTTTTAAATTACCATTATTTTTCCTAATATAACGTATGCCGTATCATCTGAGACAGGTACGGATTTGTATGGAGATATGAATTTAGGCAAATCGTTGACATAAATAATAAACAAAATAGGTCCTTGTGGGACTCAATGTTTTACGGATAGAAAATCGGAGAGATGATTTTTAGACACTACCGCCTGGTGTCTGTGACACAGATTAGAAGTTATAAGCCTAAGAGGGATACCTCTGATTCCATAGTAATTTAATTTGTGGAGCAAAATGTCGTGTAAAACTGTAAAATGCAGTCAAACGCCTTTGACAAGTCGCAAAGAGAAATCGCTATGCGGAACAAACGTGGTTAAAGCCCCTCAATCACCTTGCTCACATTAACATTAAATACCGCGTTCTTTGTAGAACGAGCACTTCTGAATCCGTATTGTGAGTTGCTAAAGTAATTATTTGACTCAAAATAGAAATAAAATTGTTGTCTGATAACCTGTTTAATCACTTTCCCAAAAGCAGAAACAATGCTTATGGGTCTGTAATTGTGAGTTTCTGAGGAATCACCTTTTTTGTAGATAGGTAGTACTTTTGAGTATTTTATTACTTCCGGAAATACTCCAGTTGATAGAAATAACTTAATTAGATTAGTGAAAGGTGTTAAAACTATTTGGTAAGTTTCTTTTAAAATTTTGCTATTAATTTCGTGAACGTCCCTACAATTAGAATTACTACGTAACTTTATTATTTGAGAGACATATTCCACAACGGGACGAAAAAAAAGGACTTGATCGGAGAAGGATAATTTCTATAACTGAAGTTGGCATCGACATTAATAGTGGGAAGAGGTGAAATTATATTCTTTGCAATTGTAGTAAAAATTTGATTTATTTCGTCTGGAGGTAGATCAAGTTGTATCAAACAGGTTTTTGTATTGTTCCTTTCGAATTTACTATTTTCCAGCAGTCTCTAGGATAAATATTTTAATTAGTAATAAAATTACAGTAAGCTGACATTTTAGCAGTTTGTAATTGCTGATTGTATTAAAATTTTTGTTTTTTTATATATTTTGAACAAATCGGAATCCTTGTGGCATCTGCAATGTGTTTAATAAGAGAAAGATTAGATCTGTATGACCTTAATTCATTATTAAATCATTGCACGGGTATTTTTTTAGCAGTTTTTTGTACTTGTTTTAGTAAAAAATGCTTTAATATTAAGTTGATTCCATTAATTCACACAACAGTATACTGTGATTTTTGATGTACACTATTCGCTCCGTGCGTGACCATGGTAGGGGTACTTTGAAACGATGCCAGCCTGCGTAGCGGCGAAATATGACAAAATTGGCCTTACCTTTTTACGCATAAATTTTATCAAAAATGTGTGCAAATACATATTGCATATTTAATTGTGCTAATAATAGCAAAAATAGTAAGTGTAGTTTTTATAGGTTCCCAAAGATTACATATAAATTAGAAAAAAGAAAAAGATCGATCCGTGCTATTAATATGAAAAAGTAAATATCACATAACTTCATTTTTATGCAATTGAAATAGAACAAAATTTAAATAATTTACCTTAAATGATATTTTATAAGGCTTAAAGCTAACTGCAGAGTGCCTGATGACTTTAGCTTTTATAATATAACTTTTACTATTACTGTTTTTAAATATATGCTCTTTCACGTGAAAAACTTGATTTGCCAGTACTAGATTTTTCCCTTTCTTTTCCCTTTGTAGTTGAAAAGATATATTATGATGAATTTTGAGAAACCCAGTTTTTAATACTACATTTATTTTGTACATAAACTAAAAAAATATAATTAAAAAGTTAATTATTAATAATTGTCAATTCGCATGTATTTAACAATGTCAAACATATGTCATATGTTTAACCTGAAAATTGGTAGGTCCAAAACTGTCAGATGAAGGCGGTAGGTGTCGCGTCAGTCACGCACGGAGCGAATAATCCAAATAGGTTAAAACATCCAGAAAATATAATTTCCAAAATGATTGAGATGCTTCAAAGTATGTTTTAGAACCAAACATTGTTTTTAATAATTTAGTTTTACTTAGTTCAATAGTTAAAAATTTCAATTTTAGTGAACAATAAATTTGTACTGATGATAATCTTTTCTACATTCCCTTGTTCCAGTCCACAAAATCTTAATATTTATCTTTCATCGACCGAGATATTTGATAAGAGATCGACGGAAAAAATCATAACAAAACTTAATTAAAGAGGTCGGTGGTGAAAATTATTATTTATTGGCGCCAAAAGTGCCATAATAAGAGGTGGTAGGGGCGTTATCGGGTAGAATATTATAATAAGAATCAGACTACCATTTAGATGGTGTGAGATAAGACACCTTCGCATAAATCAAATGTTTTTGAATGTGTGAACACCAATAAATGTAAAATACCATTTAAATATTACAAAATCAAGGATGAGTAGTAAGTATAAATTAGATCGGTGTAATATATGACTTTATAGTGTAATGAAAACCGTAGTTCAAAGTAGACAATATCTTAAATTGTGGCTTCTAACGAATATGAACATCCGTATCCTTATTAACCTGAAGTAACCGGAAAGAATAATTGTGTAAAATAAATGAGGAGGTTTAAAGCAAAACCGAATAAATCCACTAAAAACGATTTTTGGAAAAATAGGATTTTTCTGTGACACAAAAAGAAAGTATTTTTTTGTTTATTTTTTTCGCAAATACTATTAGAGAAATCACAGTAACAATTTTGCTACAATATAAATTTAAAAAAGTGATATTTAGTGCAAAAAAAAATTTAAACAAAAGTGGATTTATTTGGTTTTGCTTGAAATAACTGGATTTATTTCATTTTACTCACAACTTTATTAGTAACAATTAACACAAGTATTATTTTTATTACTAATACAAAAAAAGGCATATCGTCGTCTTAATTGGAAAACCACGTATATCCAATTTTGGACCAAAATTATATTTTTATTTCAATTGATGGAAAATCTCGTCTTTCACCTAAAACTGTCAGAATAAATCTTTCTGCCTCGTGCTGCCTTCTATTGAGATAAAAAAGAACCACGTATATCAGGAAAAAAATAAAGCTAGAAAAATTGTGTATGACGTCAAAAGGTCTAAAAGAGAGATGAAACCTCGTTATTTGTGTAATCCTAAAAACATGTCAGTTTTTCAATGCCATACAGCTACGGAAGAAATTAGGAAAACGATTTTCATAGATTATTGGCTCTTGAATTGGGATGAGTGTCGCATTTTCATTTAGCAATTAGTTGACAACAGAAATGTGTCATGTAAAAAAGTAGAGTCAGAAAATATACAGCGAAAGGATTCTTTATACTATCATTTAAAAGTTGGTCAGAGTCAAGAAAGAATTCATGTAGGTATGCAAAAGGACGTTCCTAAACACCTTATTTAGGGAGAATGGGCGGTGTTAAACTGAGTAATAACTCAATCTGGCAGGATGAGAGAAGAACTGCACACAGAAGAAAAGGAAAATGGAGAAAATGGAGAGTATAATGTACATTTACGATCATATGTAAGCCGAGAGGAAGAAAAAAACGCTGATACCTCACGTAAGACTATTCTTAAAGAGTTCTTTCATAACTTGCCAAAGCTGGAGCCGCACTATTGTAGAAAAACTACTAAGAAAACTGTACTTGGAGTAGAATTGACAATCTAAAGCACAGCTTTACAGAGAATATAAGTCTTATTGTAAGTCAGTAGGAAAAAGTTACTACATCGCTTCTGATTGTGAAGCAAGCGAAGAAAAATAGTATGACAAAGAGAAAACACACAACAGAACCGCAGTGTTTACTATGGATGTACAGGCTGTGCTTTATGTCCATCATTTAAGGCATTTGCTTTGTACTATCGAACGAAACTAAAAATACATAATTTTATAATTTATAACCTCAAATCTAACAACGCATCTTGTTAACTTTGGGACGAATTCGAGGGAGGAATAACTAACTGCTGACGAGTATACATCTGTTATTTCACATTTCATAACCTCTGAAATTAATAGCTCCAAATATGACAACGTGATTTTGTACAGTGACGGATGCACGTACCAGAATAGAAACTTATTCTATCCAATGCGCTATTTTACAAAAAACTGGATTGACTATAACTCAAACATACTTAGAAAAAAAGCACACATAGATGGAGTGCGATTCGATTCACAGTGTTATTGAAAGGAAATTAAGACATAGAGAAATATACTTTCCTACTGGATATGTGGAAGTATAAAGTACAGTAAGACTCAACCGAAATCCCTACAAAGTTCACTACCTAGATCATTAGTTTTTTAAAACGTACAGTAAATTGAATTTCATACCCACGATCCGACAGGGACATAAAAAAGGAAATCCCGTAGTAACTGATTTGAGATACATTCAATATAAGTCTGAAGGTGGGGTGAAGTATAAATTAAACTTTTCAGATGACTTTTCGGATCTTCCGTACAGGATTAAAAAGCCAGCAGCTGATGTTGTTACATCATTGAAACTTTTGCACAAAAACAAATTCCTATTCAGCCAAGGAGTTCACTGATCTACAAGAGATTAAATCTGTCGTGCCAAGAGATACATATTTTTTATACTAGCCTTCCTCACTATATGGAAAACTTAGCACTATTTGTAGCGGAAGAGTATGTTCATGTATTTTAAAATAATGTATCTTAATAGGAATACATTTTTGCGTTTCTATATTGTATATCTCTATTTTCCTAAATCTTTCTTTCGAAATGAATAGACATTTATTGTTATAATTTTAATACTTATAATACACATATCACTATCAAATAACAATCTATTTAGCAACAACTATTAATTTTCTTCTGTGATGACATTAAAGAAAACCTTGCATATAAAATAACAAGGGCAAGGAAACCACGTATATTCTGCAAAAGCAAGAAAACACGTAAATATAAATAGACTAAAATGGATAACCTTGTATGTCCCTGGTTAAAAGTGATAATAACAATTTACACATAAAATTTTAGTATGTTTATTCTAAATGTTATATCATTACCTACTTTAGTGTTTTAAAAAATTTTATTAAGCATTCTATTTCAAGGTGGCTAATCAGTTTTTACTCTCTCCTGCAAAGTTTGGTTTTTGTGATATACGAGGTTTTCTATTTAAGGCGACGATATGACATTTCGTAGACTAACGGCACATCCAATTTAAATATGAAGTGCAAACTCTTCTTTTAGAGAGTCACACTCATTTCTTAGCTTTTCTTCTTGAGGTACACTTCCCGTCATATAAAACTGGTACATTTTTTTTCCCAATGTAAACCTGTGTTCAGACTGGATACAATGATCCATAAATTAATTCGTTGTTGCCATCACAGATAACGGAATTGCACAAATCTAAATATAAAAACTAACGTTCAAAAATGTATAAAGTTTTTAGATAGGTATTATTTTTATCATTAACAACAAAAAACTGCATCTAATAAATTTAATAACCAAAGATAGGGTTGAGCTAATATCCAAAATATTTGAAGGGAACATTGGAATGCATCTACTGTAATTTTATACTTCAATTATCTACCGAACACGAACTATATTTTGTGTCAATAAGTTTAGTAACAGGCAAAGTACTAAGATTAAATTATTATTTATTACAAGAACAATAAATGTGAAAAACTAACATTATACTCTATCTTACGTATTATAAACTATAAAATATCCGGGACGAAAAAACGGTTTTCAAAACGTGACAGTTACAATTCAATATCTCACTGTAATGTTTTATTATAATAATTTGAAGTTATGTTTAGATTGATTATCTATCATTATTTTTTAATTGAAATATTTTCATAAATTATAATAAAACACAAATCAATTTGTGGGTACTTAATTGAGATTATGGAAAATTACAATAGTAATAGGAGAATTTTTTAGGATGCATGTTTAAATAAATGTGACTGACTGATAGAGAATGCTCGATAATGTTTTAGTTTTTAGTATACTCGAAACCGGCGGTCTGTCGCACAGCCCTGCTTTTAGCTGGTTTCATATAATATTTTCGTTGAACTGGCAATTGTGCCCTAGAAATTAGAATGACACATGTGACAAGATCAACGTATACAACTTAAAAAACACGATTTTTGGTTACAAGAGTTGTACCAGTTTTTTATGACGCGAACGGTACTTCCTCAGTATGTTCAACTTGAATATTTTCACATAATAAATTTTTATACGACAAAAAAATTTCGCCACTTTTCCATTCTTTCCAAATTGTTGTTGGACACTATTTATCTTCTTTGGTGAAATAGCACTTCTCAGGTTTACTTCGGATAGTAAAAAATTTTTTAAAGACCTAAAAGGGCAAACCCTTTGTTAATTGCAGGCCTAATTTCGGATTGAGCTTCAAGTCGATAATGCTAAAAGAATTTATGAGATGCTTTTTAAGTCTGATATTCCAACAATCTTTTTAAGGTAATTTTGTAATTCCTCGATATTAAAAATTTTCTTTTGCATTTCGGAATTGTGCATAATGACCAATATATTCTTCTTTGGATATAATAGTTGAATTCTTTCTAAATATTTTTTTAAGTTGTCCAAAAACTCTTTCTGCTGGCATAATACTGTGACCTCTTACTGGATAGGTAATACTAACTTTGGTGATATCATCAGGAGAATACTTTAACAACCAAAATATTAGCATATGAATCAAATGAGAGTTTTTGTTCTGGCCCCCACATCCATCGTAGAACAATCTAATCTGAGTTATATTATCCAGTTCCAAAGATTTTAGGTAATCTGTATTTTTAATACCCATCTGAAACTTTGCATTCTTCACAACTTTCTTCGTACTTTGTTTGTCTCGAAATCCACGATAACTGATAAAATCACAAACAGGATAAGATGACTCAAAAACATGTAAAAAACAAAACGTGTACCGAATCTAAAAGATTGAAAAAAAAATTGTTTATTCAAAGCTTATGATGTTGGCATATTAAGAAGTTATTTCATTTTTATATTCCAATACACCCTGTAAGTATCACAATTTTATAATAATATAATGTGCAGCAGTAACCCTTAAACCATTTTACATACCAATAATTACGTAACGTCACTTGACAATATTCTATGTAAAACCGCCTGCCGCTAAATCACAAGACACTAAAAGAATTTAACCCCTTTGTCTCAAATTACCCCTCTTTGGTTTAAAATTACACCCTATCACGTGTAGCCTTGATATGAACCCTTCAATTAACTCTGTTCACTACTTACGGTTATTATGAATTTAATTACACACATTCCTAAAGTTTTAAGTCTCTGATCGTGATTATACGTTAATGAAGTATTTTTAATTGGAAATAATTATAAAATATATTTGAGATATTTTAACTTTTGTTCGGTACAGTTCTTAAACTTAAAGTTATTTGTTGGAGTAAAAAAACTAGAATGAGTAAAATTATTCTTATAATAACTTAACTATTAGGAAGGATAGATTAGTATAAGGTAGATAGGTTAGTATAAGTCATGGGTCATAGCGGTCCTCCATCAGGCCGAAAAGTTGAAGGCACTAAAATACTGAAAAAAACCTGTCTCGACGCATGCAATAAATCGTTAAATGAATGGCTCTGTTCTTCTTCTTAAAGTGTCCTCTCCTCAATGGAGGTTGGCTACTACAATTTTAAACTCTTCTCTATCTTCAGCTGTTCTTATTAGCTGTTCAAAATTTAGCCCTGTTCATTGTCGGATGTTTCTGAGCCACGATAGTCTTTTCCTTCCTAGGCCTCTCTTTCCCTCGATTTTTCCTTTCACTATAAGTTGAGCATATTGGTACTTATTATTTCTCAGTATGTGGCCTAGGTATGATGTTTTTCTAACTTTTACTGTGTTAAAAAGTTCTCTTTCCTTGCCTATTCTATGCAGTACTTCTTCGTTTGAGGTATGCAATGTCCATGAAATTTTGAGTATTCTCCGGTAGA
The DNA here is from genome assembly GCF_040954645.1 of Diabrotica undecimpunctata. Classification (NCBI taxonomy): domain Eukaryota; kingdom Metazoa; phylum Arthropoda; class Insecta; order Coleoptera; family Chrysomelidae; genus Diabrotica; species Diabrotica undecimpunctata. Next base: position 42,108,773 of record NC_092806.1, read on the forward strand.
TCCACATTTCAAAGGCCTCCAATTTTTTTACGGTTGATGTTTTAAGAGTTCACGTTTTAACTGCATATAGAAGAGTCGACCAGACGTAGCATTTTGATAAACGTAGTCGAATTTCGAGTTTTATTCGAGAATCACAAAGCAGTTTTTTTTAGATTTTCTGGCCTGTTCTATTCTCGATCTTATATCTAGATCAGGATTTAGGCTGCTATCGATAGAACATCCCAGGTACTTAAGTCTATTGACCTGTTCTAAAATGTGACCATTGTGCAAGGTTGAGGTACGTTTTGGTTTTTTCGGATTGACATCACTTTGGTTTTTTTAATGTTTATTTTCATACCAAATTGCTCACAGGTCGAGTTGGTCTTGTCGATGAGTCGTTGTAGACCTAAGTCGGAATCCGCAATTAACACTGTATCATCGGCGTATCTGATACTGTTGATATTTACGCCATTCACATTGACTCCATCCTTGGAATCCTCCAATGCTTCTTTAAATAGAAACTCGGAGTAAAGATTAAACAGCAGAGGCGACAGAACACATCCTTGTCTAACTCCCCTCCTAATTTCTACTTCTGCGGATGTGGAACCTTCGATCCTAACTCTGGCGTTTTGGTTTCAGTACAAGTTTTTTAAGAATTTGATGTCTTTTCCATCTAAACCGACTTCTTGCAAACGTTCTAATAGTAGGTCGTGTCTTACTCTATCAAATGCTTTTTCGAACTCTATAAAGCATATAAATATATCTTTCTGTTGGTCGTAGCATTTTTGGGCGAGAACTAGTAAACTGAACAGGGCTTCTCTCGTTCCCATGCCGGCTCTGAATCCAAACTGATCGTCTCCGATGATTGTTTCGCACTTTCTTTAGATACGATGATGTACGATTTTTAGTAGGACTTTTACTGCATGACTCATAAGGCTTATCAGACGGAACTCATTGCAGTGTTGTGGGTTTGGCTTTTTTGGTAGTGGGATGAATATTGACTCCCGCCAATCTTGGGGTATTTTAATTGTATCATAAATGCGATTGGAAAAATGGCTCTGTTAGTAATTTCAATTTTCAATCTCTTTCAGGTAGGTACACGCTAGATAAAGAGAAAGGCAAAGGGCAAAATATGAATCTCCAGTAGCTTGCATCCAATTGATTGTTGAAGATACTGTATCTGAGAGTGTGGATACCTACAAATACTTAAGAACATGAATAACATTAAATGTAGACCGAACCAAAAAAAAATAATACATGTATTGAAATAGCTCCTGCATCATTTGTTAAACTTAAGAAGTTTCTTTGTTGTCGGGATATAAGGTTAGTTTGATCAAATAAAAGGCAGATATCGAGCACAGTTTAATAATTAAATCTTGCCCAAGTATTTTCGCTTCCTAGAGCATTTTCAGGCACATTTCGTCAAATGTGGCCTATCCAACAATCAAACAGGCCAAAATTGACGAAATGCCCCTGAAGATGCTTAAGAAAAGCGAAAGTATTTGGACAAGATTTAATTATTAAAATTGTGCTCGATATCTGCCTTTTATTTGATCAAAGTTCATTTATTCGAGCATTCAACCTTATATCAATATAAGGTTAGGACTACGACTAATGATGCTCCAGTGTTACGTATTCACTACTCTTATTTATGGCTTGGAAGCATGGACAATAAAACAAGTGCATCTGAATAAGTTGACTGCCTTTGAATTCTGTTGTTACAGAAGAATCCTACGAATATCATGGACCCAAAGAATGTTATCAGAAAACATCTTTAGAAAGAGAAGATTTCCAGAGGGCCATTTACAGCAATCCCATCTCCAGAAGATGGGATTGCTATAAATGGCCAACTTATAAACAATGTTGCTGGCAGATAGTGCGCAGGGGCTTCAAAGGATGATTGATAACGTTGTAGAAGCATGTAACAAATACGGCCTAAAACTAAATTGCAAGAAGACAAAAATAATGTTCATTGGTAAGAACACCAACATAAACGCCCAAATTACAATAGGCGATACACCTATTGTAATCTACAAAAGTAGAAAAATGTGCTATTTGGGCTACAATATTAAGGATACTTGGGATCACAGCTACGAAATAAAAAGTCGTATTGAAAAAGGGAAAAAGCCAGAAGCTCTTTTAATAACCAATTCTCTGCAACTTATCTTTAAGTATCAGAATAGGTATAAGAATTCTTAGATGTTACGTCTTTAGGGTCCTTCTCTATGAAGTAGAAAGCTGGAGCCTTACAGAAGATGCCATAAAACGATAAGAGGCATTTGAAATGTGATGCTACCGACGTATGTTGAGGATCTCATATATACACCACACAAGAAACATAACTATTCTCCAGAGGCTATGAAAAGACAAAGAAATTATTAACATCATAAAAACGTAAAATTGGCTTACTTCGGCCACATCATGCGTAATGATAAATACCGACTTCTACAGTTGATTCTACAAAGCAAGATTAAGGGTAAGAGAGGCTCTGGACGTAAACGTATATCCTGGCTGGCCAATCTTAGGAAGTGGACTGATCTAACGTCAACTGATCTATTTCGAGCTGCTGTAAATATAATAAGATGGGTCAATGTGGTCACGAATATCGCTAGAAGATAGGCACATTTAGAAGAAGAAAATAATGTCAAACGCTAAAATTATGAGAAGAATAGTAAATCAAGCTGAAATTGACCATCAAAAGAAGAAAACTTGAGTACTTAGGCTATGTGATGAGACCGCAAAGATATTCATTATTGTAACTTATTATGCTAGGCAAAATTCGAGGAAAGCGAAATGTGGGAAAGCGAAGAATATCGTAACTTAAGAACTTGAAGGAATTGTTTGAATGCAGTAGTGCAGAACTATTAAAAGCGGCAGTCAATAGTGTCCGCATAGCCATGATGATTTCCAACGTCCCGTAGAAGATAAAACTTGAATAAAAAAAAGTAGCTTACAACTGGAATTATCGAATAAGGAAGACAAATTTTACCGAAAAACCTGATCCACCTGGTTATTAGTAAGATTTCTTGCAGGACAGGCTCTTGTCCGGTCCCGTTTTCCGCACTTTTCAATCTTTTTTCGCTATCTCGTCCCGCGTCCTGTCCTGTGTCCCACAAAGCTAATTTATTTTTTTTTTAAAAAGAAAATGAATTTTTATAATAATGGTATAAAGACAAACTGAATGTTTATATTTTTTTTTCGAGTTTATTTTATTATCACTAATTGTTTTAACAATTAAACATCAAAATTATATTATTAGACCAATTTATTGATAATTATTTTAATTTTTACTGTAAGTGGCACCTTTTTCTGTAAAATGTATTGTGTAAAAATTTCTTGATTTGAGTTTCTCCCGTTTAAATTCTTTCAGATATTATATTATATAGGGTCATTCACGCAACAATTCAATTAAAAGTTTTCAATGTTTTATTGTCGTATATTTCTGAAACTTTAGATCAAAAGGGGGGGATATGTTTCACCTTATAATTTAATATTTATTAATTATTACTTTTGGTTAGACTGAAAATCGCTGTAAGCTTTCATATTTTAAATGGAATGCTGAAATTTGATGACTAATTTTGGAGTAATATTATTAAATTATATTATTGATAACATGTTTATTATTTTTAATTTTTTAAATTTCCCATTTAGTTCCCAAGTTATAATTTGTCTATATATCGATATTCTAGTATGCACTGACAAACCAATGAATTTTTGACAGCAAACGTCTAATCGCTAATTAGAATTATTCAAATAAAATATTTGTTGTTGTTGTTTGTTTGGGTTTATATGACTGCGGACACTAAATCCATTCGCCAATCTTACAATTTTTACTTATTTTTCATTAGTCATTGTTTCTTATACAATCTTATCCTAAATCTATTAATAAGTAGTATTGATCTCTAATACATAGTCGTTTTTTTTGGTAATTTGTTTCTAGTTTTTTTTTATCAGGTGCTTTTTAGTTATTTATATATAAAATAGGTGATGAGGTCCTCAGAGTTCCACAGCAAACTCTTCTGCAGCTATCTACTTAATTCAATAGCTACTTTACTGTGGACTGTCGAAGTTCCTCATTTTTTCTCTTTTTTTTTGTTTTTTTAATTTTTTTTATTATTTTTTTAATTTTTTTTGTTTTTATTTGTTTTTTATTATTATTTATTTCTTATATTTTTTTATTTTACTTTTTTATTTATTTTTTAATTTTCTTTTTTTTATTATTTTTTTTTTTATTTTTTTTTATTCTAACAATTTACAAAGAAATACTTACTCTATATTTACAATTACAATTTGAGTTTAATATCTAAAACATGTTTATACAATAATCTATATAAAAACTCATTGTTTTCTAATGTTAATATTTAAATTAATGGGATGGTGGACATCGGTAAAAGAATACAGCGAATTTAAAAAATTATTAATCTTATTAGATATAAGAGAACAGTCCAAAATTTTATGTTGTAGGTTACCTATCTGACCACAAGTACAATAAAATATTTAAAACTTCTATTAACCCATTCAGTGCCAATGACGTTAATTAGCGTCATACTTTGCTCTTGTTTAGTGCCGGTGACGTTTTCGTACGTCATAACACTCATAACTAAACTTATGAATTAACAGCATTAATTCAGTTGGCGTTGTAGGAAATCGGTTTATGAGCACTGTAGGTGTCTCATAAAAGGTTACAAAAACGTTAGTCATTGTTTGGTTTCCTAAGTGGATGGTTTAAAATGGATTAACCAAGCACGTCAAAACAATTGTTATCACCGACTGATGTACCGAAAAAAGGTAAGGTTTCAATGCATTTTTTATGTAAACATGGCTTCTATTTTAGGGCTTTTAATACAAAACTTAATTCACTTTTGCCTGATATTATAAGACATTGTATTATATGCTGTAATTCTTGGAGGTTAGGAATTTTTGAAATTGTATATCCTTGCTAAAATGAAATTTTGCTGAACTTCTTTTTGAGAGCTTTAAGAGTGTTTTTTATTTTTAGATATAAACAGCAGAAATTATATACACCTGAGGAGGCGCTAGAACTTTTCTTTTCTGGGGAGCTCTCAGATAAGACAATCTATCATCCGAGGGTGAGGAATATGTGGAGAATAGTTCAGACTCTTATATTCAAGATGATCTTGATGATGCAAATGAGTTGGACAATGTACCACTTGACTCTAGAGATGTAGTTTTAGAAAATTGGAATTGGAAAGATTTACCTGAAAGTGAATGATTTTCCATTTACAGGGACTCAAATTCCAATCGCAGTTGATGATGTTAATAATCCGGTAGACTTCTTCTTCTTCAAGTGCCGTCTCCATCAATGGAGGTTAGCGGTTATGGTGGCAAACGTTTGTCTATCTTCAGCTGTTCTTAAGAGTTCCTCAAATCCAAGTCCTGTCCAGTTTCTGATATTACGTAACCAGGACAATTTTTTTCTTCCAATTCCTCGCTTTCCTTCTATTTTGCCTTTTATTATCAACTGAGAGATCCGGTAGACTATTTCAACTTATTAGCTACAGACCAATTTTACCAACTGATTATTAGTCAAACAAATAAATATGCAAAATAAGTTTTTTAGAGGTGTAGGAGAGTATTCTCGCATTACACATTGGAACTATATTACTGTTGAAGAATTTAAAGTTTTCTTGGGGCTATTATTCCATACAGCCACCATAAGATTATCGAGGATTAAAGATTACTGAAAGATAAGTTACACATTTAATATTCCAGTATTTCACCCATACATAGCAAGAAACAGGTTCCCAAGTATTCTTTGGTGTTTGCATTTTGCTGATAATCCCATATCAGCAGAATTGATGCCAGCAGACAGACTGTACAAATTACGACCATTAATTGATTATATAAAAATGCGGATAAAATGCGGAACAAAGTGCGGGACAGGACGTCCGCCCGCATTTCTAGTTAGGAGTAGGAGCAAACTACTAACCGATTTTGTTATTTTTAACATTCTTAGAATACCGATCAGTTATTCAGAAAACGAGATGTTCATAAATTTAAATGGACAACTCGTAGACTGAGATCAAGCAGTATAACATTGTCAACATTGTTTTCGCAGTTTTAAAATAAGCTTTAGATATACTATTCAGAACAAATAGTAATCATTTGTTTCACGTAGTAGTTCTTGAGGATGATTAAAGTCTTTGTTGTTCTAACATTTTTATAAGAGTGGAGAGCATTTGTTAAAATAAATGCTCTGTTTCCACAAAACAAATAGGTTGTGTTTATTTTACGGTTTTTAACAGCATTCTAGTTTAATACTCGTATCTTCTCGAATATGTGGACGTTTTGTAAATCGGTGTATAAAACATAGATTATCTACAGAAAAAATAAATTTAATGTTTTTTTTTCAATCCTACAGTAAGTCAGTAAAGATACATAGATACTTTATTAGTACTAATAATACTAAAAGTAATAGTACAAGTCAAATATAAATACAAACAAAGCTAAATATAGATAAAGATGTCAATAGTTAAATATATTTACGAAAACTAAATATAATTTGAAGAGAACTATTTTTTTAATAAACAAGACATTCACTATAAGGTAGCTAGTTATAAAATATTGTTATGAAACTTAACTATTTTGTAAAACTTAATGGTAACTACATTGAACCATTTCTGGATCTCTTAAGGTGGCCAAATTCTGGTGCAAGATTACTGTTTTTTCTAGAAAGATAATTGTGAAAATCTACATGCGCATTGTATTGGCTAAGATTTTTTGAAATATGCCACAGACACTGCACAATTTATGCACAAGTAAAAAGTGAAAATTTTAAAAGTTCTAAAGGAGTTTCCAAAGTCTGCTCTAGAACTGAACCCAGATAATAAGAACCCACTTTCTTTGTTGTCCAAACGCTTTATCAATATGACAAGAGTGTCCTCAGGGGAGAACAGCATAAGTTCGATGAGAATGAAAGTTATGATAAGCTGTTATGATAGTTTCCCTGGAAGTCACTTGTACATGATACCTGAAAAGAACAAGTAGTCGGTAGTCGAGAAAGCGTTTTCGATAAATTAACTACATGTTGTTTCCATGTTATTCTTGCATCCAATTGTACTCCCAGAAACTTCGCCTTGTGTGGAAGGGCAATGTTTCCAATATTAGTATTATTTCTTAAAGTGAATTTAACACTTTTTGATTTAGAGTTGTTTAAAGAGATACGATTAGTTAGGAACCGGTTGAATAATTTTTTTTAGATATTTAGTAAACAAGAATGTAAAATTTAGAAGCATGGTAGCATACATGGACAACATCAACAAATAAAACAGTATGGGAGTATAGTTGGTCAATAATATAAATGAGAGATAATATCGGACCCAAAACCGAGCCTTGAGGGACACCATACATCAGATTGTCTTTGAGAATCACACTGGTTGAAATAAATATACTGATCATGATTTGACAGATACGAATCAATTAGGTAAATGGCATCACTATGAGAATTATAATGAGGAAGATTTATTAGCAAAATACTATGTGTGTTACAATTAAAAGCCTTACTGATTGAATAAACCAAAAGGATAAATGAGTGGTAAGATATTTTTTTATTAACATTGATTGTCTTTATAATGTCAGAGAAATGTAAGTTCCAGTAACAAAAGCATCAAAACACAAATATTGTTTTGTTTATGCATACATAAATACGCAAACACGAATTCTTTCATTTCGACTAATTATTGACCAGTAAGTTATATCAACATCAGTTAAAGTGATGAAAAAATTAATAGTTAATAAATTAGTAACCTTTTGGTTAGAGCACAATATTACTCCAGTCTCTCAACACGAATTTCTGCCGAATCGTTCTGTAACTAGCAACCTCCTTATCGCTCTTAATGCATACATCGATATGATCCGATTGATATCAAGAGATACGTTATTGCTGAGACAGGAAGATATTTCAGAAATGCTGAAGAAATATCGTCAGGTCCAGGATAGAATCGTTCAGGTTAAGAAGAGACGAGTTTATTTCTTAAAAAGAGAGGATGGTTTAAGGAATTATTTTGAACTTCTAATGGATGTGTGGGGTTTTGTTCGGCGAATTCTTTGGCTTTAAGAAAATGTTTACAAAATTGTGTGAAGTATGTAAACCAGATATTTTTCTAACTTTGTTCTAGACATCAGAGTGAGGGGTATTGCTATTAATTTCCGAAACGTACTTATTCCATGAAATTGTTTTATCAGTTTGGACAGTTAGCTGGGCCATTTCTTTTAGTATTATAAACTTTACTTTATTTTCGAGTGTTTTATGCTTTTTGTATAGGTTTAGGGCTGATTTACTTTCACGGATTGCTGTAGCACAATGTTCATTTTACCACGGTAGAGGACATCGACCATTAACAGACTTAAAATCAATAAATTTCTGGGCAACGTTGAAGATTAGTTGATTAAACTGCTCCATATTTGAGTTAGTCTGTTCCAAATATTCTAAAAAAGGGGATTATTATTGTGGATATATTCGAAGATTTTTGCCAATTTGCATTTTTTACTCTCCACTTAGATATAAATATGGGACCCGATGAGAAAAAATTATGGTTTGTAATAAGGACTGGGAAATGGTCACTACCATATGTATATTCTAAAGCTTCTCAACTAAGGAAATGAGCTAAATTTGGGTCACAGAGAGTTAAATCAATGCATAAAAAATACGATGTTGAAATATGGAATCTTGTGGAGCTACGGTCGTTAAGAAAATTTATATTAAGTTGATCTGATATCGGCAATACTTGTGTCTCATTAAAGTCTCTGCAAAGGCTATCGAAATTTACTTGTATGTCACAAGGAAGATAAACATTGCAAATAGACACTAAACTGGTAGTTAAGATTCTAACATCGACAGCCTCCAAATCACTAACTATTGGAATTTGCAGCGTCTCGAATTTTGCACCCACTCCAAAATTCCTATTATCGCCTCCATTTGTGTATGGACGTAAACGTAAAACGTGTATGGACTAATCTTTTCAATGTTGTTGTCAGTCAAATGTGTTTCTTGTGTTGCTATGATGTGTGTTTTATATTTCTTAAGTTCCTCTATCGAGTTCATTAATGCTCCCTCCTCGTATAAATACTCGCTATACTATTATTTTTTTTCTCGCTGTTTATGCTTAAACTCATTTTCTTGATCATCGCTAGCGCCCATCGGTATAATGTTTCGTCTTTTTCTTTTTCCACTGCTATTTGTTGTTTTTTTGGGACCATATTTATAGAATTTTCTCGTGTAAAAGTACCTTTTTGGGCCCATTCTATGCCATCCACAGTTAGTTTTTGTACCCTATATTCACGATTTTACCTTCAGCTCTAAATTTCTTGCCCTTATTTACAATTTACTGCCTCATGAATATCTTTCCTCTAGTAAGAAACTTGGGTTTGCTTTTTTCTTTTAAAAACTTTTCTTTGTTTGCCATTCTATTTCGACATTCTCTTTTAGGTGCTTTGTATAAAATCTTTTACGTTATTTTTTAAAAGTGTTTCATCTGTTGCGACTATGGGTAGACCCGTAAGTACTATGTTATTTCTTTTCATCTGTTTTTCAATTCTTTCTACTTTGTTTTCAACCTGAGTTATTTTGTTTTTTGTTTTTTTCAATTCTTGCTTTATCTTTATATTTCCATTTTTCAGCGCTATCATCTCTTTTCCATATTTCTTATTTTCATTCCTGATCTTTCAGTTCTCCCATCATCTTCATGAACATACTCATAACGTCGTCCTCATTCTCTGAATCTTCTTCCCTTGGTTTTATTTTGATAGGGATTCTTACAGTTTTTTTGCTCTACAGGAAAGGTGAAGTTGAGAGTCTATCTTTTTTCTTCTTACCTTCTGACACATAACCATCACTGTCCGTGAGCATCATATCTATTTCTAAGCACCGCGAAAGGAACTAGATCCGCTTCAACCGCTCAAAAATCCAGTACCCATCAACCCTCAGTTACCAGAAATACTTTTAACTTTGGCAACGGACAAAGTTCCAACAGTACGACTGTTTCGAATAGTAAATAACCTTACTTACTCTTATCAGTTTAAATACTAGTTTTAACCATTGACATAACTGACTGCTGCAACACAATTCCGTTCTCCCAGTGCAACAGAGAAAACTAAAGTAAAGCAGTCCCCACATCTCTGTCTAGTGGACCACATAATATAAACAAACCGTAAATTATTTTTTGCTACTAATCGCGATATTTGGGGCTTTAGAAGAAAAACAAATTTACTTTTATCTGCTTACTATAGTTTATTTTTATGAACGAGAGAGTAATTAGCATAATTTTAACTGGTAGCTCCGACCACTCCATGGGCGTACTCAAGATTAATTGAAAAATTACTTTGAATAATTGTAAAAAATAAATGAACTATTTCAGTGTTATAAAGTGTTATATGTATGTAAACAAAAGTGACCTCTTTTATCACACACTATATTAGAACTGACTGGCCTACATTAAAAAGGATTTTAAAAAATTCACATTTTTTTTAATTTTTAAAAATTACAAAAGAGAAAAAGACTTTTTAAAACCGTCTAAGGTATGTTAAATAGATGAATAAAAATATTAATATAAAACTTACAGCTACTTGTTACAAATCCAAATCAGATTCAGAAGATGAACTTTCAGAACCAAGATTTATAATAACTGGCTCGATCATTTTATCAGTAATATTGACCAGCTTCCACAATTTTTCCTCTTCTTTAATAGTGTGATTTACTGCCTTTTCCCAGTTTTCAGGTTTTACATTATTTACGGCCTCCAAAAACAACTGTTTAACATCATGAATTTTAAAAGTGGTATTTTTTCTTGAAACTTCACTCTTTATCTGTGCCCATACCAGTTCAATCGGGTTTAATTCACAATGATATGGTGGGGATCTAAGTACTGTCATTCCACGATTTTTGGCAATTTCATCAATTTCGTATTTTTTAAATTTTTCTTTATGAAGGGCACACAACGAATAAAGTTCCTTTCTTATAGATCCGGGATGGTACGTAATATTTTTTGAACTCAGCCAATTCTGCAAGTCTTTTTTTAACCACTTGGTTGTGGGCAGTCCTTCTATAAGTCTGGAGTGATAACTTGCATTATCCATTACTATTACACAGTTCTTAGGAAGAAGATCTATCATTTGTTCGAACCATTCTTGAAAGACATCAGCGTTCATGTCTTCATGGTAGTCACCGGTACGAGTTGATTCAAAAGTTAATAAACCACCTTCAACAAAACCGTCTGAACTGCCAATGTGTACTATTATCAGCCTGCGTCCCTTTCCTGATGGTGGGTTTAAACCAGTAGATAAGTTATTTACAAAAGCGTGCCTTTGATTTGTAACAGTTTCATCCTGCCAAAATTTATTTGGTGTATGACCCTCGTTGATCCATGTTTCATCAAGATAAAATATTTTTCTTTTTTGGTTTCTCATTTCCTTTATGGTTCTTAGAAAATGTCTTCTCCATATGACAATATCGCTTCTTTCTAATAAAATAGACTTTCTGGGATTCTTTTTCCAGCGGAAGCCTATTTCTTTTAAAAGTTTCCATAACGTACTTCGACTCATTTCTGGGTAATCCTTATCATCTCGAACTGAGACAAGAACTTTATCCAATGTTGGAAATTCTTGTCTAAAGAAGAATTCATGCACTTTCCGTCGAAGTCCTTCTTTAAAATGATATTCTATTTGAAATTTTGGTTTCCCTGGAGCATTATGTGGCATTTGAAAACTACCACATTTTTCTTCTTTAATAACTCTGTAAATCGTAGATTTCCCAACGCCAAGTGTACTGCTAACTAACTCAACGATCTCATCAACACTTTCACATAAACGTTTGTCTGTAAATGATTTAAAACAATTAAATATTAATGTTTTTTCATTAACTGTTAGCGGACCAATTTTTCGGCGTTTACACGGCACTTCCAAATTTTCCATAACACTAGTATACACAATAAACTGCACCTTGCAACTGAAGTACCTACTTTTAGTGAACTGTTAAGAATTTTGACTACGCCACTTGGACCTTCCTACAAAATGGAAAAACCCACTATCACATTTTCTGTGGAATAAGTTTAGAAGGTAATTATCTAGTCAATTACTGTCGTAGATTCCTGGAATTAAAGAATTAAATGTTTGATTGTTGAAACCCTTACTTCGTGGAATGCACTCATTTCAGGTAAAATAAAACGTTTTATTTTATCTAAAGAATTAAACTTTATTTTGCAAATAGGCAAAGAATTAAACTTTATTTTGCAAATAGATAAAATAAAACGTTTTATTTTATCTAAAGAATTAAACTTTATTTTGCAAATAGGTAGGTACTTATTAAACTTTTATTTTTTATATATAACCAATAAAATAAACATCTTACATTTCTTGCAAATTCATTAGTACCTGTTAACCTCCATCACTCCGACACTGGCAACCTTATTTAGGGAGTAGTAACCCTCACAACTATTGTATTCTATTCTGCTCCAACCTTTATACCTGGTGGTCATACTCAATTTAAAATTGTTTTCCTATATACTTCTGTAAACTTGTTGACAAATATCTGTTTTTCATTGAGTCACCCGTATCAACAGTTTAGGGATTTGCATACATAATTTATTGTTTTATTACTCTCTCATACATAAAAATACACTATACACTATTGTCGATCTCGATATTTTAATGATAGTCGCATTTTTTTTCTTTGTTTTGTGAATATCACACTTCTGTTTTCTTGGGATTTTAACATTTAAAAACAGTGGCGCACTTTTGAGATTTGGTCTCTTCCCTATTTCTTTTTTGTTGTTTTGTAAATAATCTTTCTTGTGTTTCGGACTGGGCAACGGTGCTTTCGTGCAGAGTATATCAGTTTTCTAAATATATGGTACAAAATTTTCATTTGAATTACAAAATGTACCCGTTCAAGGGTACTTACTTAACAGTCAGAGAAGAAATTAATTATGTAATAATATAAAATTTGCTCAACGTGCAACAAGCCACCTTTTGCTTGATATTACTGTACCTGTTATAAATATGAAAAACAAAAATAGCAGACAAAAGCCTTATATTAGTGAATATTTTCAGAAAAAACATAGATTCTAAAAAAGCATATCGTCTTAAAACGCGAGTGTCGCGTCTACGCAATCAAGACAGTGATTTAACTCCTCATTTTGCAAGAGCAATTGCAACTTTTTAGATAAGCAGCAAACAAAATACAAATAATTATAAGGATACCAACCTCCAAAAGAAGACAGTACCTTAAGATGAACAATAAGTTAAAAATAAATTCTTGATTTTTGTTCTAGGTACTTTTATCATTCCTTGATAGTTGCATGGTCTCTTAGATCTAATTTAATATCACTAAATATTATTTCCTGATTGAATATAACCCAATAAAGCCATAAAAAACTATAAAAAATATTTATGTAAGATGAAGCAACTGTTAAATCTATAAAAACTATCAAGGAATTTACATTTTTCTTAAAGAAAAACCTACCAACCGTTGTTAGCATTATTTTAAAACAACCTGTATTTATTGTAAACAACACTCCTAACAAAACAAAGAAAATATGCACCGATCTCATTTATCACATGTCCAGTATTGCACACACATAAAACAAAATATTTTATATTGGTTATTCTTGACAGTTCTCCAATCTCAAACGTCTCGTTAAAGGTAAAATTCAATATTCCTAAAATGATCTTCCCACGCTCACACATCATTGAATTGAATAACTATCGAGTAAGTGGAGACTTCTGGTGAAATACCTTTTCACGTGGTGATTTACAACTTATTGCTTGGAAGCGGTTAACTTAACTTTGTTTTAAGTAGGCCTAGAAGCGCCATGTCAAAGACGACACTTTGAAATTAATGGTTTTTATCAACTCACAACAAATGATCTTTCTCGTTTAAAGGTGGAAAAGTTATGTACATAAAGGAAAGCAAAGTTTGCTTTGAGTTAGGGAATTAATTACGCGCTGTATTTGTTATTATTTAATAAAAAATGTTCACTTATATTTTCAAAAATGAATAACATTTTCGATATATAGTTCAGTCATTAGAAAGTTGACTCCTAAAAATCATACGAACAAGCTGGATTTTGCCGAGAATATTAATTATCTGATTTATTGAAGAAAAAGCAATGATATTTTTGGGAGATAAGTTTCTTCTTCTTTAGATGCAAATCCACTAATGGATGTTAGCGATCACATTTTCCATTAATTCTCTATTTCTTGCAATATGTATCAGAGATTGTATGTCGTTAATCCCTGTCCATTGCCTTATGTTTCGGAGCCAGGACATTTTCTTGCGTCCCATTCCTCTCTTGCCTTCAATTTTACCCTCGATTATAAGTTGGAGGAACTGGTATTTTTCATTTCGCATGATGTGACCTAGATACGCCGTTTTCCTTTTCTTGATGGTTTCGAAAAATTGGCGTTCTTGGTTTATTCTTTTAAGGACATCTATATTTGTGATTTTCGCTGTCCTTGGTATTTTTAGGATACGGCGATAGAGCCACATTTCGAAAGCTTCTAATCTGTTTATATCCCTCGTTTTGAGTGTCCAGCCCTCTACGCCATATAGCAGCACTGACCACACGTAGCACTTAGTAAACCTTAGTCTCAGTTGAAGATCGAACTCTGAACAAGTCAGTACCTTCTTGAATTTTACGAAAGCTTGTCGAGCTTGCTCAATGCGACATTTTACTTCCCTGTCCGATGTCCAGTCTTCAAAAAGCCACGATCCCAGGTATTTAAATTTACTCACTCTTTCAATGGACTTAGTATTCAGTGTTATGGTGGAGTTTCCAAGTGCATCCAAGTTTCTGGAGATGATCATAAATTTGGTTTTTTTGGTATTAATCTCTAATCCCATTCGCTTACTGTATTCTCCGATTATAGTGACAAGTTGTTGAAGATCGACTATGTTGTCACAAATTAAGACACCATCATCAGCATATCGTATGTTGTTGATCAGTACTCCATTCACTTTGATTCCCATCTTTGCATCCTCCAGAGACTCTTGAAATATGGCTTCCGAATAAATGTTAAATAAAAGAGGGGAAAGCACACATCCCTGTCGAACGCCCCTTCTTATATGTATGGGTTTGGATATAGAATTGTCTATTTTTAACTGTGCCGTTTGATGCCAGTACAAGTTTTCAATGCATCTTATGTCTTTTTGGTCTATATCAACTTTCTTGAGGATCTGCATTAACTTGTGGTGTTGGACACAATCAAACGCTTTTTGGTAATCTAAAAAGCATAGGAACACATCCTTCTTCTGATCGTAACAATTTTGGACCAGCACCTGTGTTGCTACTATTGCTTCTCGTGTTCCTAAACCTTGCCTAAACCCGAACTGGGAGTCACTGATGTCCCATTCACATTTTTTGTATACTCTTTGATGTAGTATTTTTAAGAATATCTTTAAAGTGTGACTCATCAGGCTAATGAGTCTGTGATCCTCACATCTTTTTGCATTGACTTTCTTGGGCAGGGTAATAAAGGTAGAGCGTAACCACTGTTGAGGATAGCAGCCAGTTTCATAAATTAAGTTAAATATTTTGTGTAGTGCTGAAATTCCCCTTTCATCCAGTAATTTGAGTATTTCTGACGGGATTTCATCTGGTCCAGGTGCCTTATTGTTTTTTGAATTGAATATTGTCTTTTCTATCTCCTCTTTGGTGATTGAAGGGCCAGTCAGCTGGTCGTCTGTATAAACTTCACTCATGGGTCTTTCGTCATGGAAGAGCTCCTGGATATAATTTTCCCATATATCAATTTTTTCCTTTTCACCCAGCACTATCTGGTTATCCTGATTAACTATGGTGGTTGGTCTTCGTTTTCTGTATATTCCAGCAGTCTCCTTAAGCTTTTTATATAAATTACGGTCGTCGTGCTGTCGTTGTAAATGTTCTAGATCGATACATTGTTGCTTAAGCCATTCATTTTTTGCTATTCTTATTTTTGATTTTATTTGCCTGTTAATGTTTTCATACATATTGCTGCCATCTTGTTTATTCTTGTGTCTTCGTCGTTCTTCCATTAGTAATAGTATTTCGTCTGTCATCCATTTTTGCCTCTTGTTATTTCGTTTGTACCCTAATTTGTTTTTCATGATGTCTGTTACAGCACTTGTAATCGTATTCCATGTTGGTGTTAGATCTTCGGCAATGTTTGTCGTCAATATTTGAATTTGTGCGTTTATTTCATTGCTTATTTCTGCTTGTATCATTGGGTCTTTCAGTTTGTCCAGTGCTATATGTTGTTGAGTTTCAGGCTTGTTCTTGCATAAAGAGCGATCTTTATGACGGCCACTAATAGTACGTGGTCAGAAGGGACATCTGCTCCAGGGTATGTGCAAGCTCTTTTGACAGTTGTGCTGAATCTACCGTTGATAAGAATGAAGTCTATTTGATTTCTTATTATGTTCTGAGCTCTATCGGCTGGAGATTTCCAAGTATAAAGGCGACGGGGGTGGAGTTGGAACCATGTGTTGGTAACTCTCATGTTTTCTTCTTGACAAAATTGTATAAGTCGGTCGCCCCTTTCGTTCCTTGTTCCAAGACCATAGGGTCCAACTACGTCTTCAAAGCTGCCCTTCCCTATTTTGGAATTAAAATCTCCCATAATTATGTTGACATCATGTTTCTTTGTCAATTTAAGTAGTTCTTTGATTTCACTATAAAAGTTTTCCACTACTTCATCTGATGCGTCTGTAGTTGGTGCATAAACCTGTATGATGTTGAGACTATTTGGCTTCGCTTCAAGTTTTACTAAGGCTGTGCGGTCGGAATATGGTACAAACTCTGTGACAGCTCTCACCAATCTTTTAGTTATCATAATCCCGACGCCTTTTCTATGATCGCGGTCATCATTGCCTGAGTAAAAGAATGTTCCGCTTTCTGTAGTGCATTTACCGGATCCAGGCCACCAGGTTTCTGAGATCCCAAGGATATCTAGATCAAATCTGCTCATTTCTTGAGTTAGGTTAGCCAGCTTCCCGGCTTCAAATAAGCTGCGTGTATTCCAGGTGCCTATCTTTAATGTCTTTCTTAAGTTTGCTCGTACGTTTGAAACATTCAAGACCGCTCCCCCCGGAGATCCGATTGGGGAACTATTTATACCTCCGGATAATTTTGAGTTGAATGTATTCATGTGATTGTCTTGGGAAATATAATGAAGGTGGTATCCCGTTGCCTTCCTTCATGCCGCTTCAGGGCTTAGTTTTCAGCCGCCCACTATGGAACAGACGCCGTTTGCAACCGCCCATTCTGGGTACAGACGTTGCTATTTTCACCATATCTGGCTAACCTCACTTAGTTTAGCCTGCAGACCAAAGCAGTTGCCCAGGGTGTGGCACGTGGAGCCATAAGTGAGAGTTGGGTGTCTTATGAGGACCAGTTATCAAGAACCGGTCCTCATAAGACACCCAACTCTCACTTATGGCTCCACGTGCCACACCCTGGGCAACTGCATTGGTCTGCAGGCTAAACTAGATAAGAGATAAGTTTAGAGGGTAAAAAATATACGTAATTTGGGGCTCTCCCAAACCCTGGGCAACTGCATTGGTCTGCAGGCTAAACTAGATAGAGATAAGTTTAGAGGGTAAAAAATATACGTAATTTGGATCTCTCACACATCTTAAGTACGTATAATAGTTTTCTAATAGAAGAATATCTCGGCACCAACAAATACTATTAAGTACTTTGTACCGTTTGGGTAGGAGTAATTTCAAAGGGTTAATAAATTGCAATCAAAGAAATAATGTTTCATAAGCACGGCACAAATTTTTACTGATTTAAATACATAAGTTTAGAAATTTGATGGGTACAAAACTATTTTTAACTTTGTAGTCCTCTTTAGGGGTGATTTTTGGGGGTTAAAGAGTTTAAACAAAAGAAATGTCGTTTCAGAAGCGAGGACTAAATATTTAGTTATCTAATTGTATAAAAGGATGCTTTCTAGGGGTTAAAAGCTTGAAACCAATGAAGCATAATTTCACAAGCGATAAATAAATTGTTAGTAATTTTAATTCTAAGTTAAGCATTTTACATCGTAAAAAAATATTTTTTAACGGTGTATACGTCACAAGCCGTCGTTTCTAAGGGTTGGAAATTTGTGTTAAAGTACAAATTATCATTTAATATGCTTCTTTTACTTAATTAAATCAGATTTTTATACATAAAACGCTTAAATACGTTTTTAGTAACGTATAACTTTTGCAAAGTAGGGTAAAACAAGCTAAATCCAAATTTGCAGCTAAATTAATGTAGTCCGGCAGAATTGGGAGGTATTGTTCGTTGCAAGATATTTGGGATTTAATTTTCTAGGTATAGTTGTATACAGGGTCGGACTTACTGATACATTTTATCAAAATCACGGCAATCCCACAAAGTAAAAGAAAAATACATATAAATACATATAAGTAATACTTTTATATTAAAATATATATTTAACATAGTGAAAAAATACAAAAAAAATAATTTTAAACTTAACTATAGTCTATATTTAAATCGGTATCACTGTCATCGCTATCGTTTAAATCTATAACTACTCTATTTATAATGTTTTGGAACTGTAAGTATTTTTCTTCTAGTTTTTTGACATGCTCTATACATTTTTTCCAATTATCTGCTGTACTGTTATTACGTTCGGTCTTAATTAAATCTACAACAAACGAAAATTATTCAGGAGAGTCATTATTTTTCCTCACGTTAACTTTTAATTGAGACCATAACAATTCTATTGGATTCAGTACACAATAATAAGGAGGTAATCTTAATACTTTATGGCCACAATTCCCTGCTAGCCTGTCTATAACATAATTTTTTCACATTTAATTAATATTAATAGTTCTACAAGTTGTTTTTTGTGTAAGAATCCATAAAATATATTCCATGTTCTGATAAAAATTCTTGAATTTCAGCTTTGTTTGAATTAGTGTTTGGAATTAATTTTACTCTTTAGTCTACAATGATACGAAGCATTATCCAAAATAATAACGGTATTTCTTTTTAATTTTAGTAGTAATTGCTGCTCAAACCACTTTTCAAACTAAGTACTCTCCATATTATGATGATAATCTAAGCGACAATCACTTACACTCTTAGCAGAGAGTGATCAATTCCACCCATCCTGATTCTCCCCCACAATGTAAAATACAAATTCTTTTCCCTCTAGAGGGACGCAATTTTTACTACCAAGTTTCATCCAAATAATACAAGTTCCTCCCTTTACACCTAAAAAACTTTAGACTCACCAATCAATTGATATATATATATATATATATATATATATATATATATATATATATATATATATATATATATATATATATATATATATATATATATATATATATATATATATATAATAATAACGGATTTATTACGGCTGTCGCCGCTTCTCCGCCCCCAATTTCCATCTTTTTCTGTTATATGCAGTTGCCTCTTCTAAGTCTCTTGCCGCCATTGCTTCATCAATATCATTGCGCCAACTTCTCCGTAGTCGTCCTCTCTTTCTTCTTTCAGGAGGGATCCATTCCAGTACTCTCCTAGGCCATCTGTACTCTGGTATTCTTTTAACATGTCCGAACCAGATTAATTGTTTTCTTTCTATGTCATCATTGATATTTCTCTCCATTTTCATTTCGTTTCTTATTTGTTCGTTTCTAACTCTCTTCAGTTTCGATCTACCGCAGCTTCGTCTCAGATAATCCATTTCTGTCGTCATAAGTTTGTTTCTATTAGCTTTGGTGACGTCCCATACTTCCGAACCGTAAAGTGTAATACTTTGGACTATACTACCGTAAATGTGTTTTTTGGTTTCTCGTCGAATTGTTTTTTGCCAGAGAAGAGAGTTTAAGGCACGGGTCGCTGCTCTGCCCTTGTTTATTCTTTCCCTGATTTCATCTGCGCTATTTCCCTTCTTGTTGAAAATGGCCCCCAAATATTTGCAGGATTGCACGCCTTTGATTTTGTCGTCTTCCAAGACTAGGTCACATATTTCATCTGTTCCCACTGAGAGATATTCACATTTTGTCAATCAATCAATCGATCCTCCACTTTATTAAACAGCTAAATTCCATAATTACCTGCCGTTTATTCAGTGTTTTAAACATAAAACCATTAGATTTTAAAAACCTCCAAAAAGTAGTTTTATAACACTCGGGGATTATTTCTTTATTTCTTAGTTCACTCAAATGTGTATTTAAAGCTTAGATTAAAGAAACCATATCTCTCTATATCTCTAGAATAAATATAAATAACTTTTAAATAACTCAATGGTATGGAACATTACTTTCATCTAACAAACAATCACATTACACCTATCTCTACTTCATTGGATAAAATCCGTCTCCTCGAGAACTTCCCCGTTTACTGTCAAAAAATTGCAATAGCAGACTTAAGTTCTTCAATCAACAATCCAGGATAGTTTGAACCATGTTCTTTCAACCATTAATTAATAGAGTACCGGCATGTAAGTAATGTTTTATTTATTTGTTCATTTATTAATTTATTACAATTTAATAGACTATTTTACCAATTTGTGGGTCTTACCTTGTCTGCTTAAACTTTTTATTCATTTCGAAAAACCACAGACATGTAATATTGGCATAATTACTGTAATTTATATCATCTATCTTTGTTTATCTTTATTAGACAGCACCCTAATATGGGTTTATTATTTCAGCATTTATTTAACTTTGTATCGAGACCTGAAGATGCTTTGCATATTGTAGAAAGCGAAACCGGTCGTCTGGATAGTTAAATTAAATTGATTGTGAGTAAGTCTAATTTATTATTTCTTATATTTTACCAATTTGTGGGTCTTACCTTGTCTGCTTAAACTTTTTATTCATTTCGAAAAACCACAGACATGTAATATTGGCATAATTACTGTAATTTATATCATCTATCTTTGTTTATCTTTATTAGACAGCACCCTAATATGGGTTTATTATTTCAGCATTTATTTAACTTTGTATCGAGACCTGAAGATGCTTTGCATATTGTAGAAAGCGAAACCGGTCGTCTGGATAGTTAAATTAAATTGATTGTGAGTAAGTCTAATTTATTATTTCTTTTACCTTTTACAAAAATAATTATTACAGTATAAAATATTTTAAGACGTACCAAATTGTATAAAAGGTAAGAAGGTATGATACATTGGTACCGAGATAAATGTCTATGAACACCATCAATAATATATTCAATACGACGAAATTTGCTACTTGACAGAATTGTATTAAAGCATCGTCTTGATCATTTTATTTTTTAACTATACTCACCAACAACATAAACTCTTTCTATATGTATGTGGACTATGTCTGCTCATTCTTTCTGTACTCTTTTTTTCTTGACTCTTATCATTTTTTTATTTCCTAACTGTACTCCTTTCTTTACTCAGAATACTGTCCACATGACCACGTAGGTCATTTTTTAATTTTTCTTCTGTACCCATTATTTCCTCTTTATTTAAACCACTTTTCATTTTCCATCATTATTTTGATTTTGCTATTGTTTACTAAAAGTGTAAAAGTAAATAAATTTTAATATCCAACAATGATCATTTTTAATACCCAACTTGTGATAAATTAGATTATTCATAAAGATCTTCTCCCGTCCATAGCTTTAAAATTTAAATTCATCTTAATAACATAATTAATCAAAGGATATTCTCTTTACATTTCTCTTACAAAACAGCAATTAAAATAAGAGTAATATTATGAAATTTTTCTGGGAACACTTTTGACTCAGTGTGTGGTCGGCATTTTGATGATCAATCATCAACATATCATGTAATTCGGTTAATAATTTATAAGGCAACGGTACTAAGTCATTCACGAAAAGGACTGTAATTATTATTACTATAAAGAAGTCATATTTGTCAAGTTATGGAGCATAAAATTCAAAAGTCGTAATCTATTAGCGAAAATATGCGATAAAAAATTTAATCCTATGTATAAATATGTACTGGGTGACATTGAAAACACAATATAAATTAAGTTTGAACATGAAACGTTCAAATATTTTGTAAATGAATTTTTAAATACGAAAGTAATAGATCAAATGATGTACTATGGTTTACCAAAGTTTCAAAACAATTTCCTTGCTTTTTGCCTTAAAAATTTTATAATCAATCGTAGACCTTTTTAAGCTAATGTTTAAAAGATGATTAATAGGTATTTTAGCTTTGGTTATAACTAGACTTCGGCAAATATGCATATTGCATATTTTGCATATTGTGCATATTTTATGCAAATATTTCATATTTTGGCATATTTGTATAAAAGTTTGCATAAAGTGCATAAAAGTTCAGATTTTTATACTGTATTTGAAAATTTTTAAACATACCAATTTATTTCAATTCTTGTATAAAATTTTGTAGTCATTTTAATCAAGAAATGATCTAAGTACGTAATCTCTACAGGTACAAAACATTTACAATTTCAAATAAGATCAATTTAAGTAGCCCTCAACAATCTTAGAAAGTCTCGGTCACTGAGGCATTCAGTTATTGGATAATCGCTAAGGGTTCGCTCATTTGCATTTTATGATCTAATCCCCAAATCTATCTACAATTTATTGTATCTTAACAGCAGGTAAACGGCTAACAGTTTATTGAATTAGGTACCTAAACATTTCTAATTTGATGCTCAGATTTGTAAATCATTTTTGTTTTGATATTCAAAGCGTAAACACTCATTGTGCGTAACAAAAAGGAAGATTGTGATTTTATAATGCCTAAAACAACCAGTGCTTCAACTTGGATTAAACCTTATAAAGAGCTGTCTATGGATATGGGAAAAATCTACTGTTCAGTCTGTGGCAAAATTGTAAGTATGTAATATTTTCTATTAAATATCTAATATTTCATACATACAGGGTGTTTCCAAATGACACTTACAACGTTTGACTGTAGATACTTCTCGAAAAATTGAACAAAACGATATAGTTAATGAGGGGTCAAACTTATTTACTTTTCGAGATACAGGGTGTTAAAATTAAAAAAAATTAAATTATTTTAGTTAATAACAACAATAACTTTAAAACCAATAAACGTATTTACTTGAAATTTAGTACTCGTAGGTTGTTTTTAAATGAAAAATAGCTTCCTTTAGTGAGAAAAAATTATCCATGGTACAATACAATGGTGTGTATTTAGAAAAATTTTTCACCTTTACTTTTTTTTATGAAGTCAGCTATTCTAAAACACAATTATTTTTATTGTAATTGAATTAACAAAAAAAAACTTTTGTTGAATTTTAAAATAAGTTATATGATGTACTAATGGTTAGTAACAAAAACTAATTTGTGGATTAATACTGCATTTAAAACACTTAGGTGTTTTTTTTTCCAAACCAGTTATTTGATTAACCAAAAACACCTTGTATATTTTTATATTTTAAAGGTTGGGTTAAAATAAAGGTTTTTATTTTTATTTATAGATAGCATGTGAGAAGAAATTTCAGATAGACCAACATGTGAGAACTGCTTCACACATTGCAAAAAAAGGAAAAATAGGAGGAAAACATCAAACTTCAATGGCTAAATGTTTCCAATCTACTTCAAAAAAATTAGATGAGCAAGAAAC
Source organism: Diabrotica undecimpunctata (assembly GCF_040954645.1). NCBI lineage: Eukaryota > Metazoa > Arthropoda > Insecta > Coleoptera > Chrysomelidae > Diabrotica > Diabrotica undecimpunctata. Next base: position 42,132,335 of record NC_092806.1, read on the forward strand.
TTTTAATGAAGACTTGTAAATGACAAATGTAAATTTTAGTTCGTTTCTAAAAAAATATTGCAAACTTAATGTTCCAAGTGATCGGTCTCTAAGAAGAAATAATGTGAACGGGCTATACTCGTCGGTGTTAATTAATATTAAGGAAGAAATTGCAGATAATTATTTTTACATATCTGTAGACGAAACCACTGATTCCTCAGGAAAGTATATTGCTCATTTATTGATTGGTGTTCTTAAAGAAGATACCTTACCAAAATCTCATCTTATTTCATGCCAGCAACTTGAGAAAACAAATGCTTTAACAATTTCGCGTTTTATACAAGAAACATTAGCAACTTTTTTTCTTCCGACAACTATTCCTTCTAATAAATTACTGCTTATTTGATCGGATGCTGCTCCTTATATGGTGAAAGCAGGATAAAATTTAAAAATATTTTTCCCAGATTTAATACATGTTACTTGTGTAGCGCATGGATTAAACAGAGTTGCAGAGGAAATACGAAAAAAGTTTCCTCTTGTAAATACCATGATATCCAGTGTCAAAAAAGTATTTCTTAAATCTCCTATAAGAATTCAACTTTATAAAGAAATGCTACCTAACATTCCTTTTCCACCACAACCTATTTTAACGCGATGGGGAACATGGTTAGAAGCAGCTAATTTTTATGCAGATCATTTTGTTAAAATAAAGAACTTAATTGATACGTTAACAGATGAAAGTTCCCAATCTCTTTTGGATTCTAAACAAACTTTTCGGAGTAATTTGCTTCAACAAGAACTTTCATTTATAAAATCAAATTTTAGTTTTGTTCAAAAAACAATTACTCAGTTAGAATCACCAAAACTGTCATTGTTCGAAAGTACAGCATTAATAAAAGAATTTGCGTCATGTTGTCGGAACGTTAGAGGTAATATTGGAAAAGATATTTTAAAAAAATTTGAAGCTACTATGGAAAAAAATAAAGGTTACCATATTCTTTCTGAAGTAGTCAGTGTTCTAGCTGGAAATATTTCGGAAACAATTAATTTAGAACCAAATGTTTTGGTTAGTTTGAAAAATACTCCCGTTACATCAGTTGATGTTGAACGAAGTTTTTCCATATATAAATATATGTACTCAGACAGAAGCCACAAGTTTTTGTTAGAAAATTTTGAACACCACTTGGTCATTTATTGTTACCATAATTCTAAATAAGTTTATTCATACTTAAAAATGATGTAGTTACTTAAAATAAATGTAAATCTTAATGAATAGTAAAAAATATTTAGTTATGTACACTTTTTTTTTTAAATAAAATTGTTACTATTTTACGATTTTTTTATTTATTTGTATGCATATTTTGTAAAATATTTGCATATTTTCGGGCAAACACGTGCATATTTATGCGCATATTTTCTACATTTTTATTTGCATATTTGCCGAAGTCTAGTTATAACCTTTAGAAACGTAATTACATACAAATATTAGTATTCATTTTTTCAGGATTGCACAGGGATGACACTTTTCACGCTCAGGGGTTCATCAGAGCGACTTCATTGTAACACACAAGACATAAATCACGGTTAGATAGGTGAGCAACAAATAGGTACACATACAAGACAAATATATATTAAAACGATCCAAATTTTCATTCACACCTTAAGTTTTTTGCAGAAATACAATAATCTACTTAAAATTTTTAGCAATATCTTCACTTAATAGTACATGTAAGTTTAATGACGTCTTTAAACCTGCTTTTAGCAATTCTTGAAGCAGTCACGTACTTGTATGGACATGTAAGGGACAGTTGAAAAATATGTGATTTAGATCAGCTTACTAGTTCCACACTCACATCTGTCTATTGGGAGAACTCTGATTTTATGTAGATGCTTCGAAAAACATCCATGATCCACTTTTAATAGGATGGTCGACACTGCATTTCTACTCTTAGTGCAACAACTTTGTAAAATGGGTTTGCAGCCTCTGTTGGTTGTAAGTTAAACAAATTAGTTTCTGTAGTTACACCAAACTGATTCCAACGTCTATCCCATTTAAATTTAATATGCTGTTTTACATATGCAAGGAGATCACGTGTATTAATCAATATATGTGGATGCTTTAGTGAATTTTTAGCTACTGAATCCGCAATACTATAACCTAATATGTGTGAATGTCCCTTAACCCATTAGAATTTAACACCATATGATAATTTTAAAGATACTAGTTGGTACTCCCTCATAGATGTCTGTCACAATCTTTAAATACTCCCTGGCATAATTCTCCATTCTCAAGGGCTCTGGCATTTGTCTCACTTTAATATTTAAGAAATCTGTTAGCTGACTTTCGTGTTGGTAAACTCCAAGTCGACTGAAACAACAACAAGAAGGCTTGGATGACCAGAGATTTCACGACAGATTGGCTGCACAAATTTGACAGAAAAATGCAATGTCAAAAAAGAAAAATTCTCTTATTCCTAGACAACGCAACATCCCATCCGGATATTCAGTTATCCAACATATCGATAATACTTTTGCCACCTTATATTACAGCACGTTGTCAACCGTTAGCCCAAAGAATAATTACAAACTTTAAATAAATCCCTGTATAGAAAGCTTTTGATAAGAAAAATGTTATATTCTATAGAATGTTCTTTATCAACGGCTGAAATGGAAAGTTTTTAACGATTGCCAAAGGCCTAATTTGGATTGTAGCATCATGGAGAGACGTTTCGACCAAACCAATTAAAAATTGTTTCATTATGTGCGGTTAAAAAAAAAAGATAGTAATGAAGAAAAAATTGTGAAAAATCTGGCGCTACAAGACCTGAAAGATGATTTGCCACTGTCAACCTTTTGCGAAAGTCACCGAGCTGAAAATTTTTTGAACTAAGTACCTAGAGATTGATCAGCCCTATTGACGGAAAATCCTCAAGTAAACTTAGTAGTAGTTAAACGAAAACTAGTGCGATTATTTATCCTCTAGAGTTGAATCGATTTCATCAGTTTCAAATGTTCAGTACCGATCATAGGCGTCTGTTTTGGGTAGGTCAACGGTTATTTTAACCCATAACTTTTTTGTTTTTACCTTTTAATTATTCGTGATACTAGAATATTAAATTTTAAGGTATTTTAAAAATAAAAGGTACTTTTACTTTAAGTCAATTTCAACAATGGTTTTTACTAATGAGGAATACGCTGATATGCTTTAGTTTATGGCGAAATGAGGTGTAATGCTGGAGCAGCACAACGTAGATACCCTGAAAAATTTCCCAATCATGATCCCACTCACTCAACATTTACAGCTCTTCATTAATAATTAAGAGAAACAGGTTTAGTAGTCCCAAAAATAATGGGCAACATGATGATGTAACAGCAGCACGTGAAGATGGTATTTTAATAGAAGTTGAGGCAAATCCAGAAATTAGCGTTCGACGACTATCTGCATTGTATTCCATCCTTAATTTTAAAATATTTCGTAATAAATATTTTTCACAACGAAAATTTATATCCTTTATATCTATCCTAGTATAACAAATGCTTAAAAATTAAAGACAAAAAAGTTATCCGTTAAAATAATCGTTGATCCACCCAAAACGGACGCCTATGACCGGTACTCAAAATTCGCAATTGATGAAATCAATTCAACTCTGGATGATAAATAATCGTACCAGTTTTTGTTTTTCCAAACTAGAAGCGTTCTGGAGGTATTAAGAAACTAATTATAAGGCGCCCTCTTCAAAGGGCTCTAGTTCCCTTAGGAAGCACTTTCGGAATTGAGTTGAATAGTCTTAAAATTATCTGAGGAACCTTTGGTCTACGTTTGTCAGGATAGTTTCGGGACAACCTGTATAAAAGGAGCCATAAGCTTAATTCTCATCTCTCAGTGTAAAATTAGATAGACGTAAGCAACACAATACAAAGGTTTCAAGCATTTTAGATCCTGGCCTACTTCAAGATTCGTGGAATTCTGTTTATTTTCTGACAACCTATTGCCATCTTCTGAACTCTGAACAACTGCAGTTTGTTAGTCTTTTTCCTACGTTTTTGACATTTTCAAAAATTCTGCGTAAAAGTCATCTAGCTTCTCTTTATAGCAGCTTTTCTCTTCGAGAACAGATGGTGCGATATCGTCATTTTTATTATATGTGATAGTGACACCCCTATAGTCTTCAAATGTTGTTTTCTCATAGTTCGTCTATGAACGATTGTACGTTCTAATATCTTAATATGTTTACATTGTTATTCCATAGTTCTGTTTTTAGCTTCTCTGACAGCATTTTGAATCTCCTTGTCTAGACGCTGATATGCGGCGTAATCTTTAATATATTCATATTTTAATAAACTTTTTACTAATCGTTAGTATAATTTTGTTGTGTTATTCTTCACCTGCCGAATCTTGCTTTCCAAAATACATTATTAGTAGTCTTCACTCGCAAAATTATGATCGATGTACAAGAGATATTCGTATGGATCTTTACTGTGGTGGTTTTTCCTTGCCTTTTACATGCTCATGCCGTTGATTTATTTCTCGATCCCACCACCTTTAGGGCCAGTTTCCTATCTCTTAATGACTCATCCAATCAAAGCTGTAGGTCAGTAAGAGGGAGATTGCTTCTATCAGCAATCACTTGGCGAATTACTCATCACGCTGGTACACGGATTATTAAGAGGGTAGAAAATATAGAAGTGTATGGGGAGTATGGAGAGGCTCAAGTTACGCAATGTTTTTGTGGGGTTCGCGCTATATGGTAGGGTGTGCAACACACATCCCATGCGAAAAATGTACCTTTTTCACTGAAACAAGGTCAAAAGGACTCCAATACTCGGGATGTGATGGGTTCTAGGATAAATACTTGGGTAAGGTTAAGATGAAATGTTAGCTAAGAACAGCGGTTAGCAGCTTCTGTTAGTCGCCTTTTACGACAAGTAGAAGATGCTGTGGGTGTATTCTCCTTAATTTGTCCTTATCCCACACATCTCGCTTATTACACCTTATAATGTCAATATCATCAACTTATGCTAAGACCTGTATCGGTATATTCTAAATAGTACTGCCGTCACTATTATAAATAGGGAGCATGCCAGCGCATTTCCTTGTCTAAGTGCATTCTTTATCTCAAAAGTTAAAAAATTCTCTTTCTGTCTTCCTCTCCTAACACTTAATTTTAAATCCGAAATTGTCATTTCGGTTAATCCAATAAGTTTTTCTGGCATACCAAGGTAACGTATTCACTGAAATACTACTTGAAGTCCTTGAAATCGACGAATAGGTGATAAGTTTGAATGTTTAATTATAAGGTCTTCTCGAGAATTTGTCTCATTGAATAAATCTAGTCAATTGTTGGTCTTTGTGTCCACTGTGTAAATTTATAGCCTTTCGTAGATAATATTTCCTAATATTTTATAATCAGTTCTAAACAGGCTTATATCTCCGTAGTTATCACACTGGAGCTAGTTTCCTTTTTTATGACACGGGAATATCACGACCATTCACAGAGAGTTCTTATTTTGCCAGAGAAGAAATTTATGCAGTTAAGAAGAGTTTATGCAGTATTTGTACAGGACGTCGCCACCATTCTTGTAGAGCTCACTGCAAATTTGATAAGTTCCTGGTGTTTTATTATTCAATGGCAGGTGGCCTATCGTTTGGGTTTAACACATTCCGATTGTTTTGATCTGATAGGCTGTTATTTCTTCTTCAATATCATGCCCATTAAATTTTGTGTTGAAAAGGAATGCCAGTGTTAAAAGTAAATATCCTTGTTGATGATAAAATACAAGTTCTTGAAAATATGTTGAAAGTATAAAGAGAATAAAAAATTGTTTAATGCATTTTAAACTATAATATAACAAATTTCTGGGAACTAATTAATTTTAACTTTTTTCAAAATTACTTTACGCATTATTCATTGTTTAATTACCGAACATTTTTTTATCCATCGACAGTAATCGCAGAATATAGGAATCTGATAACGTTGGTAAGATTTTGATTCAAAGAAAGAGATAACTCTTACTAATTGATGCTGTGTTAGTACTGACAAAGAAGTGAATATAAAGAAGGCCGTCCATATACAGGGAGTACCAAACACGTTACGGAGCTAAAGTTAGGTACCTATATATGTAAATGTACTGCATCTCGCGAAGTCCACGTATTAGGCTATTGTATCATCTATATAAGAATGGAAATTAAAATATGCATATATAATAGATAACTTTTTTAAAAAGGATATACCAATAAATAGTTATAACATATTTTTAAAGTAACAGAGTAACTTCTCGGAAAAAAAAACTAAATTGGTATGCATATTTATACCTGTGCTTGCCCTATAATGCAATATTCTATTCACATGAAAAAATAATACTGTTGCGGACATCTGAATGCGCGTTCATATTATCACTACAAAATATATCATGCCTTATTTCATATAACTTCGTAGTTTGTACAAGACTGGCTTCTAACAAAGTTTATGGCTATGACTTCTTATGTATCAAGTGATAGTAATGTTAGTACTGATAGTAGTTATGACAAAAGTGATGATCTGGTATTGTTATCTGAATAAAAATTTTAACTATAAGTTATGCGTCTTTTTATTTATGAAAACCTTCCCATATTTTTTTATTAAACAGAAATAGACAAGAACCAGAAAAAAGAGATGATATACTACGTTTGATATGAATAAAAAATAATACCTCAGATTAAAGACTAGTAGAAAAGATAGCAAGCGTACATCTGAAACCTTTTTTGAAATATTACAGAATTATATACTCTAAAAGAACGCTACCGATTTGCTTAAAGACAAAATTTACAACCAATATGGACTGCCGCTAATTGCACTCCTATTGCATATTCAACCAGTAGTCTTACTTAATGTCTACTATAGTTGGTCCCTGGAAATTCTGTCATATGCCTTCTCAAGATTAATAATTACCATGTAAGAAATTCTTTCAAAATTCCGTAGGTCCAAAACAGAATAATTAAAATGTCCTTTTACAAATATAATTTCCAATGCAAGTAGTAAAATTAGATTAGAATGGATGAAATAGAGAGACGAGCAGAATGCTGTGTGGTAGAAAGTTACCAATAGAACAAATAGGTAAGTTCTATAAGACTACCATGAGACCAATTATGATATGTGCTACTGACCTTTGAGCAGTAAAAAAGAATTTTGGCGTGGAAATACCAAATTACATTATGGAAATAACAGACGCTAATCAAATTTTAAACTTTCTTAAAAAAGCTAATCCCAGCCTGCTATTCTATTGTTGACATAGGTACTTTGTTGACATTAACGATGCTAATATACAACGAGTATATTACATCCTTGTTCGACATTAATTTCGATTTCAAAATAAGAAAAGGCTTCCTTGAATAAACTTGTTTTAGGCAACCCGTCATTACATTCCGAATTCGAGGACTGTTCACAGTGCATAAAATCCGGAAACTGTCCAGGACAGTTAATATTTGCGGTTGACGATCCCTGTGCTAGTGCAAAACTGTCTATTTATGGTTGGCGCGTGCTGTCCCCTTATTTGCTACAACAACTCAGTTGCTATCAATAAGTCCTCACAGACACTTCGTCTAAGGACTAGCAACCCCAGTGGAGTCTTACGTTGCCATGTGATAAATTTCTATTGTATCTTAAACATCATAGTTTTTAAATCAAAAATGTAACTCAAAGTTAATCAAACTATATTTAAAGGGTTTTTACCCATATATTTCGTGATTTTAAACATGTACATCCAGATACCACTGATGATGGAATCGTTATTCCGAAAACGTTCTGTGATGTAGTCCGATAGGGTTTTTATTGTTATACCTTTTATAAAGAAAACTTTTTAAATACTTTTTTTTGTTGAGCTGTTTCTATCCCTACAAAAAAAAATGTCAACAGAGTTGTCTTCAAAAGATATTTAGGACTGATCATTATTTAATTAATATGAAATTCGTTATTTGTACAAATATCTGCACTTAATTGCAGCAAAATTTTATAAAGATTTTAAATATATTAAATATATAGATCAAACTTTCAGTAAAAGTTTTCTAATAATTATGGGAAATTAAAATTATTTGGGCCACTCGGTAGATATTATAGTTCCTGAATGGTACTGAAATTGACAGGACTTTTGCTTGTTAAGAAAAACAACGCCAAGACAAATTATAAGGCAAGTACATGTAAAAAATGTAATTAAATGACCACGAAAGCACTGTCTGATAATCGAGGACGAGGATCGAAGATGTTTTTAAGATTATTTTTGCGATTCCCGTTGTTATCAGCTACTACTTCTTTGATCTTTTTTTCTCTCACTGAGGGCATTGTTCTCCAGCAACTTTGCAACATTTAATTTACAGTTTAATTTATTACAGTGAAATATTAATGTATTCTTACACATTATTATCAATGACGAATCTATATCCTCTTCCTTCTGACATAACACTTTATTAAGAAGTTGTTATCTCCAGGTTATTTTTCATTAAATTTATATTTTCAGTTATAAATTTTTTTCGATACTTTTTTGTTTAGTTTTTACATATATGACAATAATGCTAATCTTTTTTAAAATTTTATACTATTTATACCCGTAATATATATTACGTTGCTAGTTTTAGATCACTTACAATTTGTTTTACTTCAAAATAAGTTTATTTGACGTTTCGATTTCCACTTTGGAGTTGGTTTTGATTTGATCTATTTTTGAAGTGAACATCAAAACGTCAGAGAAACTTATTCTAATCTGTATCTAGGTAAATTGGATGGTACTGTAGATGTCAGCCTGGAACCTGTCAATCTGCCTGGTTTTCTGTAGGAGTTTTCCATCTTTTTTCAGGAGAATTTATGAACATGTATTGAAAAAGTAACGGCAAACAGTAATTAAAAAGAAACAACCATATCACAAATAACTCCCTGCAAAATAAAACAGAAAAAAACAAAGAAATACAGGAAAGCCCAGTAGAAAGCAAATGGTTTTTACGGAAAAAATATTAGCAATCAAAGGAAACGTTTATTAGTTGAATTAAGTATAATTCACGTGAAATACAATACTTTTATTTAAAATAATAATAAAACAAATAAATGAAACAGAAACGACAATACTCACTTAAATGTCAGCAACGAGCAAAAATAGATGAAAAACTATGAGAAATGAGAACCTTTAGTATAACTCGATCAGATTTATATAAGAGTATTTGGAAAACAAACCTCATAAGGTACTTAATCATTAGACTTCGGCAAATATGCATATTGCATATTTTGCATATTGTGCATATTTTATGCAAATATTTCATATTTTGGCATATTTGTATAAAAGTTTGCATAAAGTGCATAAAAGTTCAGATTTTTATACTGTATTTGAAAATTTTTAAACATACCAATTTATTTCAATTCTGGTATAAAATTTTGTAGTCATTTTAATCAAGAAATGATCTAAGTACGTAATCTCTACAGGTACAAAACATTTACAATTTCAAAGAAGATCAATTTAAGTAGCCCTCAACATTCTTAGAAAGTCTCGGTCACTGAGGCATTCAGTTATTGGATAATCGCTAAGGGTTCGCTCATTTGCATTTTATGATCTAATCCCCAAATCTATCTACAATTTATTGTATCTTAACAGCAGGTAAACGGCTAATAGTTTTGTTCCTAATTTAGGGATTTTCCAAAATCTCCCAGTTTATTGAATTAGGTACCTAAACATTTCTAATTTGATGCTCAGATTTGTAAATCATTTTTGTTTTGATATTCAAAGCGTAAACACTCGTTGTGCGTAACAAAAAGGAAGATTGTGATTTTATAATGCCTAAAACAACCAGTGCTTCAACTTGGATTAAACCTTATAAAGAGCTGTCTATGGATATGGGAAAAATCTACTGTTCAGTCTGTGGCAAAATTGTAAGTATCTAATATTTTCTATTAAATATCTAATATTTCATACATACAGGGTGTTTCCAAATGACACTTATAACGTTTGACTGTAGTTACTTCTTGAAAAATTGAACAAAACGATATAGTTAATGAGGGGTCAAACTTATTTACTTTTCGAGATACAGGGTGTTAAAATTAAAAAAAATTAAATTCTTTTAGTTAATAACAACAATAACTTTAAAACCAATAAACGTATTTACTTGAAATTTAGTACTCGTAGGTTGTTTTTAAATGAAAAATAGCTTCCTTTAGTGAGAAAAAATTGTCCATGGTACAATACAATGGTGTGTATTTAGAAAAATTTTTCACCTTTACTTTTTTTTATGAAGTCAGCTATTCTAAAACACAATTATTTTTATTGTAATTGAATTAACAAAAAAAAAACTTTTGTTGAATTTTAAAATAAGTTATATGATGTACTAATGGTTAGTAACAAAAACTAATTTGTGGATTAATACTGCATTTAAAACACTTAGCGAGTATTTTTTTTTCCAAACCAGTTATTTGGTTAACCAAAAACACCTTGTATATTTTTATATTTTAAAGGTTGGGTTAAAATAAAGGTTTTTATTTTTATTTATAGATAGCAGAGCTCAAGAGAGCAACTTGAGAAAACAAATGCTTTAACAATTTCGCGTTTTATACAATAAACATTAGCAACTTTTTTTCTTCCGACAACTATTCCTTCTAATAAATTACTGCTTATTTTATCGGATGCTGCTCCTTATATGGTGAAAGCAGGACAAAATTTAAAAATATTTTTCCCAGATTTAATACATGTTACTTGTGTAGCGCATGGATTAAACAGAGTTGCAGAGGAAATACTAAAAAAGTTTCCTCTTGTAAATACCATGATATCCAGTGTCAAAAAAGTATTTCTTAAATCTCCTATAAGAATTCAACTTTATAAAGAAATGCTACCTAACATTCCTCTTCCACCACAACCTATTTTAGCGCGATGGGGAACATGGTTAGAAGCAGCTAATTTTTATGCAGATCATTTTGTTAAAATAAAGAACATAATTGATACGTTAACAGATGAAAGTTGTCAGAATCAGAGTCAAAACAGAATCTCTTTTGGATTCTAAACAAACTTTTCAGAGTAACTTGCTTCAACAAGAACTTTCATTTATAAAATCAAATTTTAGTTTTGTTCAAAAAACAATTACTCAGTTAGAATCACCAAAACTGTCATTGTTCGAAAGTACAGCATTAATAAAAGAATTTGCGTCATGTTGTCGGAACGTTAGAGGTAATATTGAAAAAGATATTTTAAAAAAATTTGAAGCTACTATAGAAAAAAATAAAGGTTACCATATTCTTTCTGAAGTAGTCAGTGTTCTAGCTGGAAATATTTCGGAAACAATTAATTTAGAACCAAATGTTTTGGTTAGTTTGAAAAATGCTCCCGTTACATCAGTTGATGTTGAACGAAGTTTTTCCATATATAAATATATGTACTCAGACAGAAGCCACAAGTTTTTGTTAGAAAATTTTGAACACCACTTGGTCATTTATTGTTACCATAATTCTAAATAAGTTTATTCATACTTAAAAATGATGTAGTTACTTAAAATAAATGTAAATCTTAATGAATAGTAGGAAATATTTAGTTATGTACAATTTTTTTTTTAAATAAAATTGTTACTATTTTACGATTTTTTTATTTATTTGTATGCATATTTTGTAAAATATTTGCATATTTTCGGGTAAACACGTGCATATTTATGCGCATATTTTCTACATTTTTATTTGCATATTTGCCGAAGTCTATTAATCATATATCAATGTAAGAACTTCACAGATACCATCACATTATCAAATAATATAAAAGCAAACTGAACAGCCAGATACGTAGCAGAATTGAACAGGCTAGAGCAGCGTTTGTGAATATGAGAACTTTGCATAGCAGAAAGAGTCATAATTTGACGGTACGTTACCGTTTTGTGAAATGCTACATTTACTCAAAACTGCTGTATGAGGTGTAGACCTAAGCTGGATTTATAGTTTGACGGACTGTGAGCGTAGACACACTGGAAAAAGATCAACATAGAATTTTGTGTACTCTTATTCATAAATGAACGTAAACGCATGACGGTACGTAAGTGAAACAAACTGGAACGTAAGAGTTGACCAACTTTTATCTTTTACAGTGCGTTACTTGCGTCTTGCCAATCAAAAGGAAGAATTTTGTGCTGTCAGCCAAAGTGAACTGTCTGACCCGCCCACCATTTTGTAAAGTTGTTTATCAACATATTCGAATTTTCATTTTGTTGATTATTTGTTTCAGTGAACGTTAAGAATTTATAAAATAATAAAAATAAATAGTAAAAGGAAATTATAGTATCATGGTCACCAACTCTAGTCACTGTTTCTACTCATCCCCAAAAATTCCACTTCGTCGATTTATAAATTGAAATAATATTTACAGTCCGTATGTTACGTCTTCAGTTCGTCTACGTCTACAGTCTGTCAAACTATAAATCAAAGGGAATAGAAAGACAAAGAGAAATGTTGCAAATTGTGAAGAGAAGGAAGGCTGCCTATCCGAGTAACACAACCAGGAAGATTGAAGGAAAAAAGAAACATACATATTTCAGAGTGTTTACTTGTAACTTTTGTCTAAAATTTCTTGGTTTTTTGGTTTGAGATTAATATATAATACTTTATATAGAAATAAACTAGGTATATACGAAAATATGTTTACAAAACTTACCAATTTCGGTATCACTTAAGTTTCAGATACCATTCGGAATTTGTCAATTTCTATATTATTTTAGTTTTAGATACCAATAGTGTTTATATAGCCACGATTAATTAGTAACCACCACACAAAGCACGTCACCATCTACGTTGTGTTCCTTTAAAATATTTGTCTGATATGTGATCCAGTCTTCATTTAGAAATTCTATTGTTTCCTTTTCTTCCTTGCATGTTGTCATCTTGTTTGTGATAGCGTCTAGCCTTCCTTTAATGGCTTCTGGATTCTCTAGGTCCACTTGAACCCCCATTGTCGCCAACTTCTTAATTTTCAAGGGTTCCATGTTCATCTGCACATCTCTGAATGTCATGCACACAGACTTTCTTGGAGCCTCTTCTTCATTATTTTCCTCCACTTCCTCGATATAATCGAGCATCCGATTTCTCAAGATGTCGACCTCCCTCTTTATGGATAGCCTTGTATTTGACACCTTTCTCATAAGTTTCCCGAGTTCCGCTACGCTGTCCTGGAGACGCTCCAACTTTGATCTAGTTTTGTAGTTCATTGGCTTCCCCTCTTTTTCTTAACTGAACGTTTCTGTCCTGTTGCTTGGTTTTCTTTTTTTTGACCTCCTTTTTTTCCATTCATCATCAAAGCTGCATCTGCTGTCTGAGCTGCTTGCTTCTTCGTCTTCAGAAACGATACTAGACATGTGGCAATTTCATTTGTTCCTCTCTTTCCTAGGCTTTCATTCCAATAATAGCAGTGGCCTTTCCTTGTTGTACTTTCATCAAAAGTAAAATTATACGATGCCCATTTTCTGAAGTAATAAAGTAGCATACTTTCCCCGTACGGTGTATTTAAATCTTTCTGTAAGTCGAACAAGACACGCAAGATACTTATATTTTTCTCATGAATTTTTTGATGATACTCAAATCTCTTTTAACCTGATTTCAACTTTTTTTTTATTATTTTCATGCTTTCCTACTTCAGTTTTTGGTCTAGAGTTATTTTCGAAACCAAAACACTTGATACATTTGTCTTTTTTGGAAATATGAATTCCGATTTTGAATTCTTTCGTAAATATGTTTCCATATAACCTTTCTGACACAACATCTATACTTGTTTCTATTTCTCTATTCTTATAGAGATTTTAAAGATTTGTAATGTTCCTAAACTCATTGGGTAAATAAAGTTTGGTGGAGTCTTTTCTTGCATAGTGTGACGGCACTGCTGGAAAACTTGTAATAAAGTTTCGTACAGAATTCAAGACTTTATCTTTTCTCTATCTATTTCTTTTGTTTTATTCGGAGAGATAGCTTTTTCTCGCATATCGTCTTTTCCCAGACCATAACAAGCATTAGAGAGTGGGTAATAAACATATCTTTGTAATACATTCAAAGTAGATAACAAAAACTTCAGTCAAACTTGACGTTGCCCTTCACCTTCATTCATAAAATAGAGCAATGTATTGGACCTTCTGCTTTCGGTTTTTACTCTCTTTCTCTTAAAAGATTTTTTCTTTGACATCGAAATAGGCCAATCACAAAGTCGCTGTGGACATAGTGACCAAAAGTAATTAATGATTCTCAACCTTCTTTCCTCAGATATATCGTCGCAGTGATTAGTGCATTTCTTTGGTTGACATGAATTTGGTCCTATTTCTTTTGCTGGAACTTTTATGTCATTTGTTTTCTTATATTTTTTGCTACTTCGATATAATTGTTGCATTTCGCTCGATTTATTAGTCCGTTTTTTCTTATATGCTGATTCTCCCACTGTTCCATTCTTAGCAGCAACCGCTTTTCTTTTCTTCTCTTTCCTTTTCAATATCTTTTTGGCATCTGTTTCATCTGTACTATCTTCGTCCTCAGACGAACCTTCCCAAGAACTTGAATCGTATTTGTGTTCTAAAATTCTTTTTCCTTCATCTAAAAAGTCTTTATAGACCGATTTTATAACACTTTTAAGGCTACGAAAGTTAGCTACCTTGCTAGGTCCAGATGTGATATCATCAGCTGAAACGTCTCCGGCATTACCACTATACAAGTCTATATCCACAGTTTCTTCAACAACTGGTGATTTTTGAACATCTTACAACAAATTTTGATTTGTGTTGAAGTAATTTTGCTGGTCAACTTGGGTGTCAATATCCAAACATTGATTATTATTTGAGTAAATCTGAATTTTTTGGGAAATTATTGGTAAGCACTCATCAGTCAATAGTGAATTTTCAAGAGAAACTTCAGACTCAATAGCAGGAGCAGCTACTGCAGATTCATTAATTTGAATTGGTTTTAAATCTGTATAAATTGGCGACGCCCGATATTTAAGTTCAGAGGAACAGTCAGGTACAGGTTGGCTATGTTCTAAATAATCCATAAAAGTGCGATTGCAAGTATTTTAATTATATTGTTTAATCACATTGAAAGAACCAGCTGCCTGATATAAACCCGTGATCTTTTCTGCGAGACTCTGAAGATTGCGACTCAGAAGGCCTTCCAGCAGTTTAAACCCATCAGTAGCCTGGATCATCTTTGTAGACAAAGAACAGCTTGTTTGAAGATCTATAATGCTCTTTCTGTTTTGAACTATTTTTATCTGCAAAAAAAAATGATTTGAAAATAAAAACAACCTTCTTTAAGTTATTATATTATTTCAAAATGACAATAAAAATATTTTTAAAATAAATGTTCGATACTAAATTTGAATACTATCTGTAAATAAATATTACTGTTTTTTTATTCTTAATACAAAATTAGTACCTACTGTCACAAATTTCAATTTTCGTAAAAACATTCAGAGGACTGGGTCTGAACAGAGTAATGACAAGAAACTTAAATAAATTATAGAGCATTTTTATATCTTTTATGACACTCTCCAATTTTGCCGTTGTAAATCTTTCAATATTTTAAACTTTGAGTTTAGTATGAATTCTCTTAAGAACCAACTTTTATCACAAAGAAAAATTTCTAAGAGATTTATAATAAAACGTTTCCCATCTGCCGCGAACATGTTGGCTCACACTGTATACCTACCGTAAAATAGAGTTTCTGTAGGTGAAGTCAGAATTGAAAAAATTGTTATTTACTTATCAGACATAATAAATTTATATTTTATGAATGTTTTTCGCAAAATATTCATAAATCATGTATTTACTTCTGTGTTGAGCTTATGTTTGAAATTTGTTTTTAGTATAATAAGATTAATAACAAAAATATAATACAGAATATTTGTAATTAAAAAAAAACATTTACCTACATGAATGAAAAAAATGGAATTATTACACAATATATAAACTCACTGAGAAACAATTCTGTTTACAAGCCGAAAAATGCAAAACTGACCAAAAGCATCCGTTAGAACGTTAACATTACATATTTTGTATCATATTTGTATTATACCTAACTTATTACCTCATAACTTATTAGAAACATCTTTATTTAACAACATTTCAAATTGGCAATGTTAGTATTCTTATTTACGATTAAAGTCTTCTTTACCATTGAACATTTAGACCACAGGGAACTCAGGGAGAATGTTTCGGCGAGATCGGCAAAGTATACAAGTAGCACAATTTCACTAATGTGTTCTACATAATTTTCTGTCATCCAGTGCTATAATTTTTCATATTCCTTGTCGGTATATTGTCAAAATAAAATCGAATTTTCGGATTTTTTAGAACATATTTATTTGTAGATGCAATAACGAACTAGTATGGCATAAAAGTATGAGAGGCATGGTGAAGTGTTTTACAAGGCTTGCGGACGCAGCAAGTGAATTAGGACTTGTGGTAAACGAGGAAAAGACCAAATATATGTTGGTTTCTAAAAACCCTCGAAATATCCAACAGAGAATTCAAATTAACAACCATACCTTTGAGCAAGTCAAAGAATTTACATATCTTGAATCGCTAGTAAACGCAAGAAACACGACAAGCGACGAAATAAAAAGACGCATAGCAATAGAAAACAGAACTGTTCACGGCCTCCAGAAACATTTAAAAAATAAAAATATAAAACGTGCAGTAAAGCTTAATATATACAGGACCTTAATAAGACCGGTTTTAATATATGGGGCTGAAATGTGGATCTGATCTCAAAATAATAAAAGACTTCTTGGTATTTTTGAGAGAAAAATTCTTAGAAATATTTTTGGGGAGGTAAATGAAAATGAGCTATGGCGTCGAAGATATAACTTTTAACTATATCAGTTATACACCGATCCAGATATTGTGAAATTCGTTAAAGTGCAGAGACTTAGATGGGCTAGACACATTGCTAGGATGTCAGATCACGAATACACGAAGAGATTAACATTTTCAAAACCAGAGGGCACAAGAAGCAGAGCACGACCACGAATGAGATGGATTGATGATGTGGAAGAAGACCTACAGATTCTAAGGGTTAGAAAATGGAGGGAAGTTACCAGGAATCGACAGGAGTGGCGACTTCTTTGTGAGCAGGCCAATATCCACAACGGATTGTCGAGCCACTTATGATGATGATGATGACATAAAAGTTTGTATGCACCGCGGGTAATAATAGATGTATATACCCTCGGGCGACTTAAAACCCTCGGGCCAGAGGGCCTCGGGTTTGTGACATAATCGCCCTCTGGGCATAAACATTTATTTAATACCCTTGGTGCATAAATAACTATCAAATGCCTTTTATCTTTGGAAAGACCGTCTTCGAAGTGGATAATGTAGCACGCGTGATATTATTTGAAACAGATAAAATGTATAATACGCCATAATGTGTACCCGTAACTGACGTAAACAAAATTGTTTTGCATCACTATGCAAAATATATTCTGCCATATGAAATGACTAACGCGGTTTAAGGCTCTAATACCTGAAAGTAAAATTGACTTATTTACTAGAAGCAAACTTGTTAGGTGTATTATACGACAGATAACATATTTTTGTATTAAAATTTGGCGCATAAGACATATGTAGACCTTTCAAAACCATCCCAAAAATAAAATGTTTAATACGCCAAAAAAGTGATTCAAACAACCTAAATTCCCTTTGTACACACATAGAAAAATTCACTGAATCTAATGGTATATATAGTCTATTTTACAAAAATGGCGTCTTATACATTTTACCTTTCAAGTCGAGTTAGTTTGTTTATAATGTAACAAAATATAGTAGTTCGTTCATAATAAAATAGTATTACATCAAAGGTAAAGTCCGTTCTAAAATCAAAATGTCAATAAACAGTTTTATGGTTTACTTTATGTTTTAAATGTCCAAAAAGACGTTTGAAACAGCTACATTCTTGGGAATATGTACAAAAAGCTCAGTGAAGAGTTCTCTGAAATTATCTTAAATTCTGGTACCGCCTCTGTGTAGTATAGCTATTAAATATTGACTGAACGTTTTAAATATTACATGGGATATATGGCAGATAGATAGGTACCCTCGTGTGTCAGAGGTGTTGATGGGCGATCCAAACACTGTTATTAGAAAAGGTTTTCGTTTTTTATTACGATCCATAAAAAGTGCTAACAATTTTTTTGAAACGAGTAGCCGCCTGTAGGTTATCGATGGGAATCAGGCGGCGGTCTCCTACCTACTGTTTTACAGAAAAAAACGTGAGATATGATCAACATTTGGTACATACAATACATCACTATATGTACCAAATACATCATTATGTATCTTTTATTGTCGCAGAATTATTTTGGAGAATATGTTCCTACTATTATTTTAATTGATTATAATAAATTTGAACAGTATACAATTTACTATAACACCTTCTTTTAACTGTAAAATGTTAGTCTAAATATTGTAAATTTTCCACCCTTTTTATTTTTGTCAATTATATAATATTATAAGAACTAATACTTATTAAATATTTGGGGGTACTTGTCACAGTCGAAATAAACTGTCAGATATTTAAGTTATTATTTCAATATTTTTGGATTAGCTGTTATACAATTACCCATATTATAAAATTGTCGAGCTGATTAATGGAATATCTTTTATGATTCTTGTATATATCATAACAAAAAAA
Source organism: Diabrotica undecimpunctata (assembly GCF_040954645.1). Taxonomy (NCBI): domain Eukaryota; kingdom Metazoa; phylum Arthropoda; class Insecta; order Coleoptera; family Chrysomelidae; genus Diabrotica; species Diabrotica undecimpunctata. The sequence goes on from NC_092806.1 coordinate 42,150,958, forward strand.
ATTTGCCGGCAATATTTTCGACTAGTATGAAAGTTTGTTGCCTGGCAATTTTCGCGAATCAAATTTTGACAGCACGATTATGCACCATATTAACGAAACTTAATCTTTATTTTTTATTTGTTAACAATATTATTGACCTTTAGCATTTGGGAACTCGAAGGTCCAGCTTAATTTGTTGTTCTGAGATTTTCGATAAACTGGTGGTCATTGGAATCCAGCTGCAGATATGATTTTAGAGAGCCATTTGAGTGATCCGTTAATTTAATTAACTCCTGCTCAGAAACATCTTGCTTGAATAAGGATGACACAGCTGAAGATCGATGAGAATGGTTTGTTATTTTATGTTTTTTTGTGTCTACTCCAATTTTTTCAACTGAGATTTTTGTCCACTTAGATACGGTGTTGATTCCAAGGGGACAGTTTTTGAGTCAAGATCCATCCTTCCAGTTGGGGTGAACGGTAAGAACGAATCTGCCTAATAAAATCTTTGGTCCCCTTTTTTCCATTAATTTTAAAAATATTCTAACTGTGCACAAATTTTTGTTTGATAAATTTCTTACCAGCCATTTGCTGTTTGCCAAACTTTTCGAACCGCCTTGATTTGTTTAAAAAAAAATGCTTATATTCTGAAATGCTGAAAAAAAAAACATCAAATTCCTTCTGGAAAAAGTGAATCTTGCAGTTTACGGCCTCATTGCCTCTCCAAGCAAGTTTAAATGACCAAAGGGTAAAAAACATTTTTTGTGTTCCATCGGATGTTTCCTCGTCGTAGCTTTGGATGATTTTTAATAGTTCTTCAGTGGATAATGCTTTTGAACTGAGTTTTCTTTTTTCTTGAACACTTTGAAGCTGCCTGCGCTTGTTATCTCTGGCCAATCTTGCATCTTTAAAAGATATATCTGTGAAAGGGTCGATTTTTATGCCGGACTCCGTAAAATATTTTTCTTGTACCATTTTTGCTGTATTTTAATATACACATCAGATCTCCCAACGACGACCAATACAACAATCGCTACATATGCCGATGACACAGTTATCATGGCTTCAAATTCTACAGCAGCTGAAGCAGCCCAGGTATTACAAAATCATCTACTTAAACTAGAGAGCTGGCTTAAGTTGTGGCGAGTTCAAGTTAACAGTTTAAAATCAACACAAATAACTTTTACTTTAAAAAAAGGTGTCGCGCCACAAGTTTCTATAAACAACACTCCACTACCAGTTAATACCGTCGTTACATACTTCGGAATCCATTTGGATAGCAAACTTAATTGGGGCATCCACATCTGGAAGAAACGCCTTCTGCTCAGCTTAATCGACAGGAAAATGTATTGGTACATGAGTCGAAAATCAAATCTTAGCCTGGAGAACAAACTTCTGATATATAAATGTATTTTAAAACCGGTATGGCAATATGCAGCACAAATCTGGGGTACAGCAAGTAATACCAACATACAAACTAATTGATTATCATAGATTATATTTATATTATATTTTACCTGGGTGCTCGCCACTGGGCAGCTTTCCACTATGTTATTGTACAAAAATTATACATATTGCTTATTGTTTATAATGAGGTCTTCACCATTTCCTTTTTCATGTTAAAGGTATAATCCTCGAGAATTTTTGCTAGTTCCGCTATTGTAGTACATCTTTTAAGCTTAAAATTTCTCATCCGTAGGTCCAAATAAAGACCTCTGCGTGTTCAATGGGACATTTTCCGAAACCAATTTTTTGATTTCTTCATCTGACAGTACCAAGGAATACGATATATCTAAGCAAAAGATTTATGATGTAGGAACTGGAACGATCTATCAAACATACCAACAATAGTTCTCCTGGTATATATAATATTTCATATTCTGTGCTTTATAATTTGCAAATGAATCAGAAAAAATCTCTGTTTAGTATATATAATTCAATATGGACAAGACAAACAACAATCCCCAAAAGTTGGAAGGAGTATATTATCATTTTAATTAAAAAACAGGACAACTCATTCCATTTCAACCTCTTATAGGCGTGTGTTGAAAACCTTAGAGAGGCTTATCCAAAAATGTCCTGAGCAATGGCTGGAGAAAGAACAAATTCTACTTGACACATGATATGGTTTCAGAAAATTCAAGTCAACATTGAAAGCATTAATTACAATTGTAACAGATATCTCTAGCTGAGTTTACTAGTAGCCTCATGACTATGGCAGGCTATAGCAAAACTGAGGTGTGTGTATTTAGCCGAAAACAAAACATTTAGCAATATTATGTAAAACAGGGACTTTATAATTTCCCAGTAAAAACAGTTTTGATATACTAGGATTATATCTAAATCGAAACTGTTATAGAAAGATTGTATACATCATAATATAAAGAAAAAGTCTGAGAATTCTATAAACATACTGAGAGCTTTCTGTTATATCAAATAGGAGGCCGACCCAAATATCACCTTGATATTTTATAGAATCACGATAAGATCAATCCTGGATTATGGTAGGCACTTGTATGGATCAGCGGTACACAAATACATTTAGATCAAATAATAACCCAGAAAAACAAATGTCTAAAAATATGTCTGGGATAATTCTAATAAATATTATGAAAACAGAAGCTGTAGAACCACCGTTACAGCTTAGAAGGCAACTAATTAGTAACAAGGTATTGTTATGATTTTATTTCAATGTCTATTTAATTTATAATGTCTTGTTCTAAAGGTTCTTATCTTAATTTATTAAAAAGCACAATAACTGATATTAGTTTATTTATCACTAAATATACATAATTTATTAGTAGGCGAGCGTAACAACAATATCGCGAGCGCGAATCTTCTTTATTAACTGTCCCTCCATAACCAAAATTCCTCTATAAATATAAAGTCCTGTTATTCGAGAATGAAAACAGTTGTTTCTCGAAACACATCGAACATAGACCGCTGTTTTGCTGAAAGGCCTTCTAGACAGAGCGGCGAATTGTTCTCAGAACCGGTATGGTTAAATCGGCTTGTCCCATCGTGTGTCAGGTAGGCATTACCTAAAAAATACGTGAATGAATGAAAATATTAGTAATAAATATATTTACGGTTTTGGGTCACAATTTATCGTAACAGTATATAATACCTATCCATGAACTTTCAGTTTCAGTACTCACACAGTTTTATTGGGTAAAAAAACTTACTCCATTAATCTGTGAAAATTATACCACTCTTCCCAATATAGATCGGCAATATAGACATCAAAAATCTATTCAATATTTTTAGAAAATCCATATATCCTTTTTTCTAAAAAAACTGAAGGCATTTCAGATCGAAAAATTACACTAATTACAATTAATCAACGATGGCCCGACTACTACTACCTTATTTATACCAATGGATAAAAACAAATTCGTACAGGTGTCACTTTTTATGATCACACCACAAAATATCATGAAGAGTTCAGATTATCAGATGAGGCAACTATATAAACAGCAGAAATGTTTGCAATAAATTAAGCTCTGAAATATATACTTCATAGACCCAAAAGTATTATATTTACAGATTACAGTTACAGACACGCAAAAGTGTCCTAGAGAGACTAAAAAAGTAGTTTTAGTTATTAGTAATAAATTCACTCAGAAGTTAATAGTCATTGGACTAAACCTCTTGATTATGTTCAATCAACAAAAATGCTTAGTGTTTATTAATTATGTAACAGATTTTATTTTAAAACAAATAAAAAACATAATGCGCAGATAGTTTTATAGCTATCATAATTTTGGAAATAGTAAATAGAAGTGATGTCTTTTAATTTTAATTGTTTTTTTTTTGATACTATTTAACAACGAATACGTTTTCTGTAATGATTTTAACTCCTGATTACTTTTTTTGCTTTTTTAATTTTTAAACCCTCTACTACTTAAACTTTTTTGCTTTTTGTGTTGTCTTCTTTTGATCTCGATCCCTTTAATTTTTTCATTATAGACTCTAGTACTGTTCAAATATTCTAAAAAAAATTAAGTTTAATAATGGATACCACTAAAAAACACATAGAATTTGGTTAAAGAGAAAGCTAGAATAAAATTATTTACCGTAATCATAAAAAATATCTTATTAAATCATATTTAGATTTTTGCAACGTTATTCTACGGAAATCACAGTATATTGACCCACATGTACCAACAAAATCTCTAATCAAACATTTTCAATGAATTTTTTAAATCGAAAACAGCACATGCTCTATGAATTGAATGTTCTAACAATGAGACAAGTTGTTATTGTCAACCACCCACGCTTCTTATCAACAAAAAGGGTTCGAAAAAGGGTAAACAACTGACAGATGTAGGTTGAAACTGTTGAAATTGGAGGATTCATTCGCAAATTTGAAAGAAATCCTATATATTCTGGCAAAATGCAGATGTTCATCTTCAGGTAACGAAAGGGTGATGGTATTAAGCAGATGCAAAAGTAAGTTATTAGTGACCAGGGACTTTTCCTTTCAAATACTTTTACTACTAGAAATAAAATTATTAGTTTTATGGCAATAGTCAATTCCACTAGATACATAGAATAACAAATGGAAAGTTATAATAATCACATGTATTGGTTATAATTCTTTTGATATATGGATATTCGCAACAAGATTCGTGTGTAAATTAAATTACAAATCAATAAAAGAAAAAGAGGTAGAAGCAAAAAAAAAAATAACAACATAGTTGAATAGTTGACGTCTAATACGATATTTATTACAAAAAAGTGACGGTTACAAAAGAATTCAATAAAATGTTTCACTTAGGATCTATGATATTTTTTTTCTTTCTGTGCCATGCTCTATTATCGTGCGTTGGCTATCAAATTGGCTATACTTATTTTGTTGACTGAAAAAGGGATGCAGAGGATCTATGAAACCATTCTGTTTCCAAGTCATAACGTTTTTCTCCTACCTGGCCCTACTATTTTGTCTTATGTTATTAAATGGAGAATATAGCCTATCTAAATGACGAATAACCTGGTCAAAATATACCAATTTTTGACCACTACGCTAACTTTTATTTCAGTATATTTTACTCGATCAAAGGCTCTCTCAAAATCAATAAAATATATATAAACCGAATTTCCGAAATCTCTGCATTTCTTTAGAATAACTTGAATACTAAATATTGTTTCTCTGGTTCCAAGGTTATTATGGAACCTGATCTATGACACAGCTCTCAACCAATTGTGTGCAATAAATTACTTATTTGTGGCGAAGTAAATAAATAATTATATGGAGATAAAGATAATTAAAATATATTACATATACGAGTACATGCAGTTTTTATTTGGACAATAATAGCATTTTAGAAGGTTAAATTATTGAGAATTTTTGTTATCAAAACTCTAGTACGCTAATACGTTTTGTAAAATCAAATAGTTTTTTGTAGAATCAAAAAACTTAAAATAAATAAATATATAAAAATATTCTTTAAACGACCGTTACCGACGCAGCGTGTGTAAGACGTTTAGAAACCTGCTGTCTCACAAACTTATTTAAAACAATAAGACAATCCTACATTTAGGTTAAAGAATATGCAAAGTGATTGACAAATTACGTTTCCGCGCTAATTATTTTTCTTTCTTTATTTTACGTGTATCCGGTCTCTCGAAGATTACAGATCACTATAGCAAGATACTTTTTGTCTTCTACGAGATGGAAAAACTGTTCAGCACTCCGTGTTCCAGTAAATTTTCAAGTGGAAGGCCGAGTAATTGGTCTTGGTCTCTATTAATGTGAGGGGAGCACGACCAATGAAACCAAGAACAGTCCAAATTAGCGTCCGGCGTCGGTGCACCGGGTGGTCGCCGGACTCCGCCGCCGGACGCTGAAAGGCGCAGCAATCATTCCCAATTGCTGCGCCTTCTCCCCCCACCCAAAATCCTTCATCTGATTGTATCAATCCCTGACAAAAATTTGAAGGCCCTCAGGCCCTCACTGCCACCCTCCATGTCTACGGCATAAATCACAGTCACCAAATGGTCAACGACCAAAATATCCAAAATACATCAGACCTGAACTCCGAGTACAATCAGATAGCATCACCCACTCCTTATCCATCCATTATCCTTTCTCCCCACAGTGTAGGGTAAGCAGCTACACTGAGGAACACCAGGCGGTATACGAGCGTTGCTGCCACTGCTACCGGAGAAAACCGAGGCAAATCAAGAGGAGCGCACCTCGATAAAAAACCCGCAATCCCGGCTCGTGAGCCACCGTGACCAAGGGATGAATGGCTGCGCGGAAAGCAGTCGCAAACGGTGCCCCCGGGATACCTGGCACCCTCCCGGGGCGATAAATGCCTTAGCTGGATAAGGGAGCACTGTCCAGCTGGACCTTTATTCTTCCCGACACGTGGGAACATACATGGATACGAAACGAGAAAAACACAAGGAGAACGATGACGACCGGCACGAGGACACGGAGTGGAAACAGTTTGATGAACAGAGAGAATCGGAGATTTTGGGAAGAAGAGACTCCATAGGTGAATCACCTGCGAGGACTGACAGCTTGGGAGAGAACGGGATAATCGGAAAAAAGGCAGGGACCGAAGAGCAAAAGAGTAAGAATATGGACGACTTAAGAGAAGCTAAGGCCGTAGAAGAGAGGAGAGAAAGTGAAGAACTAAGCGCGATAAGAAAGGCGGTGGAAGAGGTCCTAAAGAAATCGAAGGCACTCCTCAACATGGCAAAGGAGCACGTAAAAACCAAGGTTGAAATTAAGACTGCGATAACGGCCCTACACAACATGTCTAAGTCGTTACAGACCAAAATGGAAAAATACCAAGAAAAACCTGAGATCCTCATAATGGAAACAATAGAGAAAAGGGACATGAGTGTCCAAGTGGAAATAGAGGACATAGAAAAGGACATGGAAAGGAGGAAAAAAAGAATGGAGGGGGAGATTGCCGCCTGTTTAGAGAGAGGTATGAGCGAGGAAGAATACGAGAAATATGTAAATGAAGAATGGCCGGAGGATGGCTTTAAAAGGACAAAAACAGCAGAGAGAAGGGAAATTGTCCCAACAGGAAACAAAGATGTGATAATTGCGTTGGATAAAAGAGAGAAAAACGAATTAGTAGACAACTACATCGCGGAGTGGACACAAAGCCACACGGGATTGGATCAACTAGTAAAAGAACAAGGTAAGGATCATACAAACTATGTCCTAAATTGGTTTACCTCTGAAATGAGGGGAGGAAGGAGCCGAAAAACCATAAATGCCGCTTACACGATCCCGATCGAACAGGGAGGATTAAACAGCTTGACAAGCGCCATGGATTTAGTAGAGGCCATAAAGGAGGTAGGGAACAAGGGAAAGAGCGAGCAACATCTCTATTGCGTAGTAGGAGAGAACATGCCCTGGGTAGAACTAAGAAAGGCGCTGGAATATAGCCTGCAGAATATCGAAGCGGAGATTACACTGGTGGTTCCAAATTGCAGAAGAAGGACAGAAAGAGGAAACATCACCATCAAAGGGGGCGAGAAGTTGTACGCGGATATGGTAAAAGAGGTCAGACAGAAAGTGGATGTAAAACACAGCGGGGTAGACATCAAAAAGATGAGAAAGACAGCACAAGGAGACCTACGTCTGGAGCTGATAGGACCCAGGGAAAAAATCACGGAGCTGTCGACTCAGATCGCGTCAAAAACAGGCCTGGATGTTAACTCGAAAGTTCAGGAAAAGCTGGTGCTAATACACGACGTTGACCAAACACTGGAAGATGGGGAAGTCATAAGGGCATTGGGAAACACTGTGGGACCAAGAGAGGGAGGAGCATCAATTGAAATCTGCAATAGGAAAGAGGGACGGTTTGGGGGAGATACGGTAGTAGTCAAAGCTAGTAGAACAGCAGCTGATGCACTGATACGGCAGAGAAAGGTCCTGATAGGACTGGTGAATTGTAAGGTCATGGCACCCAGATACCGACCAATACGCTGCTACTCGTGTCTGCACTTCGGGCATACCAGAGACAAATGTAAAGAAAGGGCTGCAAGGGACAAATGTCTGAACTGTTGGGAGGAAGGGCACAGCGCCAGGGAATGCAACAAAGCGCCACATTGTGGAATCTGCAGCGAGGACCACAGGACAGACTCGGAATACTGTCCTGAGTTCAGGAAGCTCGTAGCCGAAAGAGACTCTAGGGGAAGAGGCGCAAGTGCGCCGGTAGGAGGAAGATTAGGCCTTTAAATTCGACTCTACGGGGGATGAATTTAAAGGGTTGATAATAGTGCAGGTGAATTTGGGGAGATGTAGGGCGGCACATGATTTGCTCAGGATCAGGGGACAGGAATTAAAAGCGGACCTGCTGATAGTATCCGAGCCAAATAAAAAGATTACAGCCCAAGGAGGCTGGATCACGGACAAAAGGCAAGATGTAGCAGTCTACATTAGAAATAGAGAGCTGGGGGTGAAAACCTGCCAGAGGAAAGCCGGATTTCTGATCCTGGATCTTGGGAACGTCACAATAGTGGCGACATATATCTCCCCAAATATCCCACTAGGAGATTATAAGAATCTGGTAGAGGAAATAGCAGAAACCATAGTAGGAAAAAAAAGACTAATCGTTGCTGGGGATCTGAATGCAAAGTCTATTTCATGGGGGGCGCCAAGAAATGACGAGAGGGGAGAAATGTGGAATGAGCTTATCCAGACTCTAAATTTGGTGGTACTCAACAACGGTAAGGCGACCTTCGTCAGAGGAGAAAGTCAGACACATATTGACGTCACAATGGCAACGACGCCGATAAGTAGAAAGGTGGCAGAGTGGGACGTTCTGGATGGAGAAATATTCACTCATCACAAATACATTTTGCTTAAAATTAGAGGAAACGTAACAAAACCAAGGGAGGGAGGCAGGTCGAAATATCTTGACAAAAGAAGAGTTAAAGAGGAAATTCAAGGAATGGAAGGTGAGGCCCGAAACTTCGAAGAGGGATACGAGAAAATAAAAGATATAGCAGAAAGGTGCAGTCCGCGGGGAAGGAGAGCAAACAGTCGTCCCTATTGGTGGACGGAGAGGATTGAAGAAATAAGAAGAGGCTACATCGAGCTAAGAAGAAAAGTCATGAGGGACAGAGGGAGGCATCAAGTGATGGAAGAGGAGGTAGAAAGATTAAAAGCCATGAAGAAAGAGCTGGTGCGAGAAATAAATGGCGAAAAAAGGAGATGTTGGAAAGAACTTTGCGAAAATCTTGAAAATGATATCTGTGGAGACGCCTACCGAATAGTTGTCAAGAGTTTTAAAGGGACAGGAGGCTTCTTTAAGATCGAGGAAAGTCGAAGGAAAGAACTGGCTGAGGCTCTTTTCCCACAGAGGGAAGAAGTAAGATTTATACCACTCCAATTAGAGACACCGGTGACTGAATTCACAAGGGAAGAGGTGACGGAAGCTGGCAAAACGCTCAAAGCAGGAACAGCGCCTGGACCGGATAGAGTGGTACCCGAGATAATAAAAACCATCATTGAGGATAAAGTGCAATGGGTACAGGATATTATGAACAACCTGCTAAGAAGACAAGAGTTCCCAGGAGACCTGAAAACGGCAAATCTCATACTTATCCCTAAACCAGGAAAGGAATTAGAGGAGCCCGGGGCGTACAGACCTATATGCCTGTTAAATACCTTAGGCAAAGTCTTTGAGATTCTTGTGAAGACAAGGCTAGAGAGGGAAATAATGGAGAGGGGTGGCATATCCGACCGGCAGTATGGGTTCAGGAAAGGGAAATCTGCGGTAGAGGCTATAAGCAGGATCAAGAGGGAGATATCCATATGTAGGAGCAGATGGATGGTGGCTTTCTTCCTTGATATAAGAAATGCTTTTAATAGCGCTAGCTGGGAAATTATCGTCAGACTACTGGGCGACTTGGGGATATCTTCCTATTTGCAGAATTTGGTTAGGAACTACTTCACAGATAGATGCATCAACATTGCGAGAGGTAACTCTATGAGAACCACGACAGGAGTGCCGCAAGGCTCCGTACTGGGGCCATTGCTTTGGAATGTTCTTTACAACGAGATTTTGGAGACCGACCTGGGCACCGGCGTACAGGCAATAGCATATGCGGATGATCTGGTGGTGCTGGTGGAACACGATGAAAACTGGTCAATCATGCAGAGAGGGAATTGAGCCCTCAACAAAGTGAAGACGTGGATGGGAAGCAGAGATCTCATGTTAGCGGCCGAGAAAACTGAAGCTATAATTCTCAAGGGTCCGAGGGCCAGAGACCATATAGTTTTTGTCCTGGAGGGAGAAAGGATCGTACCTGTCAAAAAAGTGAAGTACTTGGGAGTAGTCCTAGATACGAGGCGAACTTTTGGCGAGCACGTGAAATATGTCGTTAGCAAGGCAGAGGTGAGGACTGCGGCGCTGACAAGGATTATGCCCAATGTGGGGGGTCCGGGGACCGCCAAAAGGAGAATTCTAATGGAAGTGGTCCACTCTACTATACTTTACGCGGCACTGGTATGGCAACAAGTGCTTAACATCAAGAAATATAGACGAATGCTAGAGAACGCCCAAAGGAAAGCACTACTAAGGGTAGCACGTGCATACAGAACAACATCAACGGTGGCCATACAAGTGATCGCGGGTGTGTTACCCATCCACTTGATGGTGAAAGAAAGGGCAGAAACCTACGGGAAGGATGAGCAGGAGAAAATAATAGCCAGGAATAGGAGCATAACGGAATGGCAGGAAGAATGGACAAATGAGCATAGAGCGGCCTGGACGAGGGTATTAATTCCAAATATCGCAGACTGGATGAAGTGCGGGGACAGAGACACCAATTACTTTTTCACCCAGTTCCTAACAGGGCACGGCTCCTTCAGGGCCTATCTAGAAAGGATAGGGAAGGTTGCGGATGGAAATTGCACAGACTGTGGAGTGGCTGACACGGCCGAGCACTGTGTATTCGAGTGCAGAAGATTTGATGAGGACAGAAACGAATTGTACAGAAAGCTAGGTAGGGTAAGTACAAACACCATAATGCAGGTAGCAATGAGAGGAGAGACTGAGTACAAGGCAATATTGGAGGCAGTAACTCAAATTGTCAGAAAGAAGGAGATATTGGAGAGGAATCTACAGCAAAGGTAGGTAAGAGAGTGAGAGAGAGGGCGAAAGAGAGAGAAAGAGAGAGGGGATGGGCTATTCATGCGATGCACCGGTCTGAAGAGGACCTACCGCATGAGTAGCCTGTATAAAAGGGGGTGGACTTTAGTTGGCAGGCAGGGAGCTATGCGTGGGGACTGCGTGCGGATGGATCCTTTCACCCTGAATCCAACTCACGCCAGGTCATCCTTAACGGGGACACGGCCTGGTACGGTCTTTAGAAGATTTACCACCAAAAAAAAAAAAAGTAAATTTTCAAGTGTTTCGAAACCATGCTTGTTGGTTTCTTCCAATCTACCGTCTGCATTCAATTTTACCCTAGAGTAATTAGCTTTAGATAAGAAAACAGCCAGATAACTACAGAGGTATAAATTTGTTAAATACTACACTAAAACTTACAACTAAAATTTTACAAGTGCTAATAAATCAGAGGATAAGTTTAGCAGATGAACAACAGGGTTTGCGTAGTGGAAGATCGTGTCCCGATGCAATATTCGTTATAAAGAAAATTACTGAGAAATTACTAGAGTATAATAGACCAGCATTTCTATGTCTGATTGACCTAAAGAAAGCGTTTGACAGAGTAATTTTACAAAGATGTAACCCGTTTTGTGTATAATAGAGAGGTTCCCCTAAATATTATAAAAATTATCGAAAACATCTACCAAAACAACAAAATGGAAGTCAGAATAGATGGTCAACTTACAGAACCTATAGAAATAGGCAGCGGAATAAGACAAGGGGATTGATTGAGCTCCATGCTCTTTAATTTGATAATGGCAGAAATCATCAAAAGCATTAACAAAGGAAGATGATACAGAATGGGAAACAAAGAAATAAAAATACCTTGTAAGGAAGACGAAGCAATATTGATTGCCCAAGATGAAGATAGTCTGCAAAGACAGGTCCACAGATTTAAAATAAAAGCAAAAGAATTTAATGTGACAATATCATCTCAAAAAACTTAAACAATAGTAGTCAGCAAAGAACCAACCAGATGTAAAATGGAAGTTGATGGCATTAGTATTGAACAAGCAATGGAAATAAAATACCTGGGAATTACCTCGACAAAAAAGTAAGAGATCAAGTACAAAAAGCAAATAGACTGGCAGGATGCCTTAATAACACTTTATGGCGAAACAGATACATTAACACTGAGATGAAGCCAAGAATTTATAAAGCCAGTAAAAGACCAATAATGACATGGACATATGCCTCAGAAACAAAACCCGATAAAGCCACAACGCAAAGGCTACTGGCGTTAGATACTGCCACAATGGCAGAGATGAGAATACTAAGAAGAATTACAGGATATACGCTGAGAGATCGACAAAGAAGTGAAGCTATTAGAAGAAAATGTACTTACTTACTAGCCAACGCCCACCCTTGGCATGTTAGCCATTTGGTGGCGCGCTGACCAGTATAGACGAGCCGTTTCTCGTAGGCGATCTTCATTCTCCTCGGGTGGGTCTGTTTTCAGGGCTGGGCACTCTGGAAGGTGAGCAGCATCCATCTGGGGCTGATCACATAGTGGAGAGTTGTCATTTTCGCGGACGCCGATGCGATGTAGATGGGAGGCCAGGTAGTCATGCCCCGTAGTTGTTCTGAACACGGCTACACTAATGGGTCTCGGCAAGTTGCGGGGGATTGGTGACTCTATTAGGTGGGCCCAAGATTTTAAAGCACCGGCTTGTATTTGCTGCTCTTTTATCTTCGCTTTGATTCCTCTTCTAATGGTGGACTTTGCTAATGTGTACGATTCGAAGCTAGGGGGCTGTGGAAGAGTAGTGCCTTCTTTTGCAAGTTCATCCGCTGCTTCATTTCTTTCAACACCGATATGACTAGGGATTCATTGTAGAGTAATCAGCCACCCTTTTTCCATCAAGTTCGATGGTTGGACGCGGCAAGATATTGTTTTGGCACAGTCGGTGTATCGATTTGTCGACAGGGCGAGGATTGCGGCTTGGCAGTCGATGAAGAAGGCAACTTTTTGGGGGTGTTGGAAATTCTCAAGATTTTTTGCAGCTTCGTGTATAACAGCAATTTCGCCGTCGTAGTTGGTGAGAGGGGCACCCACAGCTATAGAGCCTTTGAAGAACGTTGAGACATATCCTGCTCCTGTTCTTCCCGAGTCCGGCATCGAGGATCCATCGCAGTAGATGTGGAGCCACTCATGTGCTGGGTACTTGGTGTGTATCGTCTCTAGGGCGGCTTTCCTTAGGGCAATGTCTGACGATAAGTGCTTCGGGTCGTTATGGTTTTCAAGCATTAGAAAAAAAAAAAAAAGTTGCCAGGACGCGAGTTGCTCGCGTCCGTGGTCTATCGCAAGGTACGATCACACGTGTCCCCTCTGTAACGCTAAATAAGCAGCAGCGATTCGTCGTTACGCGCGCTGATCCATGAGTGTACGAATCCCTACTCGAAACGGCCCTTCTCAGGGCAACGACGCAGACCTCAAAGTCATCTTCTGGAACGCTGGAGGTCTAAGCAACAGCAAATTAGAAGAAAATGTAACGTACAGTGTATATACTCCGAACAAATTTTTAACTATGCCATAATAGATGTGGACGAAAGAATTTTAGTGACCGAGGAAAGACTTCACCACATAATATGTGTAGACGATACACCTGTATTTGCAAATAGTAGCCAAGGAATACAAAGATTGGTGATTAGCATAACAGATGTAAATTAATTATACGGGCTGGACCTGCATACAAAATGCTAAAATACATATCCGGGTGCGAATGTGAATAGCAAATATGACCATTCTGGACAGATAAAACAACGAATAACAAAGGACTTTTAAAAGCCGAAGCCTCAGAATAACAACAAAATATCAGCTACTTAAATACTACGCAATTCTGTTTTTATGCAATACTACTTCAATACCGAGAAGAAGCTTGGACACTAGCTCGGAGACATCTAAGAAACAGTTGAATGATTTTAAGTAGTGCAACTGCATCTTAAAAACTTCTTTACTGGAAATCTAATCGGTTGATCGAATAACGAATTCTAAGTTCTCTGCCAAATGAGAAAAGATTGTGGAGTGATTTTCACTACATAAAACGGAAATTAGAGTACTTTGGACCCAATACTAAATATAGTAAAATATATGGTTTACTTTAGCTCAAGTTATTGAAGGCAAAGTGATTTGTAAGGAAGACAGTAAAGACGATTTTCCTGGTTTCATACACTAAGGTTCAATATGACGACCACAGGTCTCTTTCGAACAGCGCCAAAAGTACTCAAAATTGCATTCATGATCGCCAACATCCGGAAAGGATAGGCATTACAAGAAGAAGAGAAACTGCCACATAAAATCTACGTTGCTTTTAAGCATGTTATTCTAAGTTTATTTATAATATTTTTGTTATCTTTTTAAAATAAACCTCTAATAGCCTTTCCTAAATATTCTATTTGCGTGCAAATGCAAAAAGAGTTTCTGGGACGCCAGGCGAACACAGATTTAAATTAATAAATATTAATAATAATAATAACTCGGAATAAAGCAAGCGCGGAATATTGACCATAAGTAAATGAAAACTGAGGTAACTACTGAGTTTAAACAAAGGGTAAAATAACTGCTTCGTTTACATCTTAACAGTAAACATTTGTTTAAGCCACTAAATACCTACGCATGTTCCGCGCTTAGCTACTTATTTGGTATTGTTTAGTGGACAAAACGGATATAGAAAATCTTCAGCGAAAAATACGAACACACCTCACAAAGGCACAAAAACATCATCCCCTAAGTGCGTTAGAAAGAACGACATTACCGCGGTATTTAGGAGGACGAGGATGAATATAAGTGAGCAACTAGAATAACAGATTACTAATTTAAAAACTTATTTTTAGGTGCAGGCTGAGACATCTACTCTACATCGCGAGATTTGTGCAGTAGACCATTTTGATGTAACACCGATCAAACTGAGGGAACCAGAAATGCGCATAAACCATCTTACTAAGGACGAAAAAATGCGCACCTGGATGGGTAAACATCTGCACGGGCGACATCCCAATGAGGTCACTCAAGTCCATGTCGACAATATAGCGTCGAACATCAGGAAAGATGTTCTCTGAAACAAAAGGTTAATTACTGGCCATTCAGGTCAGGTTATACCAACCAAAAATTACCTGAAATATATCGTTAAATACCCGCAGGTCCAAAATGATAAATTTCGATATGGATGTCAAGCTCAAGAAACCATCCAACACGGAAAGATTCCCACCATAGCTCAATCCTTTTGATACCGTAGGTATCTGGGATGACTGATTTTTTGCCTAGAGGGAGTGTGAGCCGTATAGCTAAATCTGGTTAATAATAATTTAATAAATAAAAATTTATAAATAATAAGATAATAAATACTGAAATGTATAAGCCAATTAGTGATCGTCGGTATTTAACTCTGTTTGTTTTAAATGATTTAATTAATTTTTGCTCAAAATATGCATTACGACTAACTTTTTGTGTAGACTACAGCCGATCCTGGAGTGCTTCATCACCGATTTTACAAACGAGTTTTTAGTACCGCAACTTATGTTTTCGCTAATACCTTTTAATGAGTGTGAAAAAGGATTTGTAAATGCCCTACATGCTTTTGGCTTCTAATTTGGAATCAAAGATATTAAGATGTTGGGGTAGAGTTGTGCCGATTACTATATTTACAATCTTCTAGGTGTCAAGTTAAAGATGAATATGTACAGTAATTTATAGTCTATAAATCTTGTATTGTAATAATATGCTATACATTTCGCGTAATAGTCATAAGATGCGAGAAGGTACAACAACTAAGTTTTATTACCTTTCTACAGGCGCCAAAAACATAATAACTGTTTTATGGGATAATATTTAGTAACAAAATTCAAGCAAATTTTAGTAAATACCGTTAAGTGTAATATTATAATGGTTTAATTTATCCGGCTAAGTATCATCTTAAGTTTTATAACATAAGTATCCTAGTAACAAAAATTGTTAAAATATTCTAGTTGGGGACAAATTACCACCAAAACTGAAGTGATTAAAAAAGTTTCTAGATATCAACTGACGAAGAAGATTACTCTTTTTTATAATAGAAAATATATTTAGAAAAAGCACGTGATCTCGTAGATCATGGAAAACTGTGTGCGTTATTGTCTTTTTTAACAATTAGGTGAATAAATAGTTACTTTTTATTCATTGTGGTACTTTGAGAAAAATATTCTGTAAATATAAGAATCTAAACGGAGTAACCTTTAAAACGAGATGTTTTGACTTAAGATTGTTCCATAAATAAAAAGGTTATTGCAAATTTAAGCGGAAATAATATATTGTGTATCTAGTAGCTTGTTCTATGGGTAAATCGGTACAGATTGCTGCCTATGTCGATGACATTAGCATAATGTATCGTAGGACGAAAGAGGCAGCAGAAATATATTCACAATTAAAAACAGGGACAAGTGGGACCTGACTAGAAATAAATATTCAAAGTACTAAAAATTTTACACAGGCAAGAATTAGGGAAGAAGAGGCGCAGTTGAATTAAAGAAACGATATTTAAAGAGAAGACAGTTTCACATATCGCATGGAACAGAGGAGCCAGAAATTCAAAGAAAAATAGTAAAGGGTACCAAAGCTGATAGTAAAGGGTAATCCGCCGATGTGTTTCGCCCCAAAAACACACACTGCAGATCGAAAATGAAGGTCCAGAAATCTATTATCATACCAATAGTATGTCATGGATGATAATACAGCAGATAATAAGCATGGATGGTGACAGAAAATACAAAAAGAAAGCTAAAAGTTTTTCTAGCTTTCCCGGCTTAGCGTTTTTGAGAATAATAAAAATATCTCGACGTGTTTCGTTTATAGAAGTCTTCTTTTTGTTTTCTTATGAACATAGGAGCATATGCTTGGATGAAGTTGAAATTAAATACGCTTGCTTTAAAGTGTACATGTGTTATTTGGTAGATGAATATACATATCTGAGTCAAAATATCAAGGTAAGCAAAGAAAATCAAACTACCGAAATAGGCAGACGTGTAAAAATGGGATGGGCAGCATTCGGAAGACTCTCATACGTACTTAAAAAAAATATACCTTAAAGACTGCGAACCAAAGTGTTTAATTCCTGTATCCTACCTGTACTTACATATGGAGGTCAAACCTGGACATTTACTATAATAAACATGAAGAAGATTAGAAAAACTCAGAAAGGTATGGTGAGACAGATTCTGGGTATCTCACTTAAAGACCATAAAACCAATGAAGACATTCGTAATAGAACAAAAGTAAAAGATGCTGTCGAACAGGCAGCTAAACTAAAATGGAAATGAGCTGGATATAACGAACGCCACTAATTCCCGAGAAATCGGGAATTGGTGGCCAAAAGACTACGAGGAAGACCGCAAATGCGATGGAGCGTCGATATTAAAAGAACTGCAGGACCAATGTGGAAACGTCTTACAAACAACAGAGAGATGAATGGAAAGAATTAGAAGAGGCCTATATCCGGCAATCTAAATAGAGTGAAAGGCTTAAAAAAATGTTATTTGGTTGTTTAAAGCATTATATTCAAAAACCAAATCATTAGTGTTGTTTTTGAAAGAACTGCAACTTCGTTGTGACTACAATTTTTTGAATTTGAATAATAGACCATTTAATCGTCATGATAAAAATATCCTTATACGTACCAGTGTGCTTCAGGTCGGCCATCTAATTGGCCACTAATATGTTACATTCGATTACTTTTTACTGATTATGGCTAACTTGCCAATATGTAGTAGAGCTCTTATGTCCGCAGTGTCTTTACAGGTGCTGTGTCGTTCTTTGATAGAATTATCATCACAAGAAGCTGATCTGGAATGCACCGAGTAGTTCAGATCTGTATGTTCAGTAGTCTATTTTTCACTGTCTGCTCTTAACTCAGAACATTGCCAAACTTTTTGATTGTCAGACATAATATACTCGGTAACTAACATTTCGTATTGCTTATGGGAGTGCTAATGTAGTATGGTCCCATTGCTTTTTGCATCGCAATTTCGTAACCGGTTAAAACGATATTTGATTACCGCGTATAAACGTGTAATAGCAAGTTTATGGGAAATTATTTTCTTCCAGCCTTGACTATTAATAACACAGCTCTTTACCTATGCCATATCTTCGGTTGGTCCGTTACGAATATTAACGATAGTAGCCGTTACCATGACTATTTTGACTTTGTTGACTGCTGCCCTAAAAAGTCCGGTAGTTGTTAAGCCAGACTTCACGGTCCACGGGACCTTATTCACACCTATCCTGAATATTTTAAGGATATTCTCCAAGATTCTCTCTCGGGTGAGAGAGGAAGAGAGAGGGAGAGAGAGAGATTAATTTAGAACATCTCCACGCAATCTGGAACGGACACGGTTTTATTGATAGCAATATTCTTCTTTTTGATGTGCCTATCTGTTACGAATGTTGGCGATCATTATGGCAATCTTTATCTTATCTGCAGCAGCGCGGAAAAGCTGCACAGATGTTGTATTGAACCAGATTCTGAGGTTCTTTAACCAAGATGTTCTTCTTCTTCCTGGACCTCGTTTTCCAAATATTTTTCCTTGCAGGATGGCTTGAAGGAGAGTATATCTGGATTCATTTCGCATAATATGTCCGAAGAACTGTAACTTTCAAGATTTGATGGTGGTCAGTACCTCTCGGTTCTTATTCATTCATCCAGATAGTTTTCGACTTATCGAAATTAATTTCAACCACAAGAAAGTGGTTGAAATTTCATTTCGAGTCGAAATTAATCTGACATGACTGACTGGACTGGGAGAAGTGAACTTAGGTTCAGTTTAAGTAGGCGGTGTTTTGATCCTTGCAAGGAAAACTGAGGCAAAAAGTATCAATATGGCTGTGTTTTACGGACATTTGCTAGTTTTGGAGGAATTAGAGAGGTTAGATATCCGACGTTCATAACGGAGGATAAGAAGAATGTTACGGGATACTCAAAATTCTTTTTCACTAAGTGATGCTCAATTTAGGCAGCAATTTCGGCTTAATAAACAAGCTGCAAATTATTTAATAAGGGTATTAGAACCATATTTGGAAGAAGGTGTTTATGTCTCTAGGATACCCAAAATGTTTAGGGTTAGTATTACTAAGCTGCAGTAAATTTAAAAATATATTAGAATATAACCACTAAGTCAAATCTTAGTGGTTATAACTTAAGGATCTCCCACATCGCCTTTTTTTTTCTTGCCATCTTTTCTTTCAATTCAAAATATAATTGAGAATGGCCAATATTTATGATTTAACAACTCAAACAAGAAAAAAAAGACGTTCACGTAACGTAAACAAAACAAACATTCAACAAGCGTAGTGCAGCCAATAAACAACAGGGCCAACCCAAATTTTCAGCAGTGTCAAAATGATAAAGTAAATATCCCCAGTTTTAACTACAATCGAAATGAATGAGAATCTAGCGATTGCGACTGTCATGGCGTAGTCGCTTTTAAATTTCGACATCGAAATGAAATAGAATCAGGGCCCTGCTATTAAAAATAGTCCTGTTTGTGCTCATATTTAATTTTATTACGATTTGTTCTAATACTAAGTTGAATAAATTCGTCGATAGCGAATAGCTCTATTCACTGTGAACTGTCTGGAAAAGCTTCCTTCCATTGTTACCCTATTTATCGTGTTCCTAAGCGTCATTTTCATTAGCCTTATAAGCTTTTCTGGTATTTCTAATGTTCTCATAGCCTTATATAGCATCGTTCAATTTAGGTAGTCATATGCTTGTTTAAAATTAATAAATAGCATGTGTAATCCTAAGTTTTGTTTGTAGCTATTATACTGTATTAATTATAACATACATATTTGATCAGTAGTTGTTCTTCCTGATCTAAAAGCTCTCTGGTATCTCCAATCACTTGTTATCATATTTTATTAATCTTTTCCTTATAATTTTTGCAAGTATTTTATAGACTACTGCTAATAGTGCTATACCTCTATAGTTTTCGCACTCCGTTTTATCTCCTTTTTTTATAGATAGGACACATAAGAACGCTATTCCATTGTTTTGGCATTTCTTGCTTTTGCCAAATTATTAGTGTCAAGTGAAATATCCTTTTCTTTATTCTTTCGCCATCTTCCTTAAAAATCTCAGCTGGAATACCACTTTCTCCTGCACTTTTGTTATTTTTTGGGTCTCGTATTATTTCTATGACTTAATTCAAAGTTGGTTCCTCGCACGTCCCTTATTCATCTTCTTGCCAATTCTCATTTTCCTCAAGTTCCTCTTATTGGTCTGTATTTAATAGATCTTCGAAATATTCCGCCCATCTGTTTAATTTTTCTGTTGTTTCATCTAGAAGTAAACCTTCTTTGTTTCTGCAATACTGTGGATTATTCTTTCTATTTTCTCTGGATTTCTTAACTTCTTGGTAGAAATTATTTACCTTTTTTGTTTATGTAGACTTCTTCTGTTTTTCAATTGATTTTATAGCTGTTCTCTTTTCTTTTTTCTGCAAATTCTTTTCACTTCTCTTTTTCTTGCCACATAGTTTTCGAGCGCATTTTGTGTATTTTCCTTATCTCTTTGTAGTTTTGCCCTATTTCTTCTTGCCAAAACATTCCTACATTCTTCATCGAACCAGTCTTGCCATCTTTTTATGTGCTCTTTTCCTATACACTTTTCCGCTGTTTTCGACATGGCTGTCTGTATGGTCTGGCACTCTGCATCTATATCCTGTTTGACGAGATTCTCTAGTTTTTTATTTGTTTCTTCCTCTAGTCTGTTTACAACTTGCTTCTCTTGAAGGCGCCCTAATTGGTAATTTAATCTATCTCTAACAGGTTTTGGTATTTTTGGTAGTTTTTTTTTAGTTTTGCTATTATAAGTGTATGGCCACTGTTGGTATCTGCCCCTCTGTAACTCCCGCAATCGATTATTGCCTTATCATGTTTGCTTTCAATTAGGACATGATCTATCTGATTTTTTATTTTTCCATCGGGAGAAGTCCATGTTACCTTACGAATGTCGGTGTGATCAAACCTTGTGCTAGCTATCTTCATTTTGTTGTCTGTAGCAAATTCTATTAACTTTTTCCCGTTTTCATTTGATTCCTTATGTAAACTTCGTCCCTCTGTTATTCTTCTTTATATTTCCTTTTTTCCGACTTTCGATCAGCAATGATTATGTTTATATCGTATTTTTGTATATTCCCTATTAGGGTGCTTAGCTTTTCGTAGATTTCTGTTTTGGTTTCTAAGTCTTTATCTTTAGTGGGCGCATGTACATTAATGATACTGATCTCCCTATACTTTTCTCTTACTCTCAAGTAACATATTCTCTCTGATATTGGTACAAAATATACAACTGCATTGTTCACTTTCTCGGACACCATGAATTCCACTCCAAAATATCTGTTGATCCCCCACTTTTGGACAGTAAGCTCTTTCCTATTTTTATTATTTCATTTCCCAGTTGTTTTGTTTATTGCAGGGCAAGGATATCTATTGTATATTTTTCCATAATTTGTTTTAAGTTTCTAAATGCTCCCTGCTCATAAGTACCTCTCATATTCCAAGTCCCAATTTTTATTGTATCCTTGGATTGTTGCCTTTTTTTTGTGTTTATTTTCCATGATCGTATTCCTTTGCCTTGCTGTTTCGGTATCATATCTTCCCAGTTGTTTTTCTTCCACTAGTTTTTGGCAATTTTTCTTTGGTATTTTCTATTAGTTGTTGTTTTTCTTCATCCCATATCCATTCTTTCCCATTCACGAACAATTTCTTATATCCTATTTGTGTCTGTTTTCCTTTACTTTTTTCTTCCTTTGCTATTATAACTATTTCTTTTTGTATTTCTTTTTCTTTTGCAGTCAGGCAATATTTATGTAGATGCGATCTTTATGATACTTCAACTTACTTTTTCTATTTAGTACCTCAATTTTATCCGTGAAAGTTTCTGTTTCTATGGCGAAGACTGTTTCTCCTATTTTTGTTGCGTTCCTCAGTTTTATTTGCGCCTGCAGTTCTTGTGATATGAATGTTTCCATGCTTTCTTTTAGTTTCATATCATCATTTGTATCTATTTTTAAACCCGATATAATCAAACTTTTGGTGAAAAGGTGAAATCATTCAAAGCTAAAAACGCGAAAACAATTCAACGCGATGTATTTAGTAAAACTCTATCCTCTCTGTATACTATTACATATTAATATTCTACTGTTCATTTGCTTCTTATTTTAAACCCTAAGGACCTGGAAATCATTACCATGGTGATTTGAGCTGTAATTCAAATTATACCAGTTACAAACTACTTTCTGGTTTGAATTTTACGACTTTAGTTCTCACTCGAATGAAAGAGATTTGCGACCGGGATGAACTTTTGTAATTGATTTAAGCAGGTACAAAATCTCAAACTATTGCAAATTGAATTCCTTACCACCGGCAATAGTTCTGGCTTTAACGCAGAAATCTACGAATAAGGAAGAACACTGTATTTATAGAGTTGAAAAAGTTAACACTATCTCTAAAATTCTCAGGTTGATCATATATATTTTTTTTAAGGACAAAGTTGCATCCACTCAAAAGTTATTAGCCACGTCTCCGTGACATGTTTAACAATTTAATTTTATGTAACATGTTTATACATTTTAAGTAACCTAATAAATTTTCCAAAACAAATTTTTTATCAAGTAATACTTTCGGGTTATTTGGAAAATTGTGATAATATTTTCCAACTTATTGATTAGCAAGTCGTGCGGTATTATAGGACATACCTTGAAGAAAACAAGTCGTGCTGTTGGTGTAACTAATCTTTTTGCTCTGACAATTTTACCGTGTATTTCAATTTGGCCATGATTATTCATAGAATTATCCAAAATTTGTTTATTGGATAAGTATATCCATATGCGATTATTAGATAATCTAGCTAGAAGAACAGATTACATTTTTCGGTAGAATTTTATTTCCCAGTGGAAGATGGTAGTCGTGAAGTATGGTACATTAAGTTAATAAAAATAAATCCGTAAACTAATTTTTCGAAACCAAATTCAGATTTATGTTTTAATCTGTGTCTTCTAAGACTTGCAAGGCAAAACAAACGTTGATAAAGATGTTATTAGAGACATGGGGAATCTAAAATTGCATTCCACAACATATCTCCTCAACTAAGCAAAAATCCTTAGCGAATTGGTTTCTAGTACTCATAAAGAGTATACCGGGATAAAAGAAAAAGGACAGTTAAGATTTGATTTCACGTATAGTGCGTCTATATATCCTCTTATACGTATTTCACCCTAAAAGGGATCATCAGAGACAAATACTCACAGACGCTCTGAACGTGAAAACAAATCTTTCCTGTCTTGGGAAGTAACTCTAACATGGCTTCGTATGGACGCAAATGGCGACATCTAATAATAAATCCTTAAACTAATTTTTCGAAACCTTTACGTTCCCTTTACGTACTTTAGATTTTATGTGTCTAATAACATCTTTGTCAACGTCTGTTTTACCTTGCAATTCTTAGAAGACACAGATTAAAGCATAACTCTGAATTTGGTTTTAAAAAATTAGTTAACGGATTTATTATCGGATGTCGCTATTTGCGTCCATACGAAGACATGTTAGAGTTGCTTCCCAAGACAGGAAAGATTTGTTTTTACGTTCAGAGCGTCTATGAATACCCGTCTCTAATGATCCCTTTTAGGGTGAAATACGTATAAGCGGATATACAGACGCACTGTACGTGAAATCAAATCTTAACTGTCTTTTTCCTTTAATAAATATAATTATCTGTTGTTTGGAGGAAAATTGCAGTTTTGACGCTACTGAAGAATATTTTTGTAAGGAGTATATTTGACTTTTATGTTCTTGAGTTGTAGAACTGTTGTTTGATACTATTTTTGATTTCATTTGGATAAGTATGACGTGAAAAGTAAATACGATCTAGCAAACCTGCCGGTAATCGTCAGATTCGTTTACAATTTGCCAAAATAAACTTCTTCTTCTCATGGTGCCGTGCACCTATAGTGCGTTGGCGAATTATCTTAAGGTCAGACGTCTGTCTTTTGCGGCATGCAAAAGTTCGCCAGTGTTAGTTACGCCTGTCCAGTTCTTTATATTTCGCAGCCACGACATTTGTTTGCGACCTACTCCTCTCTTGTCCTCAATCTTTCCTTGGATAATTATGCGTATTTTTCCCCTCTCAGGATATGGCCCAGGTATCCAATCTTTCGTGCCTTGATCAAGCTGAGCAGTTCTCTCTCAGTATTTGCTCTTCTTAGGACTTCCTCGTTTCTCACCCTATCGGTCCATGGTATGCGGAACATTCTTCGCAAGGTCCACATTTCGAAGGCTTCCAACTTGTTAATGGAAGATATTTTCAACGTCCATGTCTCCATGCTGTATAACAATATGGACCATACATAGCACTTAACCATTCTATAACAGAGATTGAAGGAAAGATTGCGGTTACAAAGTAGCGGTTTAAATTTAAGAAAAGCTTGTCTTGCTTGTTCGGTACGGCATTTTATTTCTTGTTGAAGATCCCATTGGTCATTTACCATCATTCCCAAGTATTTGAATGTTTTCACTTGCTCGATTGGAGCATTGGATCAAAATAAACAGGGTATCTTATTTAAATTAAATAAATTAAATTAATAAAATAAAATAAATTGAGGGTATTTCTGGTGACCCGGAAGTAAAATAGTAACAAAAATATGGCCTCAGACGCGTTATGTATCATCGCACTTGCATGCAAAATTTGATAAATGGCTTCTATTTTGTTTTAAATATATTTAGTTGGTTCCATACTTTTTCTCAACTATGTATATAATATGTTTACCTTTGGACAAAATAATAATAATCTTGTAATTGCGTAGGCGCAAAATTTCGGGCCAATGCTTTTTAAATTCATTTTTTTCAAATTCTGAGAAAACGAATAAGTATTTTTGAAAAACTTGAACGCAGAATAAAAGACTACATTATTACCGAGGGCAAAAATTCCCTTAGAATAAACAAAAAGTTTTTTTGAATGAGATATTTGAAATAAAAACTCACACTTAATTTTTTCTTTTTTTTTTCAACCCCGTAACTTACTAAAATAAACATTATAAAAGTTTTCAGGAACTTTTGGCCCTCAGTAATAATGTAATCTTTTATTATGCGTTTAAATTTTTCAAAAATACTTATTTGTTTTCTCGGTATTCGGAAAAAATGAATGCATTTAAAAAGCATTGGCCCGAAATTTTGCGCCTATGCTCTTAAAATTCATGTGATCGATCTTATTTATCAAAAATATTCATTTAGTTAGCTTTTTAATGTTTAACATGTTATTAATATTTACCTTGTTTGGTATTTAGATTTTTACACAAAAGATTTTAATATGCGTATCAAGTTAAATATTTATTATATTTATATGGGATCAAGCCAAAATCGATTGTAATGAAAATTATATTTTTAACTAATATTTGACGTTTTGTTTTCTGCGAAGAAAATTCTGTGAAATTTTATAACCAACAAAGTTGTTAGCAGGTTATGACAATTTTTTTAAGTATACATTTTTGCAAACCTTAGTTAAACATGTAATTTTTGTTGCAATCAATTGTGGCTTAAACATTTAGACTTAGCAATGCCACAAGAAAACATTTTCAGAACCAGGCTTATCTATATTGCGTATGAAACTATTTTGCACCTAGCTTCAATAATTTTATTTACAGCTAGATGCTTTGGTTAGTTTTACGATATACTCCCAAGCATATAAAAACGTGACACTTAATTACTTGTTGATAATAGTAATACCTGCCCACATAAGGGAGATGTCCCTTGGTGACTTGTCCACCTTCCTAGAAATGGTAGGATGGACAATCAGCTAAGGACGACAGGTCCCTGGAGGATGCCTAATGGCTCAATTGTGTCTTAAGTGTGGTGGAACTTAATTCGCCCTCTCTACTCTACAGATACAGATACACAATAGTAATACTTTAGTGTGCCCTCCAACAAGGCTTAATATGACGGCTACTTCTGCAATGTGTATAATTTTGTTCAGCTGTTTTTCGCTTTTACTCTTTCGATGAAGATTTTTGCTTTTTACATCTAACGAACTGAGAACCAATAATACATTTTTCGACCAAAACTTGACCATTAAACTTCAGTATAAATATACATTTGAAAACTCCAGGGGACACAAATCTGTGATTTATTTTATAGTCACTAATAGGAAAGAAGATTTCATAGTCACTAAATCACCGAGGAAAAATTCAGTGTCGAATCACTGTGGAACGACTCTACTAGAGAAATGTACCAAAAGAAGGTTAGCACAAACGATACAGCTGAAACAAATAGATGACATCAAAGATATAAACGCGAGCTGGGAGAAAATTAAAAACAACGTTGAAGAAGCAGCAACAGAAGCTATAGAAAAATGCAAAGTCATACTGAACAAAAGAAACAACAACAATACACCTTGGTTCAGAAAATAAATAAAAGAGAAATGTTAAGAGAAACGAGAGGCCTATACGAAGTACAAAACATCAAATACTTCATAATCCCAAAACAGATGAAGAACAAAAAATAAACACTGGAAACAGTTTACAACAAGTATGGAAAACAACTTCTACGGTATACAAAAACAAATTTGGAGATTCATAAGAAACCAATGGAAATAAATGACAGAATTGAAGGAATACTGATGAGACTAGATGAAACTGTTTAAAGGAGAGGAAAATAAAAAATCAACACAATAATGTACCTGCATTAAGACACGAAATAGAAATCAGTTTTTAGGAAGTAGAGATAGCCATAAATTTACTCACAAATAGAAAGTCACCAGGACCAGACGAAATAACTAACGAGCCTTAAAACATGGAGGAGAAAGTATAACCCTAGAGATGACAAAACTTACACAAAATCTGATATTGCACTGCTAGATACCAGACGCATGAAGAAAAACATAATGATACCAATGTTCAAGAAAGGAGATAAAGAAGACCCTAACAATTCTAGAGGTATAAATCTACTGAACACCGCACTTAGCTTACCACAAAAGTCCTAACCAACAAAATCAATAAACTAATAACTTTTTCAGATGAACAACAAGGATTCAGATCCGGAAGATCTGATATTTGTACTACGGCAAATCACAGACAAGGCCATCGAATACAACAAACCAGCATATTTATGTTTTATAAACCTGACAAAGGCTTTAGATTGCATCCCAGTCGAAGACGTCTTAAACCTACTGTATAAAAGAAACATACCAATCAATATCATACAAACCATCGCAAACATCTACTTCCATAATCGAATACAGGCAAAGATAAATGGAAAACTAACACAGTGTATATAACACACTTCTCTTTAATATAATAATAAACGAAATAATACAAGCAGTACGTAAAGGTCATGGTTACAGAATGGGGAACAAAGAAATCCAAATACTATGTTATGCAGACGACGCTGCATTAATCGCCGAGACAGAAGACGAGCTAAAAAGATTAACACACATCTTCAATACAACAGCCAAGAAATACAATATGATAATATAAACAGAAAAAAAACCAAATGTATGACAACATGTACGTAAAATCAAAATTAATGGGAAAATAATAAAACAGGAAGCAAGGTTTAGATATCTGGGAATAGATATAACTAGTTACGGAGATGTTGAAGAAGAAGAACGGCAACAAAGCTTGATGACAGAATCTGAAAGAACAAACACCTAAGACAAGACACAATAACAAGACTCTATAAAGCAGCAATTAGACCTATATTAACATACACGGCGGAGAGAAGACCCGACACATCAAAAACGAGACGACTACTAGAAAGAACATAGATGAAAATACTCCGACGAATATCAGGGAAAGGTCTGTTGGATAGGGAGAGAAGCGAAAACGCAAGAGGAGCATGCAATATAGAAGACATAAATGGATGGGTGACAAAACGAAAACAGGAGTGGAACGAACACATTATTAGAATGGCAGAGGATAGGATAGAACGAATAGCACGATATAAGTCACCAAATGGACGAAGAATATTGAAGCTAATATTGAAGAAGAAACAGGCTTTAAAGCCTATATACAAGAAGGAAGAAGAAGAAGACATCTATTAATATTTTTGTGTTTCTCTTTTATTGCGCTTTTATATTGACGATAACCGTTTTTATATGACACTGCGATTTCTATGTATTTTTTCCGCCGACAATGTCGAATGGTGGATTAATAATATGCGAGTCCTTAACAATATAAGTATATAGGTATTTTACTTGAAATAATTTTATTTATTTCTGTATAACTTTGTGAAACAAAACAAAAACAAAACTCTGAAAATAAAAAGGATGGCTTTAAGAAACTCTTTTTTTGTTGTTTAAGAGTTTTGATCTTTATAATAAGCTTTCTCAAATAGTTAAAAGTTGTTCATCTGTGTGTTTATATATATAAATATATATATATATATATATATATATATATATATATATATATATATATATATATATATAAGGTTCTTGAACTCCTAAGTGGAGCATAGAACTTCAGTGAAAACGCGCCATCGGGTTTTATTTTGCGCTAAGGCCTTCACCTCACTCCAAGACTTTCCTTGGCCGCTTATCTCGTCCATGATGGATCTTCTCCAAGTTTGTACTGGGTGACCTCTTTTTCTTTTTCCTTGGGGATTCCACTCTAGGGCAGTCTTTGCGATACTGGAACTATTTTTTCGGAGTGTGTGACCGATCCAGTCCCACTTTCTAGACTTAATTTCATTTTATACCCTCTTTTGTTCGGTCAGGTGTAGCAGATCTTCGTTTCTGATGGTGTTAGGCTAGAATATACGAACAATTCTTCGTAGACATTTGTTAACAAAGACCTGCAGTTTGTCTGTGAGGGTATTTGTCACTTTCCAAGTTTCACATCCGTAGAGTAGAACAGACATGGCATTTGATCGGAATATTCGGATCTTTGTCCTTGTAGTATACTCGCCAGATCCCCAAGCAGGGTTGAGCGTGCTGAAAGCTTGTTGGGCTTTTCGTATCCTCATACGAATATCGTCTTCTGTACCTCCGTTTTCTGTTATGACACTTCCAAGATACGTAAAGTTTTCCACATTTTCAATCTGCATATTGTCGATAGTAAATAGCGTGTTGTTCCTTGCATTTATTTTCATGGACTTGGTTTTACTAATATTGATTTTCAAACCTATTTTATTGGCTTCAGTGGAAAGTGTTTCCAATTGGTAACGGTAATAAAAAAGAAACGGAGAAAGCACGCATCTCTGTCTAACTCCAGTAAGTACGTCGAATTCGTCACTGTAGATCCCACTGTGTGTCACGCTTCATTTCGCATCAGTATATAGTGACTTTATAATAGAAATAGAAATGTACAAATGTTTAAAAGCTAATTATTTATTAAAAGCACCAATAGTTAGGTACTTTTTATGGATATTTTTTTATATATTGTATATTTTTATTAAATGTAGGTAATATATTTAAAGTGAAATTGTTATTTTTATCTTATTATGTATTAATGTTGTCATAAATTGATTATTTTTCTGTATATTAGGGCTTTCCCTATTTTGAATAAATAAATTTCTTTTTTACTTTTTAAGACGCACTGTATTTGCAATACTTAAACTATATATGATATAATTATTCATCGAATTAAGATCGAAACCAAAAGTTGTCGGATGATAGCTATAAAATATTGACCGGAGTGGGTGGAATCATTGCTAAATAATATATCAAATTATATCGATGATCACTACTCCGGAGGCACTTTGTTGCAAGTAAATAAAGACAACTGAATTGAAATCAAATGTTTAATCCTTAATAATATATAAATGTATAAGTTAGCAGATAAATCAAAGATTAATCGATTTAAACAGGCCCGGAGTAATCCACATTAGCTAAAAATAACCATAATTTTCGACAATAATTTAACTGGAGAATACTGATATACTTATAGAGATAATTATTAAAATATTTTAAAATTTTCAGAATATTTGATTGAAAAAAAAATGTAATTTTTGTGATGGGATTATTCACAGATACAGATAAGGAAGTCCTGGCAGCAAGTAATCATCTCAAATGTGACACCTCATTAACCAGTAAACCAACTTACTGGCCAACAACGGATCTGAGTAAAATTCCCAATTTTATAGATTTCTTTGTATTAATATAATAGTTATACAAACTACATTCATGACGAGGCATTTGACACGAATTCCGATCACTCGCCAATAATTCTTACTTTGAGTGAAACTTTGAGATATTCAGAATTATATTCTGAATGAAAATTGGCCAAAACTCCCTAATAAAAGATTCGACTGTTTCAAAAGAAGTTTCAAAATCAAACTCAAACAAATCATTTTTCTTGAAATTTCTATAACAGAAGAAAAACTTAATGAAGAAATTAAACTTTTTGTAAAAAATATTCAGCGCCCTGTATTGGATAATACCTCTTCAGTTATTCCCAAAACAAAGAGTAATAATTACTAAGATGATAAATCAAAGCTAAGAAGAAAAATACAACAGACTAGGGTCCCTTGACAAGTTTCTTCTTGCAGCAGACTGTTAAAGTTCCTCCTAGAGATAATACAGCTCTTATCATACAACACAACGTCTTTTATCAAAACTTGACAGCAATTCTTGCAAAAACTAAAAGAAATAGATTACAATTCCAAAAATATGCTAATCAATTTTTTGATGTCACCAAACTTTTCACCAATATACTAGTGGAGAAAACTTTAAAAATGATAAAAAGTAAATTAGAGATAGATAATACATTTGACAACAAAGACCAAACTAAATGTGTCAGCTCTCATGGAGCTACTAAAACTTTGCACAGATAACACTTACTTTTAACGAGATAATGATCTCTATAAGCAACAGTTTAAATTGGCCATGGGCTCATCCTATTCTGCATTACTAGCAGATATATTCATGGAGGATTTCGAACAGAACATTGTACACAGTATGAGGGAGATATGTAGATGATGTGTTTTCCATTTTGTTTCACTGGCCAGAAGTATTAAATAAATTTATGATAGATATCAACAATAAAGAAAAATTAATCAAATTTACCAAGGAAAAAGAAAACAACAATTCACTTTCTTTTCTGGATGCGCCAATCACAAAAGAAGACATAGGATATGAACCAAAGTTTACAGAAAACCAACCGAGACCAACAGATACTTAAATTACCACTCTAATCACATCGTAGACGTAAAAAAGGGATGATTAAATCATTACATGAGAGAGCCCGAAGAGGCTCTCTCATATACTAAAAATGCCTTTACTGAAAATGCATTTCAAAAAGAAAATAAATCTGCTAACATATCTTTTGGCAAATAATGACTACCTATTTTTATTAATAATCAAGATTTTCACAAGATTGAAGAAAGGAAACAAGAAAACACTACAAGTAATCCAGAAACACTCACAAGAAGGGATCCAAAGATAACAATAATACCATATGTAAAGGGCTTATTAGAGAAATTTAAAAGGATAGGAAACATTATTTAAAACAGCTAACTGATATCTATCCTATCCAAAAACAAATCCAATAACACACTCACATTCCTGTGAATGCCACCATTTCTACGTGTGAGAAACGGCAAGACCACTAATTGTCATCATAACGACCATGAAACATATATCAAAAATATAAACTTCGACAAATCCCAAATATGCAATGCTGTCTGTTACAACGAGCATAGGCTACAATGAAAAGATGCATTAGTAATTATAAAAGAAATAGGCATGAAAAAGAAAAAAGTCAAAGAAACAGCACTCATCTTGCTTTAAATAAAAATGTGTAGCAAACCAAAGAGTAAAAGAAAGTTGGAGACCACCATCCATAGGCGTGGGAAGTTTTTTTTTAGTGTGGGTTCCAATGCTGAAAATCGCGCTCCCCCCACCCATATATTTTTTCTTAATTTTCAGCAATATTTTCATATATGAAAGCTAGTTTTGAATTGTTTAAAATAATTTTTTAAATTCAAAATATATTTGTTAGAACAGTAAATTTTTGAAATGAGTTACGTTTGTTTTTATATTAAATTATTGCTTGACCATAAGAAGAATATGTGTAGCCACAGTCACCTATTTAAAAAATACGTTAAAAATTCGACTACTTCTAACTACACTATCTTGCTCCAAATATAGAGCAAGTTCTTGTTCAACAAAAGGCACCAATAAATATTTCATACAGTCTTGTAGCATTAATGTACGAAATATCGATTTTATTATGCTAGCTTAGAAAAAGTTCTCTCAAAATTACAACTTGTTACAAGAATTGTGGTAAACTTTACCATTAGTTGGTTAAACACTGGGAACATCGATTTTCTATTATGCTAAGACATCCAATCGAGCCAGTCGATCACTTTTGTTGATGGAAAATTTTTAATTTGTCTTGTTTTTAAAAGTTTTACTTCAGCTTCTAATTCTAAAAAATTTTAATCAAAATATCCTAAGGTATTTTAAGGATATTGACTTGATTTCCTAGCTCGTCCATATTTAAAACGATATGATTTTGCCTACCGATTAAAGATATTTGTTTGATATTCTTGATCAAATTTATCGTTTAATGACTGAATCATTAGGTCTAAAAGCAGATGAAATACAAAGAGTTTCACTTGTTTTTTATCCTTGATTGTAAATGCATTGCCAGCACTATTGTCGAATCTAGTAGAAACTTTACGTTTTCTCAGGGTAGAAATGTCAATTTGAAGCCTATCATAAGTGTCTTTTGGTTTGGAATAAATATTATTAAATATAGATGGTCCGATCCTTAATTCTTTTAAAGCAAGCGCTAAGTTCCAAACTTCTTATATTATAGCTTAAAAAATATCTGTTTGGTGGTTAAAGTAATTTGCTAATTTTAACAACCATTTTGAGAGTTAGATGCATTGTTTCCAAACACATACCTAATAAAATCAAAGGATTTTATTTGATGTGGTATTCTTTTACTGTTAGCTCTAGCTTTTGCATCAGTTGCGTCATCAACTGTCTCTCCAATAGCTTCTATAATTGATTCAAGTTGTAATCAGAATAAAGTGAGGCAATGAGCATAGCAATGGATATACAAAAATTTTAATATTTTTCTCTTTACATCTTTTCTTTACACCAGTGAAGTTTTATGGCATCGCTGAAGCTCCGTCAAAGCATAGGTATACCTTTAACATTCTCCGTTCAGAAACATTTATATCATGCAAATTAGAATTTATTATTTCAAAAACGGTTTTGAATCTAGTATACTTTAACGGATATATATAAAAACAATAGCAATCTGCTCGTTGTGTGTGACGAAACGTTCATTGCGTGTGATCAGAAGTGTCGTTTTCAATCTCAGAAAGAGGCTGCTGTTTCACTTCCTTCTGAATATCCCTTACCTTTTTTAAAGAACGTAAAGTATAATTTTGAATGTAGTTGATAAGATAAGTGCAGTTTTTTGGGGCCGCATCCAAGTATGCCTTAACTGTAAGGCATACATATATTTAATTGTACAATTTTAAGAAACAATCCTATGTCATTGATTTCTTCCATTTTATCATGACCACCATCTTTTACTAAAACTGTAATTATATGAATTGGTTTCCTCATATAATCTAAAGTTATCGTTTCTTCTCTCTGCTTTTAATTCAGCCTCTTT
The DNA here is from genome assembly GCF_040954645.1 of Diabrotica undecimpunctata. Lineage (NCBI taxonomy): Eukaryota > Metazoa > Arthropoda > Insecta > Coleoptera > Chrysomelidae > Diabrotica > Diabrotica undecimpunctata. The sequence continues at coordinate 42,184,680 of NC_092806.1, forward strand.
TTCCGTTTGGATTTGAAGATCTACGGATTTATTCACGTTATAACTCGAAGTTACTATTCCAAATTTATGGCAACTTGTATTTTGATGCATTTTAAATTGTTCTGTAGCTTTATTCCATGGTGAAATTCCACTACAAATAAACGCAGTCCACTTTATTTTAATTTCGCAAAATGTTCTCCTGTGTCTTTTACTTTGGTTTTGCTTCTAATCCATTTGTTTGTTTTTTTGTCTACAAGTCTCACCCCGAGCATTGATCTTTCCATCGCTTTCCACATTAGACTTAGTCAGTATCCACGTCTGTGAACCATACGTGAGTATAGGGAGGATACACTGATCGTAAATTCTGGTTTTCAAATATTGTTCTATTTTAGTTTTTTTCAAGATCCAACTCAGTTTTCTAAATCCTGACCATGCTAACCTTATTCTTCTGGTAATTTCGGCAGTTTGATTTTCTTTGTTAACTTTCATTATTTGTCCAGGTAGATGTATTCGCTTAGATGTATTTGTCATTATTTTTGTTTTTTACAAGTTCACCTTAAGACCCACTTTTTCCGAAGCTTAAAATAGTTGCGTCATCATGGTCTGTAGTTCTTCGAAACTTGTAGCGAATATTACAATGTCATCAGCGTATCTCAAATGACTCAGTTTTCTTCCATTAATATTTAACATTAATAACAAATGTTAACGGAAATGTTATTTTATTGTAGTTCGTATACTTTACTCCATAGTAGTGCCATTGTCCGATTGGGCCGACGCTAACGCGACGCTGCTAACGCGACGTTATTAGCGCTCGTATAGAGCTGCGAGCGCTAATGTAGTCGCGTTAATATATACTCGTTAATACTAAGCCCTTAGTAGCGAGCAGTTTACGCGTTCCACAAAGCTCACATCAAGTTATACGTAGCGCTGACAACGCGGATAAAGTGAATTCAACGCGACTCAACTACAGTCACATATAACTTAGAAATTATGCGCCGTGTTTTCCGCGTTATTAACGTGATGACTGATGACAGTAGTTTTCGTATAACAGCTCCCTAAATTCATGCTATACAATATATAAGACTAATTATGGAGGTACACAAAACGAATGAATAAGAAAAAATTGCAGATAAGTTTCGACTTTGTTAATTGACATCAAGCACATTGTTTATGATTAGGTTATTTGCATTATAAGTAAAAAAACAATAAAATACATAATTTTAATTATAATTATTATTATCATGTTCTCCCAGAAAAAACAAAGCATTCAAATATAAGCTGTACCAGAAAACAATAGCTTTAGAATCATATTAACGAATACAAAATAATTTGTAAAATAAAACTGTTTAGCCACCTTTCGATTATGAATGCAAATAAAAACGACATAAAATATTTTACATATAACTTAACTGATTATTTGATCTGTTTTAGATCCTGTCCTGTTAAATAGGAATGTAACTTAACCAGAGGCCAGTGCAGAAGACGAAACGAGATATTATATTAAAATAACGAGTAACAACAGTGATGTTTGTTTTAACATCTCGGTGTGCGGCGCCTACAGCGTTGAAGGCGTTGTTACGATAATCAGTTGTTTCGCGTACTAAATCATGACCAAGACCAAACCAAACCATGTCCAGAGCCGATCGAGAAACTGAACTTCATTCCCTCCCACTATTCATAAAGCCCACCTTTGATCTTCAGATTGCTTTCCTTCCTACTAGGCCAGTCGCTTCCTTAATATCCTACTGCAGATTTGTGCTTACCATATATTAGAAACAGTAACTAGCTGCTAGCAAAATGGTAAATAAATCACAATATGTATAGAGATAATTGTATAACAAAACAAATTTCACTCGTATAATGACAGATGTTTATTTGTTTTTGTGTATTTTAGTACAAAACAAATCATATTACCAATTGTTGCCAATTTTTTTAGTCTTCATTTACCATAAAGTTATATTACACTTTTTATTAATAATACTTTATAAATATTTCGACATTTTTTTAATTATATAAAAAATATCTGTTTTTTATTTAAAGAGCAAAAACAATGTATAATACAACTTTTGTAAAAATTTTGCATCCTAGAGTCTTCAAACTCAAAAAAAATTGATCCCATTTGGAATCATCTGGCGTTAGTGGTACCTCAATTATCCATTTTTAACACTTGATATAATGGTCTAGTGAAAAATTGACTATAATAGGAAATACTTTTATTATTGCCTTTATACTAATAAAAATTTAATTTTGTACATAGAAACTATAAAAACAAATTTTTATTATTGTTTAAACATAAAAAACATTGCACTTAGAATATTTTATTCTAGAGTAAGACTTTATACATAATTTGCAGCTTATGCAATTTTGATCATGTAGTGGCCAGTGTTCGAACATCTTGCACTGGTGCAGGATGCATTACTTGTCTCTTATTTGGTGTATTCTCTTGAGAAAGACGTCCTCGTTTTCTCGTGACGGAGATTCCAGCTTTGAGATTTGAATTGGGGAAGGGTGATGTGTTTTACTTATTTTTGTTTGCAGTGTCATCAGTACAGCAACCCGGAGTTGACAACACATCAATAACTCTAAACAATATGCTCAAATATAATCTTTTTGGTTTGATTTTGATTTTATATAGTTCCACAAGCATGTCATGCAAATCCACACCCCTATCGAAATATTATATTCTTTGACAATTGCTGGCCGTTCGATTTCTACACAGGTATTGCTCTTCATACCGTTTAAGAGCAGTAATTTTTTTTCCTGTCTATTTTTAAATCAGAGGATCCACGACGTTTTGCTATTAGAACTTTGTCTTCTGAAAAAAGACAACCTGCCAGTCGCCCACTTCTTACAGTCCCTGCAGCAAGGAAGCCCCGTTCCTTCAGACTATTAAGTAGATTATAAGATGTGAACCAATTATCCGTGAAAATCTTGAAATTCATGTGGTTCGGCAGATTTCTGACCAACTTCAGTACTATTTCCCCACTAATTCCAAGACCTGATTCATCTTGGACTGTTCCTTTTCTCATATATACCTTAAAATTGTATAGTATGCCGCTGTGTCCTGCTCCTGCAAAAACTTTTATGCCCCATTTATGAGGTTTATTTTTTATATATTGCTTTAGATTACTATGTCCTTTGAATGGTATAATAAACTTATCTATGATGTTGTATTCCTCAGGTTCTATCTTATTCATATTTTGCCGAACTTTTTCAATAAAAGGTTTTACTTTATATATTTTGTCATTGTTCCTAGACGAGACTTTCAAATTATCGTTGACGTAAAAATATGCTCGCAGTTTATCAAAACGATTACGTGACATAATATCAGCTATCGTATTATATCGCGTTTCTTCTGCCCAATACATTCTATACGAAGGAACACGAACAATTAGACTCAATACATGCATGCCTAAGAACTTCTCTATCTCTGCTGCATTTGTATCAATATTGTTACTATTTTTTTGCACAGAATACAAGTTTGTCTACTCAGCAAAATTTTTGAATAATGTCATTGTCACAGAATATTTTAAAATATTGGAAAGGCGTATAAATATTTTCATCAACCGGAAAATCACCACTGTATTTGCTGTTTACATCAATTAAATTGTTGTCTTGTCCAAGTTGGTTTTTCTATGCTTTTTTTCTTGGCATGACTTGTCTGTGGCTCTTGTGTAATTTCTTCAACAGTTTTTTCTTTCATATACTCTGTAACTTGGGTGTTCAAGCTATATTCAACAATATTTTCCAATAATTCTTCTATTTGAGTTTCTTCAATCATTTATTCTTCCAAAGTCTCCAAAGTTTCTCGTTATCAACATCAAATTCGATATCAGAGTCGCCAAGAAGATCAACTACATCTTCCTGGGACAGATTTTGCAATTCCCGAAAAGAAAGTTTGGTTTTGGTAGTTTTGAAAACACCATCCATCTGAAAAAAAAATATATTGTACTTTTGTATTTTATTTACAGAAACAAAATTCACACGACTTCCCAATGATGCCATTTGGAGACCTCCACAATGACCCAATTATTCCATTTGGATTCATTGATATTTATAATGTTTATATAAACAATATTGTAAACATAAGTAGTTTCCTTTGTCGCTAAAGCAGCAAACATTGCTATGATCCCAAATGGGATCATTTGACTGGAAAGGATTAGCAGTCGAGGAGATCAGAGACGAAGATGCCACTGAACCTCTAAAAATCATACTAACAAGCTGAATTTTGCCGAAAATATTTATTTTGGGACCCCAATAAAAATACATTAAAGTTTACCACTTTCACCAACGGGCTTCTCCCTAAAGCCCTCATCGTAGGGAGGTAAAAATGCAAAAAAATCGATTTACCAAGAATCTGCACGCCGTAGAAAAAAAAAGTTTTAAATTAAAAAATGTAGCTAAGATAATTTTAAACAACAATGTTTATTAGCACTTTTTGTGTAGAATGAACTGTTCTCTCACAAACAACGCTTGAAGCAACCGTCGATTTTGAATGTCAGTTACTCGCGCGATTCAATGTTGAATAAAATTTGTATCAGCTCGACGGTAATATTTCGATATCTTTTCATACAAGTGTCCTATCGACAAAAATACATATCAAATCTGCATTCTTTACCTTTAAAACGCATCTTGATTTTTGTTGATAGGACACTTGTATAAAAAGATATTGAAATATTACCGTGGAGCTGATACAAATTTTATTAAACATTGATTTCGCGCGCGTAACTGACATTCAAAATCGATGGTCGCTTCAAGCGTTGTTTCTGAGAGAACGGTTCATTGTACAGAAAAAGTGCTAATTAACCTTTTTGTTTAGAATTATCTCAGCTACATTTTTTATTTAAAATATTTTCCTCGGACATACAGACTCTAAGTAAATCGATTTTTGGCGTTTTTTGGCTCCTATGACGGGGATTTTAGGGGGAAGCCCGAGGGTAAAAGTGGTAAACTTTTTTGGATCTTTTTGGGGCCACAAAATGAAAATTTTGGGTGAAATTCAGCTTGTCGTGTGATTTTTAGGAGTCAACTCTCTGACGACTGGACGATAAAGCAATTCTCCGCAGTCAGCGATCACAGAAAAGTAAAAAGTAAAATTAGAATCGACAGTAAACTAGAAAGGAAAAATAAATTATGTACAAGGAAATAAAAAATATAAGCTGATTTGCTCATAACAAATAAAGAAAAATACAAAGAACAGTTAGATAAAACACTTAATAAGATCCTCGGACGTCCACAAGACACATCCTAGAATTACTGGAATTGCTACTGAAGCAGCAAATATAACTACTGTCCATTAAAAGAGTTGAGTTGGTAAACGCTCCCTAAAAGCCAAACAATTTCTAGAAAAGAGAAGAGAACTTATAAAAGCAAGAAAAAGGAATATCAATTAGTATATAGAAATAAATAAAACTACCAGAAAAATGGCTAAAGACACATGTGATCACAAAACCAGACTAGTGTAAAATATTATTAAAAGGAACAGAGTATGAAGGTGTAAACAAAACGACAGCACAAAAAGAAATTAAAAGTCTAAAAGGTGAACACCGAAATATAGAAAAAAAGAGAAAAAATATTAAACTATTTTATTATCCAGATTTAGTCATACGGCTCACACTCCTCTTAAGGGAAAAATTCACTCATCTCAGATACCTACGGTATCAAAAGGATTGAGCTTTGGTCGGACTCTTCCCGTGTTATCGAGCCCTAGGTGACTTGGTACGCTGTAGTATCTCCCAAAAATTTTCGTACACATCTGGACGTTGAGAATAGTACAGCTTTCTGCATGGTCTTGTAGAGATGTTCATTCAGACCTAGTTTTTTTTTTGTTTTCTAGGAGGTTCTTCAAAATGACTCCAGTAGTAGAAAGAATAATAGGTATTGCTTGGGTACTTTCCATTCTTAACTGTCTTCGTATTTGAATTTCCAGATCACTGTACTTGGCGATCTTTTCGTTCTGTTTAACACGAAGATTATTGTTGTTGGGTATCGCCACATCAATTAGTGTTATTTGTCTCTTAAGTTTATTACCTAGTATGAGACCTGGTCTATTATGTGCCACTGTTTTCTCTGTGAGCAGCGTACGGTCCCAGTATAGCTTGTAGTTGTCATTCTCAAGTATACTTTCAGGAACGTATTAATAATGATGTGGGAGATGGTGCCGTTCCTTATATTCAGTTGCAGCAAATGCCTGACAGTCCCCGGTAAGATGTTGGATTGTTTCTTGAGCTTGACATCCATATCGGCATTTGTCATTTTGGACCTGAGGGTCTTTGACGATATATTTCAGGTAATTTTTGGTTGGTATATTCTGATCCTGAATGGCGAGTAATTAACCTTCTGTTTCAGGAAACATCTTTCCTGATGGCAGCTAATAGTTTGACGCTATATTGTCGACATGGTCTTGACTGACCTCATTGGGATGTCGCCCGTGCAGAGGTTTTCCCATCCAGGTGCGCATTTTTTCGTCCTTAGTAAGATGGTTTATGAGCATTTCTGGTTCCCTCAGTTTGATTGGTGTTGTATCACCTACTGCATAAATTGCGCGATGTACATTAGATATCTCAGCCTGCACCTGAATGGCACCTGATTATTAATATTATTATTATTATTATATAACAAATAAGGGCAGACGAGCGAGCTTCTATTATTCCCAAAAAAACAAAAAAAAACATCCTTATAAAACTAATGCCAATTATAGAGTTAAGTAAAGTTAAACAATTAAGTACATCATACAATAATTGTGAAACAATAAATAAATAATGCGGTCCGAAAATAACATAATCCAATAATGGACGAAATAATACAAGCAGTACGTAAAAGTCATGGTTACAGAATGGGGAACAAAGAAATCCAAAAATTATGTTATCCAGACGATGCCGCATTAATCGCCGAGACAGAAGACGAGCTCCAAATATTAACATACATCTTCAATACAACAGCCAAGAAATACAATATGATAAAATTAGCAGAAAAAATCAAATGTATGACAACATCTAAATACCCACTACGATGTAAAATCGAAATTGATGGGAAAATAATAAAGCAGGAAGCGAGGTTTAGATATCTGGGAATCAATATAACTAGTTACGGAGATGTTAAAGAAGAAGTACGACAACAATGCTTAAAATCAAATAAAGCGGTGGGATCTCTTAATGATACAATCTGGAAGAACAAACACCTACGACAAGACACAAAAACAAGAATCTATAAAGCAGCAATTAGACCTATATTAACATACGCGCCGGAGACAAGACCTGACACATCTAAAACGAGACGACTAGTAGAAACAACAGAGATGAAAATACTCCGACGAATATCAGGGGAAAGTCTGTTAGATAGGGAGAGAAGCGAAAACATAAGAAGAGCATGCAATATAGAAGACATAAATGGATGCGTAACAAAACGGAAATAGGAGTGAAACGAACACATTAGTAGAATGGCAGAGGATAGGATAGTACGAATAGCACGTGATAAGTCACCAAATGGACGAAGTATTGGCAGACCCAGAAAAAGATGGTGCGATAATTTAAACAATTTAGGAGGCTAATATTAAATAAGAATCGATCGGATAGCCAAGCGGGCTGGGCGGCTGGCTTCTCCTTCGCTTCACTGCGAGAGATGTAAGTTCAATCCCCAGCTCGGTGTACAGAAAACAAAAAGGCTAACGCAGCAGTTTAAAATTCTAAATGAATCTGCGGCTTAGTCTAGAATATGCTGGTATCTGATCGGCCTATGGTGGAGCAGTACGGCAAGAGATAAGGGCTTGCGGCTTGGTGATACTCCTCCATAGATCCCTACCGGAAGGGCGTGTGCCGCCTAAATACCGGGTATATATATATATATATATATATATATATATATATATATATATATATATATATATATATATATTAAATAAGAAAAAGGTTTTAAAGCCTACATACAAGAATGAAGAAGAAGAATTCATTACATGACTCAGGTATGGCGTTCTTTCCTTTTTTATTTTATTTTATTTTATTGTTAGTGCTGATATTTAAACTTCACCTTTTTCCAACCTTCAACTCCAGCTTTTAAGAAGTTAGTTTAATGCTTTCGATATGAACTCTCATTTCTGCTTCTAGCCTCAGATCTATTTAATTTCAAATTGCAATATTGACTTATTAACGCCCAAATTCTGTTTTTATTTCAAAATTTTACTTTTACATAGATAGCAGTAATATTGTTCTTAATGTAAAATATAGATTACTGGGCGTTAGTGTTATCAATTGCAAGTATGGATGAATGATTTGCATCTAATAAAAATAAGACTTAAATACAGATTCACATTTAACTGAATACTAAAATATACTCAGTGACATTAGAAGTGTTACACCCAGAAGGAATAATTTCTTGAACTTAATTTTTTGGCAACATGGTAGATCTACATCAAGAACGAAACGATAACGTTGTCAAGAATTTTTATTAACAAGTAATCAAAAAAAAATTAATAATGTGTTTCGCGACCCCGTAGCTGAATACACTCCTGTATACGTCTAGGCATTGACAAAATGAGATGATCAATGTCTGCTTGTGGCACCTCGTTCCAAGCAACTTGAACTTCATGTATTAACTGTGCCAGGGTCTGTGGAGGATGGTGCAAAGTGGACAGTCTTCTTCCCACTATATCCCATACATATTCGATAGGATTTAAATCCCGAGCACTGGGTAGCCACGGCAAAACATTAACGCTAGCTTCTTGGAGAAAGTCCATAGTTTGACGAGCATTATGGGGACGCTCGTTGTCTTGCTGAAAAAGAACGTCTCGACGGCCGTCGAGATAAGGCAATAAAGTAGTTTGTAAGATGTCATCAACATAACGCGCAGCTGCCATATTGACTCGAATAAACACAAGTGGTGATCGGCTACCATAGACAATAGCCCTCCAAACCATTACTCCAACTGTCCTGTGTACATGTCTCTCAACAGCAAACCCGATATCTCGTCGCTCTCCACGGCGGCGTCTTACCATCCTACGACCATCATGCATTCCTAAACAGAATCTTGATTCATCGCTGAATGCTACATTACGCCATTCTGCCATGCAATGCTGCTGTTCTCTGCACCAGTTCAAACGTTGATGACAGTGATCCGCAGTCACAGGAAGCAGTAGTCGTGGGCGGAATAAAACCAGTCCAGAGGCTCGAATGCGACGATATAGTGTATGCATACTAACAGGTCTACCTACTCCAAACCATTGGTCAGCAATTTGACGCGTAGTAGAAAAACGGTCTCGCAGAGCAAGTAATCTAAAGCGCCTATCTTGACGCTCTGTGGTACGCCTCGGTTGATCAGTAGGTCTTCTTCGTGTTCCTCTACCTTCGTTTGTCCACACACAACAGACACGCATAACCGTCATTGCCGTACTATTAACGCGACGGCCTATTTCGCGATACGACAAACCCATATCTCTATACGCAATAATTCTGCCCCTGTCAAAATCGCTTACATGGTGGTAATTTTGATGTCTTCGAACTCGAGGCATTTTCTTACACTGAATACAATTAGACTGAGGAATAATAACTAAAAATTTCTATACAAACCGGTTTTTACAAATCGGTATCTTCACAAAAAAATTTAAAGGTAAAACTTTATTTTTACAAAAAGTAGAAAAGATAAAACATTGATATTGTTATCATAGCATGTTTTAAATGTTTTTAAAAAATTAAGTTCAAGAATTTATTCCTTCTAACTTCTAATGTCATTGAGTATACTATAGATTTTAATACCGCTAAGTAGGTACCAGTGACCTATTATTATAGATCAGTAAAATAAAACTTATAATGACGATTCAACAATTTATTTTTCCGATATTTATTTATATAGTTTATAATAAACATTAACCCACAAAATAATTTAGTAAACGATAAAAAATGGCCGATATAAAACTTTTATTATTAAATGCATAAACCTAAATGAAGTCAGCAAATTTGTCCGATGTTTATAATTTTTTTATTGAAAGGATTTTGGAAATATACTACAAAAAAAAATTATAATAATTCAGTTTAGTATAGTCTAAAATATATACGGAAAATGTTTCTTTAAATCTAAATTTTTTTATAAGTATCTATAATAAATAAATGCTAGTAGAGTACAGAAATATATTTACATAAATAATGAAAATAATTACAAACTAGTGCTGTAAAGTTGAAGAAAGTTACGGCAAAAAAAAGTTTAGAAACACAACAAATTTACATGATTTCATTAGAAGAGTTGAATGACTTGCAAAGAAGAGGTTTCGTCTGAACTATCTGGTCAACCGTTATGACGTGTATTTATTTACAAACTTTATAAAAAAACAAAGGATCAGGTCATTAAGGTTTGTTAATTTGCATAATTTTAGAGTTCATATAGATCAGTATCGACTAGCATGAATAAAAAATCTCTACGAGATATAATAAGCACATTAGGTGAACAATTTTCGAAAATTGCGTGTTGGCCACGTGTATTTTACATGCGAATTTTTATCTTTTTCTCGGCGCCCTCCAGAGTGGTAACACTACAGTGGCGTCAGCGGTTACAGGTAGATTACGAAATTTTTCTATTATAAATTTATGACAAAGCACGAATTATCTAATATGTCTTCTTATTTTTCTCTTCTTATATATAGACATAACTGTGTCTGTTTTTCAATGCGCCTCCAGTAAGTTGACGTTCCATCGTTTTCGTAGTCTTCCTACTGATCGTCTTCCTATTTTGAACCGTCTCTTGCCGTCTTCCCTACTCTATTTGTTGTCATTCGGCTTATATGATCGTTCCATTCTACTCTTCTTTTACTACGTCTTTTATCTGTACTTCTAGCTCTGTTTCCTAGTATTTGACCATTAATTTTTTAGTGTTTTCATCTCTGCTGTTTCTAGCATTCTTTTTTCCTGTCTGTGTTTCTTCCGCGTATGTCATTAGTGGTCTGATGACTGTTTTGTAAATTCTGTTTTACATTTCTTCCACGATATTTTTATTTCTCCATATTGTTTCATTCAGGAAACCTATGGCTCTCTTTTCTTTATTCACTTTATATTCCATTTCTGTTTCGCGCTTTCCCTAGCTAGATATGTGATGCCTAGATATTTAAACTCTATTACTTGTTCTAATATCTAACCTGCCAGCCCCAATTTATATCTCAATAATTTGGTTGTTATAACCATGCATTTTGTATTTTTTGGGGAAATAAGCATAAGTTGAATTTTTTGGAAAGTTGTAATCATTTTCACTGAGAGAGCAGTATTGCATGGTCTGCATAACAGATTATTTTAAGTTGTTTTTCTCCCATTTGGTATCATTTTTAAGTTTTTATTTTTTTAAATATTTTATCCATAATCACGTTGAACAATAGAGGACTCTTTACTTTTACTGTTATTGTGTTGTTTTGGTAGATATTTTCGATCGTTTTGATTATTCCTAGAGGTATCTCACCGTCAGACAAATGAAGGATGGAAAGGCACCAGGACTTGTTGAAATTCCTGCAGAACTGCTGAACCTATGAGATGCAGATCAAATAAAAATAATAACTTATATATACAAGACAGGAAAAATACCAGTAGAGTGGATCAAATCGGAGTTAGTACCATTACCCAAAAAACCAGGAGCAAAAGTTTGTGAAGACTATAGGACTATAAGCCTAATAAGCCATCAGCTAAAGCTGTTTTTGAAAGTCATCCACAAAAGAATTTACTGGAAATGCGAAGAACAAATTGCGCCCAATCAGTTTGGATTTGTGAACACCTTTGGTACGAGGAAAGCTTTATTTAGCGTACAGGTATTGTTTCAAAAATTTAAAGATCTCAGCTGTAATGGTTTTGCGTGCCTGATTGACTAAAAGAAGACTCTCGATAGAGTCAGGCGTGAACAAATGATGGCAGTACTGAAGAGAACAGGGATTGATGAAAGAGATATAAAAATAATAGCTGATCCGTATTGAAATCAATTAGAGATACTCCGAATATATGGAGAATGTACAGATCATGTCAAAATCTTAAGGAGTGTGAGACAGGGGTGCATAATTTCACCACTGATATTCAATCTGTACTCGGAGCACATTTTTGAAGATGCTCTAAAAGATATTGATGAAGGCATCTCAATAAATGGAGTTAAGCTCAATAACCTGAGGTATGCAGATGATACAATAGTGTTCTCCAATACCATAGAAGCTGCAACATTTAATGAAAAATATAACGAAAACAAGTAAAACATCTGAACATGATATAAACACCAGCAAAACCAAGCATGATCATTAGCAAGGAAAATATAACTGGAGCAAATATATATGTGAACCAAATGAGAATTGAACGTGTCTCACAGTGCAAACAAAAATAACGCTCCTTAAATGTTATGTGTATTCAGTGCTTCTGTACGGAGTAGAAACGTTGACATTGAAGGCGGAAACTTTATCAAAACTTCAGGCTTTTGAGGTATGGTTATACAAAAGGTTCCTGAAGATACGATGGACAGACAAAGTCACCAATGAAAAAGTACTACGGAGGATAAACACAACCGCGGATTTGGTCAACATCGTGAAGGGCCGTAAGCTGCAGTACTTGGGACATATAATGAGAAATCAAGGCAGATACGAGCTACTTCAATGCATTTTGCAAGGTAAAATTGAAGGAAAAAGAGCCCCACGACGAAGAAGAATATCTTGGCTTGCTAACCCGAGAGCATGGTATAGAAAGACCTCAACACAGCTATTTCGTATAGCAACCAACAAAGTCATCATAGCCAGAATGATCGCCAACTTTCGGAACGGACAGGCACCCTAAGAAGAAGAATTTTTCTTGCGTACAATAAGTGGATAACGTCCTTTAATTTGACTTGATCAAATGCCTTCTTAAGGTCCACCAAACATAGACACTCCGGTCTATATTTAATATGTGTTCGGTATAAAATAGTTTCGAAAAAAGCATTTTTTTTTATCATTTATTCGTCATTTTTGTGATATTATTTATTTTTATTATCATAATCATTTTTATAATAGTTCGCTTAAACTGCAATCTTCTTGTCTGATACTTCTTTTTATATTTATATGGTTTGTATCTTTCTGTAGTCTTACGGTCTCTCGGTTCTCCAATGCTCTCATTATGCTGCTAATATATCGTATCGAATGCTTTGTGCAAGTCTACGAAAGCCAGGATCACCTTAACAACAATCTTTGTACCGGTATGTAAGTACAATTTACATTATTTTATTTTAATTTTAATTTACTATTCATTAAAAAAATTTCCCCCTACCCTATTTAACAAAAAATATTAATAATACAGTAAATTTGGCACTTTTTGTATCATAGCTGATAAAAGGTTTTTTAAATTGTTCGAATTGCAATACGTAATTGTTTCAGCATTTTAAAAATTGTACTTTACCATTGACCTGAGGATGACCAGAAAACCGTAGTGGTCGAAACCGGTCGTCCCTAGCTAAATAAATAGATCGCAAGTAAGTCTGTAATTTATTTCTACAACCCAGTTGGTATATATCAATTATTTCCATAATAGATACTACAGATTTATAAGCACATCAAGTCAATTTTTTAATTAAAAAAAAAAAATACTGCTTAGACGACCTTCATGGACTACCACTGTTGGACTAAAAAAATTGTGTTCCATTTAAACAACTTTTTCAGATCGTGTTGCTTTAGTTGGTACCTACAAAGTGTACAGACAATTTTGGCCTCGTAATTATAAGCAAAATTTGTATAAAAATGACGAAAACTTGGTGTAAACAGTTAATGTTGAGAAACATGTAAACGAAAATGTGCGTACCTTATTATTTTTTCCTGTCATCTTACTCAGAAATAACCATTAAAAACCAGCAATATTGCATGTAAAATTAAATTAACGTTTATTGATTGAATCACTTAAAAACAAAAGTATAGCTTTTATTTTTTATGCACTTTAATCTTCAATTAACACTTTTTTGGTTTTGGTCCAGTGTATTAATATAATGCTAACTGTTTATTTTTAAAAATTACTATAAAAAGTTATGAAGTAAACAAAAGTGGTATGATATTAAGACCGCTTAGCTTCATTACAGGTTCTTAGCCCAGTCTGGTTAAAAAAAGGTCGAAACATTTCTGTAGCTTGAAAAATATAGAAGTTATTACAAGTTTTAATATTAAGTAAAAAACATTTTTTCAAACGTTTATTTTGTAAATAATTTCGATAAAACGCAATATGCATTTAACTTCTGAGATAGCATAAGTCTTAAAAAATTCTATGAAATTTGTTAAATGTGTCATTATTAGAGCAAGTTCAATAGTTTAAATATTTAGTCCCAGAGATAAACAAACTAAATAACTTTTAAACTATTTGACCGATCGGGGGGAAACTTCGCACAAATTTAAAAGACGGCAATTCCTCGATGTTCAAATGTATTAATAACATTTTATTTTGTTAATAAAAAAATTAATAAAATCTCTAAATTGGTGCAAAAAACTGCTTTTTTGCAAATATCGCCGTATATTATGTATCAATTTTAATTTAAAAAACGGGAGAATAAAGATATTTTTGATATAAAGAAATGATATAAATATTGTTTATGTAAAATATAACGGAATAAACACAAAATAAAATTTTGATCATAAATTATTGTTAAAAAAAAACTTAGAGTAAAAATACAAGTACTTTTTCATCCATTTGTCATGTAGTAACCCACATCTATATCTTAAAAGCTTCAAATATCTGCGAAAATTTTACCCGTGAAATCAATGATTTTTGCATAACCAGACGGCTATCTATTCCACAGACATTTCATTAATATATTCAATTTTTCTAGGATTATTTTTACTTTATTTGCCTAGGATTATTTGTATTTATCTATATTTATTATATATATATATATATATATATATATATATATATATATATATATATATATATATATATATATATATATATATTGTTGTACTTTTGAATGTCCATAAGCAATAAAAAACCGATATACAAATTTTATTACTTAAATAAAAATTAAAATTATTGATATTTCATAAAGACACGGGCATATACATTTTCAAACATCCTGTATAAGACAAAATATGTATTTTAAGTTGTTCGAAGAATTGTTCATTAGGCCTCAGAGACAAGACTTTCAAATATTATCGATAAGAAATTTAAATAAGTCGGTTATTGTGGAATGGATTTACCCGGAATAAAAGTGTATATAGAAAGTGTTTAAACAATAGACCGGGATTTGCGGTGGTTTTTCTCCCCGAAAGATTATATCGGTAAAAGTTTATTAACAAAAGACATTGAATTGAGAAACAGGTATCGTTTGTAGCTATTAGTAAGAAATATTTGTAAAGCAGATAGATTTAGTTAGAATAATTCAAGAATGTTGTTTTCTGGAATTACCCGAATGACGTTTTATAGAGAGAGTTGGTTGGTAACGATATACGTCACAGAGGTGGATGATTTTTATTGGTCAATTTTTGAATGCAAGGAGGTGGTGGTTTTGGCTATGATATAGGAGAGAGGAAAAAAGTTAGTTAGTCAGTTTTCGTCGTCCAAGAAGGAAGGAGCTTTGTGATTTGTGTTTGTTTGAAGTCCCGAAGACGTAATTTACCGGGTGTGTTTATTTGCTGTGTAAAAGCTGACCAGTGTGAGGAACGGGGTACAGAGAGATAGAAAAACCAAAGGGTATAAGAATATTAATGTCAGACGAAGCCGGAAACATTTGGAGTTATAAACAGGCGCGGAGATTGGCTCAAAAGGAGGCTGCATAGACTAACACGAGTTGTTGGGTTGCAGATACAAGGACAGATAGGAGAAAGGTGTACGTCATCTGGACCACAATAGGAGCAGAAGCAGAGAAAGGATTTTTTTTGTGGCGTGGCCATAGAATTGCAACGGCAGAGAAAGAAAGGTCAGTCAATTTTCATTAGAGCAGGAGTGTGGTTTTCATTTATTAATTAAATAAATTGAATAAATAATAGAGACAGTTAATTTTGCGATCATTTAAAAAAAAAGAATTATAAAAAGAGCTTAGTTATAACACATATTAAAAATCAATGTAAAATAACATTTGGGTCCATGATAGAAAACAACTTCTCATATATTTAAAGTTAGTATATTGCAAATATTACAGGATTGATTGTTATATAAAATTTCATTAAAATAAAGGACATCTCACATATAGTTCAGTTGAAATTCTATGTATTTTATTCAGGTCATATTACCTATCCCAATTAGGAAGCCAATTGGAAAATATTTTGAATCCACGATCAAAGGTAAATAGTACAAGTTAAATAGCCTGAGATTGTAATTAATTAATGCTGATTTATTGTGATTAATTGGAGATAAGATCATTTAATAGATATACACAGGAATTTTTCTAAATAAGCAATATAATACAATTTAAATAGCATAACAATATATAGAAAAGAAATTTAATCTTTGCAGATAAGTTAAATAGTAAACTCTTAAATATTGGGGAAATCTGCAAGAAAGACTCTAATGAGTATCAATTGTTTCGCCGAACGTTTTCGCCAAAGAGAATTAATTTGGCTTCTTCAGGGCTGAAAGAGAATAAATTATAATTAGCTACCATATATTATCTATTAAAACATTATTGATCTTACCGTAACTTAGAATTGTAGAGTTAGAATATTAAAAAACTTTGCTAGTAACACCGTGGTGTTTTTTTGTTACTATGTGCAATGTGTGTGCAATGTGTGTTTAATATATATATATATATATATATATATATATATATATATATATATATATATATATATATATATATATATATATATATATTAAACTTAGAGCTAAGATTAATATTATTATAAAAATTAATATTAAACTCACCAGTCTTCCGGGTTGAACCGTCGATATACCGCGGTTAAACAATTATCAAAATAAACAATAAATAAGTACATATAAAATGTAACCATTTATGAAGAATATACCCTAATACAAATAATAAAGAATTCAATCATACTATAAATCCAAGTAGGTATATAAAAAAATAGCTGATTGTTTTTGTATCTTGGTTAGTTTTTCGTTGGGCTAATTTTGAAGCAACTACTTGATGGACTCAATATTTTTCTCCATCTCATATGACTATGAAATCATTAAACATGTAGTTGACCTTATAAAATACAATTTTATTTTTCGTATTTTACTGCCAGTAGCAATCTGTGAGATGATCCTGTATCACATTGAAGTGTTTTCTTATACAAACAAACCAAGGCCCAACCACATAATTTAATTCGTCAATCTTTTAAAGGTGTTACCGTACGCAACATTTTTTGTTTCCCATGTTTTTTAAGAGACTGCATTAAGCGTTGGAAACCCACAATTAAAAGTCTAACTAGATGCAGTCAGAATAGACAACTTGATTACAACCGAGCGGCAAAATTAAACGTTGTGGCTACTTAAACCCGCTCACCATGATAGACACGCCATTATAAGTATAATGGTATCAACTACACGAATATTCTTTTCAAAGGTTTTTTTCGGAAGCTCACTTGGGTTCATTACACTAAAAAAAACATCAAACGTGAACGAACGGATTAGAAAAAGAATACGATTTGACTGAGACAGGTACGCGTGACCAGCACGCTGAATTTTAGCGTTTAAATTTAACTGATTATTAGGAGTTTAACAAATTACTTTGAGTAAATTAAATTATTAAGGATACGTTCATATTCCGACTCTTAACCATTTTTTGTTCCTTGGTTTTTAGATCTAATGTTGGTATCCCTAGCAATTGCTCTTCTACATGCTTTTTAAAGTAGGCTTTTTTGTATTTTTAAAAAAATACAAGAATCATTACTTTTTTTATTGTTTAAGACAACTGTCCATTTTTACTCAACACAAGAATACAGTTCTTATCTTAACCTTTAAATACCCGCGCTCTGTATTCTCGCTTAGCTATCCACGCAATGTATTTTATCTACACTACATCTATTAATATGCCATTGAATACATAAATTAATGTATAAGGGTAAAAAACAAGGGGTCTTGATTTTTTATGCTGTTTAAATGAAATATATAAAAATAAAACAATTCTCGCAGAAAGACAAAATCTTCAACGAAGAAAGAACTCATTGCCAAAAAGATAAAATGTCATTGCCATACCAGCATCGGCTTTGCCAGTATGGCAGTGACTATACTGGCGCATTCAGAGAAGTAAAGCTTTATCAAACCTAAGGAAAGCACCTTCAAAAATTATCTTCAATGCTTGCAAGCTTCATCGACATTAGTTTTATTGTAGAGCAGTTGTCCGTTGATTTCCGCGAAGTTTATGAGTTGGAAGAGTTCTCGGAAAGGTGTCAGCATTTCATCAATTGTTAAAACTTTGACAACAGTGTAGTTGTTCTTGAAATTCTCTACGAATATATTTATGACCCAATTTATTAGAGCTAACTTATTTAACTGTTTTCTTTGATTCCTGGTACTTTTATCATCGAATCGAATAATAGTAAGTAACATTGAAATCTGTTTTAACTTATACATGCCCTAAAAATTTCAGAGCTCTGACGTTGTTGAAGTGGGTATGATTTTGCTTCTTGTATGCAGATAGTAAGATCCAACTTGTAAATGCTTGAATTTCTGTTTCTGAAACGTCTTTAGCATTACAGCAATTTTTATTTCAATATAGATTTATATATCCTAGAAAAATTGAATATATTAATGAAATGTCTGTGGAATAGATAGCCGTCTGGTTATGCGTTGTGTTTTGTTTCGTATCATTCTAAATAATATATTTTTTTGTAAATTGTATATATCATAAGTTCCCAGAGATACCATATGGTATCAGTCTGTATTTTTTTTTCTAATTAAAATTTGACAAAAAATCAAATGATTCCTTCTAACTTTAGGTCAAAAAAACTCATCATAAAAATTTTCGTTTGAAACAGATCTTATTGCATAGCAGGCTGAGCAGGCATCTTACTTAAAAAATCGATATAAAAGGAACATTTAAGGTTGTCTATAAAAATACCAAGAAATTTTACATAATCAATGATACTGATCTGGCTGTTTTAAGAAGCAAGAGTTGAAGAGCTCCTTTATAGGATAATACTACTGTCTTATCCACGTCAAAAGAGCGTAAATTAGAGTCGGACCAGGTTTTTATTTTAAGTAGATCAGAAGTTATAGTTGTATAAAGAGCTGCAATATTAGGGTTCCTCCAGGTAATACTGGTATCATTAGCAGAAAGAAAAATTTTTCCATTGATTTTTAAGTAAGTGATGTCACGTCAACCACTGATCATGGGAATCGGAGACCAGGATCCGGCATGGGAGGTATATCACACGAAGACCACAGGGCCTCCCGGGTCGTCAACCAGCAAAATCCCTGTGAAGTACTAAATACCACTCCTAAAAAAAATAGAAAAACACCCAAGAGAGTATTAAAAATTGGTACATGGAATGTTAGGAGTATGTATGATCCAGGCAAAATGCATAATATAATACAAGAAATGCAAAGATTAAATGTCGACATTCTAGGCATTAGTGAAGCAAGGTGGCCAAATTCTGGCAGTTTTTCGACAACAAATGGCATGGTATATTACTCCGAAAACAGTAGTACCCAACACAGACATGGCGTAGCAGTTTTCGGATCTAAGTCTATGATGCAGTCGGTCATTAATTTTACTCCAGTATCAGATCGGCTCTTATTTCTTCAATTACAAAAACACAAGTAAACTAAATATCATACACCTACTGCAGATAAATCCGAGGACGAAATTGAACAATTCTACGAAGAAATCAATCAAGTATTAAAATCGACGAAACCACGAGACATTAACGTAATTATAGGTGATTTTAACTCAAAAATTGGTAAAGGAAAAAGTGGAAAACATGTAGGAGAATACGGACTCGGTAAAAGAAATGAACGAGGTGACAGACTACTTCAATTCTGCCAGGAGAATAACATGATTGCATCTAATACATTCTTCAACTTACCAAAGAGAAGACTTTATACGTGGAAATCACCCCAGGACAATGGCGAAAGAATAATTCGAAACCAGATTGATTTTTTACTGATAAACGAACGATACAGAAACTCCTTAAAATCCGTTAAAGCTTACCCAGGCGCAGATGTCTTTTCAGACCATAACCCTCTAATAGCGCAAATGAGTATTAAACTAAAAAGATTGGAACAGAAAAGAAGAGCAAATCAGATAGACGTCAGTCATTTATGTAACCTGGAAGTAAAGGAGAGACTGCAAAAATGTATTAATAATAATTTCAAAATACTTCATGAAAAAGAAACATCTCAGCCAACGAACAACATAGATAAAAAATGGCAAAACGTAAAAATTACGATAACAGGTCCTGTGAAGAAAATTCTGACTAAAGAAAAACCAAAAATAAAGCAAAGGTGGATGACTGATAAGATCCTTCTTCTCATGGACAATCGGAGAATAATGAAAGGAAAAAACGAACAAAGGTATAAACAAATAAACAGAAAGAAATCAAAATAGAAATCAGAATAGCAAAAGAAGATTTTTATAAAAGAAAATGTGAAGAAATAGAGCAATTGCAGGCAAAACACGATATTTTTAATGTACATAAAAAAGTGAAAGAACTTGCAGGTACACAAAAACGTAAGCAGCCAAATACCCTGTATAATGTCAACGGAAACATAATAACAGAACTAGAAGAACAGTTGAAGACATGGAAAAACTATATTGAAGAACTCTTTGCAGATGATAGACAACAATCTGAGCTAACTAACATACAAGGAGACGAAGGTCCAGAAATAACGGAAGAAGAAGTACTGTACGCACTAAAAAGAATGAAAAATGGTAAAGCCCCAGGTCCAGATGAAATACCAACGGAAATCCTTAATCTAATAGAAAAAGACTCGATTCACATTTTAGTTAAACTTTTCAATAGCATTTATACATCAGGAAAAATACCACAAGAATGGCTTTTATCCACCTTTGTTTTTATACCAAAAAAGATAAATGCCAAACAATGCAGTAATTACCGTACAATCAGTCTGATGAGCCATGTACTGAAAATATTTCTGAAAATTATACACTCTAGAGTACACAGAAAACTGGAAATGGACATCATTAATACCCAGTTTGGATTCCGAAATGGACTTGGAACAAGAGAGGCGTTGTTTGCACTGAACGTTATGTCTCAAAGATGTCTTGACATAAATCAAGATGTATTCATGTGTTTCATATATTACAACAAGGCCTTTGATAAAGTGCGGCATGATCACCTAATCAGACTCCTGACAGAAAAGAATTTAGATAAACGAGACATCCGACTAATAGCAAATATGTACTACAATCAGAAAGCAGTAGTGAGAGTAGAGAATAATACCACTAAAGAAATTGAAATAAAGCGAGGTGTGAGACAAGGGTGTATACTGTCACCAACCCTGTTTAATCTTTATTCCGAAGACGTAATGAATAGAACACTCTCTGAGCAATCCGTAGGTATTAAAATAAATGGTGTTAGATTAAACAATCTGAGATTTGCCGACGACACCGTTCTGATCGCAGAAACACTTGAAGAGCTACAGACATTGGTGAATAAGATAGCAGACTGCAGCGAAGAATATGGACTATCTTTGAACATAAAGAAAACTAAATTTATGGTAATATCGAAATCAACACAAAATGTCCAAAATTTATATTTACACAATGAAATTATCGATCGAGTTAGCAAATACAAATATTTAGGCACTTTTATAAATGAAGACAACGATAGCTCAGCAGAAATCAAAATAAGAATAGAAAAAGCCAGATCCATATTCACTAAAATGAAGAGAGTGTTCTGCGGAAGAGATTTGAGCCTTGAAATGGAACGTACTGATGAGATGTTACGTACTTTCTGTGTTGTTCTACGGAAAGGAGTCATGAACGTTGAAAAAGATTAATACCAAAAAATTAGAGGCATTTGAACTGTGGATGTATCGCAGAATCCTGAGAATATCATGGACCGAGAGAGTCACAAATGTCGAGGTCTTGAGAAGAATGAATAAAGAAAAGGAAGTCATATTTACGATCAAAAAACGAAAACTGCAATACTTGGGACACATTACAAGAGGCGAAAGATATGAACTGCTTCAAATAATTATGCAGCATTGTATGTATTGTAATTATGCACTGTAGCAGCAACGAATTGTTTCGGTCAGCAGTTTCGAAAATACGTATAGCCCTGATGATCACCAACCTTCGGAACGAAGATGGCACTTGAAGAAGAAGAAGATGTCATTTATCAAGATAACGAGAAGTAGAGGCCCTAATACTGAACCTTGTGGTACTCCTCATACAATGCTTTTGTGACTAGAGTCAGTATCATTTGCTCTAGCTAGTTGTTTCCTATTTCTCAACTAAGATTGGAACCAATTTAAAGAAATACCTCGAATTCCGTAGAAATTTAGTTTTTTTATTAAAAGCTCATGATTTACACAATCAAAAGCTTTGGCATAGTCACAAAAAACAGTGGCAGTGTAAAGATTATTGTTTAGTGCTTGATAGACCTTATGTAGTACGGAAAACATAGCATCACTGGTACATTTATTAGATAAAATGCCGAACTGACTTTTGTTTGGATTAGTTCAGATTTATCAAATAGTCTTTTTTGAATTGGGGAGATAGGAAATAGGATCTTGTTGTGACAAAATATTTGATGTTATATTTTTACTCACATTACCGCAGTATTTATTTAGATTTTCAGGGTTTGTAAGAGAAAATTATTAAGATGTGTTATTTTTATTTCGAAGATCGTTTATTATGAATTAAGTTTCTCTTGCAAAATTTTTAGAGCTTCCCAGACGATTCTGATAGTACATTTGTTAGCTATTTTGATAAGTTGTAGATAGGTTCCTCTGTACTTGGAGATTTATTCAGTGACAAAGATATTGGTAGTAAATTTGATATACAGTAGTGAACGCATATTTTTGGCTGATATGCGGATACCTTTGGTAGTCCAGGGTTTGTGTTGTTTTGAATTAATTGTAATTAAGGGAAACGTCTTATTGAAAATACAGACAAGCCTGTCTAAAAAATCACTGAAATTATAGATCACATCTACAGAGGGAGGGAAAGTGCCACACAGAAGTCAAGCTCAAATTTTGAAAATTACGAAAGTTCTAAGCGGGAAAAATACTACCTAAACGTTGGGTTTTCAAGGATTGTTTATTAAAAGTGTTAAACTTGGTATATACTGCTTCATGATCAGATAGTTCTGCATTAATAATTATTGGGTAAGGTGAAAAATCTGAGACAGTATAATAAATTATGGTATAGATGTTGTTTTAGTAGTTCTTGTAGGAGAATTAACGTGCATTGTTAAACCATACGATTCGAATATATTGACCAGGGATAATTGGGTAGCACCAGGGCCGCATTTAGATTTATTGACGCCCTAGGTAATTCTTTATATAGCCGCCCCTCAAAAATGTACCATGATTGCGAAAAAAAATTGCAAGCAGAATTTTTTATTTAAATAAGAATACATTAAAACTGGATTTAACCTACGATGTTTATATAAATATACAGAAAAAATTTTCATTCCAATTCGATCACGACAGATATTTCTTCCTTGACTTTTCTTTGGCAAAATCATCTATAATGTCGTAATAATTTACCGCCTTTATTACGTCACTTTCTATGGACAAAATCGACAAATTGTTAAGAGGTTCTTGCGACATAATTGATTGGAAATTATTTTTAATTCTTGACATTTTCGAAAATGAACTTTGATCAAGTAAAAGGCAGATATCGAGCACAGTTTATTAATTAAATCTTGCCCAAGTAGTTTCGCTTCCTAAAGAATCTTCAGGAGCATTTCGTCAAATTTGGGCTATCCAACAATCATGGAATGTTATTAACATAAAATTGTACATTACACTACACTACACAAGGAAAAACAGTTTAAAATTAAAAAAAAAAATAGGGTAAGCTACATTATGGTTGACATCAGGAAAGAGAATGGGAATGTTTCACCAGTACTTTTCACAACGTGGCCACTCCTTTTTGCCGAACGATAGAAACATTGCGGCAATAAAAAGAGTCATAAAAAATTTTGACTGTGTTTATCGCCCAAAAGAATATACAGAAATTCAAAAAGTTTCTTATTAAATGGTGAAACATCGAATATTTTTGAATTTAAAAAGTGTTGGCCTAAACATGTTTTCTATGCAAAAAAAACATGTACATATAGCAAGTAACTGTCAAAATCCCCCTAGCAATCCTCTCCCAAATAAACAAACGTCCCCAGCTGACCCCATTCCTGCTACTTCAATATCAAACAATATGGCACCATCAAACACAATACAAAATACGGTTCCCAGTCAACAGATAAAAACTGACGATATATCCACCACTTCTATTGCCGCAAACAATGAATTTCTTCCTCCTACCACTAGTCAGAAACGAACTCGTTCTGACTTCAACTATTCTACCTCCCAAGAAAGAAAAACATCTACTAACTTACCCATCAAAGACATAAAAATGCCTTCACCAGATGCCAAAGTGCATAAAAAGCATAAAACTAAAAAATCCAAGAAAGTCGCACCCGATCAATCTAAATTAACTGCCTCATCTGTTCTCACAATCAATAATCTTTATCAAGAAAATCCAAACTTTTTCTCTTTACCGGTTGAAAATTTTCTTGCCATTCTAGAAAACTCATAC
Source organism: Diabrotica undecimpunctata (assembly GCF_040954645.1). Classification (NCBI taxonomy): domain Eukaryota; kingdom Metazoa; phylum Arthropoda; class Insecta; order Coleoptera; family Chrysomelidae; genus Diabrotica; species Diabrotica undecimpunctata. Next base: position 42,209,277 of record NC_092806.1, read on the forward strand.
GGCAGTAATAACCCTCTTTAAGAAGCACAGCAGTTCACTCAAAATGTTTGAGCACTACTCGACGACATGTTTAGAATATATCCTTCACTGAAAGATAGATAAATCAAGAATAGATTTACAAGAGTTTCTAAGAAAATTAAAGTGCAATTTAATATAGACAATTCAGAAATCGGAAGCACAATATCGCAATCTACAAATAATCTTCTTCTTAAAGTGCCTATCCGTTCCGGATGTTGGCGATCATCACGGCGATCTTTACTTTGTTTATTGCAGCGCGGAACAGTTCAGTGGTAGTCGTGTTATACCATTTTCGTAAATTTTAAAGCCAGGAAATGCGTCTTCTTCCCGGTCCTCTCTTACCATTTACCGTCCCTTGAAGAATCAGCCGGAGAAGGCCGTAACGTTCTTGATTTCTCATTACATGTCCTAGATATTCCAACTTTTTAGTTTTGACGGTGTCCCGACCAAATAACCATATGCAGTACATATATTCCACCTAATTACAACTTAACAGAAACCGAGTTTTTTTTCTTGAAAGACATTCAGTTGTTCAACAGAATATAACCCCTTGTTTTCCATGTACTTTACCTTTAACTTTTAACTTGGTGATAAAACTGTTGTATTATTTAGTCATAGGTTCTAAGCTTATTGATTAACCGTAGCAATTAGTAACATGAGCGTTTTGTAAATATTGTACAGAATATTGTTTGTGTCAATGGACTTTGCAGCCGAGACACATTAATTTAAATAAAAAAAATTACTATCAAATGATATTTATTTATATTTTTACTTAAATATAATTTCACATAAATACATTGTTGGATTTTTGCAATTATGAAGAGTCGATTTGTATACCTAACGAGGGGGTGGCCGTAAAGTAGATATATAAAAAATGTCAAAACTGACGACAACTGACTTGTTATTTTCATTTTTAAAACGTTTTATAATTTTTTTGTTCAGGAACCATAAAGAACTTACGGAACAGTTGTTCCTTACACAACTTATTTAGTTGAAGAATATAAAGTGTAAAAGCATACCAAAAATAAATCACTTGAGAAAGGCTTGCCCAAATAAATGTACCTAGCGATAAAAAATTATAATAAATTTTGTGGAAGCGTTGAAAACAAAAGTTTTCAGCGTTTTATTGTTAGATAAAATGAATTTTCATCAAGTAACGGTCGAATCTATCACTTATAATAAAATTATGTTGCTAATATAATTTTGTTGTAACTAATTTTAAATTTTTCTTACTTATTTTTGTAACTTATATTATTCTTCAAGAACTTTTTAATTTTTACACACTTTTGAAAGGCACTATAGTTAAAAAAAATATAACTCTGGTACTCAATAAAACCTTGACGTTGATCGATATAGGTATATATTTATTTGATATAATATTTGACTGTTCCAAAGGTCAATGTCACATTATCTAACCAACCCACTAAATCTCTATAATCACTATAAAATTTATAGATCGAGGTCAATGCCTTGATAAAAATCCGAATCTATAGTTAATAGAGATACATTAATGTTAACTGTGGAATCATTATGCCCTATAATCAATATAATCAATATTTAAAGTACTTACACGAAGGCCAAGGTGTTTCCTCGCTGTTTATAATACGTCAACGACAAAAAAGAGAGAAAGTTTTCAGCTGTACTCAAGGTGCGGGTGCAACTAAAGTACCCACCCGGTGATTTTTCTAATTTTGGCACATGCCAATACATTTAAAGAATGGACCCTTTCAGGTCAACACTATATTGGGGTAATGTGTATTGATAAAGTGTCAATATGCGATTTAAAGGTATAAGTAAATTCCGCTTAGTTTAGAAGGACATTTCTTGTATTAATCCGTTGACTTGATTTCATTAAAATAGTCTTTACTGTGTTTGATTTAATTATTATTGTCTAATTTAATAATTATACTTATTTATTATTTGGTGTTTGTAGGGCTTCTATGTTCCATATTTCTCTTTTTTCTTGTTGTTCCAGTTTCTGTATTGATAATCGCGCTCTTAACTTAGATTTCAACAGAAAGTGATCGCTGTCGCTGTCAGCTCCTCTCATACTTCGCGAATTAATAATGCTACTAGAGTGTCTTGCGTCAATGAGGACATGATCTATTTGATTTCGTCTTCTTCCATCATTTGAAGCCCATGTGTCCTTGTAAATGTCCTTTCTCTCGAATTGGGTGGATTTAACGATCACGTTATTAGATATTGCGAATTGTGTTAGCCGGTGTCCATTATCATTTGTTGTGTCGTGCAAGTTATGCTTACCAATTACTTCTCTTAAATAATCTCCCATCACTATTTTGACGTCGTGTTTTGGAGCAGCTTTATACTGTTAGTCTAATAATTCATAAAATTTATTCTTCCTATCTTCTTCGGCATCTTCTGTTTGGGCATATATTGAGAATATTGTGAGATTGAACCATTTACCCTTGAGTCTAATATTGCAGATTCGTTCGTTTATTGGTTTGAAATCTATCACTGCTGATTTTAGTATTTTTGCAATGACAAAGCCACACCCGTATTCATGTCTATTCTAACTATCCGACCAAAAGACTATAGTATCTTCCATTTCCAGAATTCCTGTTGCTGTCCATCTTATTTTCTGTATTGCTATTATATCCATGTTATATTTTTGTAGTTGTCTAATGGCTCTCGTCGCTATCCTAGGTCTGTGCCAACTTAACACATTCCACATTCCTATGCAAATGTCCTTATTTCGTTGCGAGTGTCGTTTATATTTCCTATCTGTTCTGTTCCGAGGCAATAGTTTTTGTTTCGTGGCTCCAAGTTCTTACATGTACGAAACGCCTGCTCATAGCACAACCCCCTTTTCGGAGGACCATTTCACCCGCTCTTGTCTTGTTTACCTCTTTTTTTACTTTTTTCTAAATTCAGATCATTACTCGTGCCATTTATTGCAGCCACCTTGATGTGTTTGTTTACAAATGACAATTCCGCGCCAATATAACATCAGTCGATGATTAATGTGGTTTTAGAATGGAATGGGTATTTATATTAAGCTGTAGTTTATTACAGCAAGTCAAGACTGATCTGATGAAATCGTTTCTGCTTAGAATGATGTCAAAATGTCATTATTGCCAAAAATTGACTCATAATTTTCTGAAAATACCGATTCGATTATTATATAAACTAAAAATATATTTAAAAACAATAATTATATTTGTATGGAATCGACAGATACTCTTTTAATTTTTTTACTTCTTATTTAATGTCTATGTTAACGAATTGATTGAGAGTAGTGAATCGATGTCAAGAACCGCTATTCTAGAACGCTACACGTGACGACGCTTTTATTTCGTGGCGCTAGCTCCATGACTCTCGCTCCAGCATTTGACTGTAGAGAAAAAAAAAATAATACAACGCCAGCATAGAAGTTTCTCTTTAAAAATTAAAAAAAAAATGTTAGGGGTGGACCACCCTTACCACTTAATAAGAACATAAAAAAATAGATTACGACCAATTCTCAGACCTACCAAATAAACACATAAAATTTCATAAAAATTGGTTCAGCCGTTTCGAAGTCGAAGGAGTATGGTAACAAACTCTAATCGTAGTTTTGAATTTCAGGAGTACGAACAAAATAGACCTTATATAAATAATGTATGATGACAAATCGTCTTCGATTCGAGAGCCAATTTCAAAACGAAAAGTTTTCAATTTGTGATCAATTGTGATCAATTTTGTGATCAAAATCGAAATGAAAATCTTTGTTAGAAAAAAGTAGCTAAAGATGAGTTAAAAAATATTTTATCAAAAATCCTAAAAAAATTTAAAATATTTTAAAGAAAACATATGAATCGCTGTGTCAGACAGTTGTAATAGTGTGATGAAGAAAAGTCTATAGCGTTTATTAAGTTTATATTTCATAATAATGGTTTTAACTTTTTACTTTAATCTCTCTTTAAATAAACTCTCTTGGAAATTAATAAAGTGAATAGATTTATTTTGCCACAATTTGTTTATTTTTTTGGCAATTTACGCAGACTTCGAAATCTCTTGTCAACACCGCTATTGTGCCTCAAGGCTTACAATAATTATCAAAATTAAATTTCAATTAATTGTGGTACACGCCTATGAAAATTTCGTAAAATGCGTAGTAGCAGATGCAAAAGTTCCAGTTAAACGAAATATACACGGGTGGCAGATGTTTTTGCACATATACGTATGGAACTGCTAGAAAGTAGGTTTCATTTCTTGTATAGTGAATGTTGAACAATGAAAAATAACATTATATCCTAAATTTTTAGATTAATAAAGCAATCAATGAGGTTTTCTTTGTCTAACATCCAAATTAATTATATTAGTAAGAAAACATTCAACATAATGGAGTAACATATGGAATTATTTATGCAATTGGCGATTACTTGAAGGAAATTCATCTTTATTATCATAATTATTATTATTGGCGTTACAGCTCATTGTGAGTTAAAAGATTTCTTTTTGTCAAACCCTCTCTCTCTGAAAACTCTTTTTAATTCTTTTACTCCATTTATAATTTAAAGGATATAAAATATATAACACATAAAAAATATCACAAGGAACAAGTTTTTTTCTCATATGTACATCAATTTTAATTTGATTTTAAAAACTGATATGCCGTTAAAATTCCTGACTAGTTTGCAATAAATTCAGCTTAATTTTAGTCAACTACGATTTCTTTATGATGAAATAATCAAAGAAAAAAGTGCATTAATTTAATCGAAATTTTTAACAGAAAAGTCAATGTAAAACATAAAAACCTAACAAAAAATATGTTTAGTAATCTGTGTTTTTTTTTCAGTAGCATTAATTACAGCTGGACACCCTCTTACCATGCTTAAAATTAAATTATCAATTGTGTTTTGAGGCAGGATCCATTCCTGTTTAAGAATACTCCATAAATGCTCAATGGGATTAAGATCTGGAGATTGCGCTGGTTGCGGTAATATTTTTATTATGAAACCAATCTCTTAATGTTGTTGCAGTATGTGGCCTTGTATTATTCTGCATGTACCATAAATCAGGACCTGCAGCAGTGGAAAATAGAACAACAACAGATTCTAAGATAGGATCAATATGTTAAGATTGATTCAAAGTACCTTCTACAAAAACGGGAACAGTTCGATGATCAAAAATTATTCCAGCCCCCATCATAACATCTAGACCAGTATATAGACGAAAACTATGTACATGCCTGAGTCTCCCTTCTCAAATATGTCATCTCCAAACTCTCACTCTTTATTAAACAGGGTACAGACAAAACCTAGCTTTATCTGTCATTAATACAGAACTACATTCTTGTAAGCCCCACTGCACATGTTTTTGTGCATACCTTAATTTGAGTCCACGATTTCCATGACGTAACATGGAAACCCTCAATGGACGTCTGGAGTTCAGGTCAGTGTCATGTTATATATTCCACAAAGTTTGGTCACATAGAGTAATGTTGTGTCTATTTTCGAAGGCGCCATAGAGTTCACGTGCAGTTATATCCACATTTCGACGAGGTAATCGTACCACATACCGATCCGGTCGAGGAGTAGTTTCACGTTGACGAACCCTATGTCTTTTAGAGATATGACCATTATTTATATCGACGCAAAAATCACTAAATCATGCTCTGAGATATGTCAAAATGACGGGTAGCTTGGGACGTCACATCAGCTTGTGAAAGACCAGCATGAAGTGTATTTACAGCACTTACAATTTGAACATGTTGTTAAATGTCGACGCTCCAGACTATCTTTGCGTTTATTAATCTTGCTTTAATTTTAATTTAATCTTACACATTTAAAACGCTGTCACTTTTGCCTTAATAAAACAGTGCAGTTGACATATTAATTTACATGGCATACCTTGATTTGTAGAGTACAAGTTTTCAAATTAAGTGGTATGCATTAACAAAAAAGTTTTTAATTCTTGATTAAAAACATTGGAATAATCATGGTATTCCTCAGACATCTTTGAAGTGTGTAAATTTGATACCATCTTTTAAGTGTTTCAGTTACCTAAGTTTTGGTCTTACTCTATTTCAGTGTCCCATCACTCCTAATCGGTCAAAATCTTATATACTAAAACGCTAAGCCCTTTTCTTGTCCACCACTTTACTCAAAAACCATATTAGATAATTAAAATATTTTTTCGGAATATTATTAGTATTACATATGAGATTGTCAATATATACTTTTGGTATAAAAATTCACTTCCGCTTTTGAGATGACCGGAAGTTAAAATTTACTTTAAGTTTTAGACCCCACAATGTATATATGGATCGAAAGGTCTCGTCGAGATGAATCTAAATATGTACTTCCGGTTGCGATCCGACACCGAAAGTGACCCGAAACGCGCATAAAACGTCAAGATAGAGCAAATCTGACACCGGATTCGTGATCAGCATGCAAAATTAACTGCTAAATGATATCCATGTCGACATTTGATGAACTAAAAATTTAAATATTTCGTGATATTTAATACACTTTTTACTTGCATTATTATTGATGAATGTTATGTATATTATTGCTTATATTGTTTGTATTGATCTCTTAATTTTTCTCGCAAAATAAAAATTTCATTTAAAAAACTCGATGTCGAGTTGGTCCGCTAGTTTTTTAAACTATCCCATCATTCTTTAGTCTGATTATATGTCACATCCATCTGAGCATGCTACCTTAAGGTAATTTAGTCCCCATCAGGCTCCCCAAAACTTGTATAGAACCCAAAGTTATAACGTCTGTACCACAATTCTTACTCTTTGACTCCTTCATCATTATTTTTAGTTCATGTGTTAGTATGCAGTTCATACGCTATTAGCACTGGCCTTATTAGTTTTCTATAGACAATTAGTTAAAATTTTATGGGCAATTTTGAGGCTATTTGTCTTCTTTGCTGTAATAACACTTATTGGCAAGAATTAATGTTCTTTTAATTTCGTCGTTGACATTGTTATCTGCGATAACTAATGATTTTAGATATACAGTGTGTTCAAACGAAAATTTGACGACCTCAGAAACTCAGAAACCAAGAGTTTCTTCAAAATATAAGAAAACACGTCAATTTGTACAGGGAGGGGACAAATTTTTATGCAAAATTCATGCCCTCAAATTTAACTCCCTACTTCTCTGCATCAACCGCCAAGTTTTTTTTTTAATAGCAAGTGTTGTCTAGTGAAAAGGTGGTAATATTTTTCTCTACATTACACTCTATTTTTTTTATCTATGTAATAACTTTGAAGATCATTTTGGATATAACTAATTTATTGGTTGAATACCAGTTATAACAAGAAAAACATACAATTTTACCAAATTAACCAATTAAATGTTCTTTGTGACTTCCAATAAAATAATTCAATCAACCTGCAAATCAATATCAACACTCCACCTTGTGTTGAAGATAATTTTTTGTCTTTTTGTAAAAATATCACTTTTTCATATGATTTTAAAGATAATGAATTCTAATTATCTTCTTTAGTGTTTACCAGGTTAACTTTGATTTAAGATTTGTCAACGACTGATTAATCAGAGATATTATTGCAAAAGCCTACAAAAATGGGATATGGGAAGAAAGAATAGAATTAGTTAAGCTGTACTATGTAAATAATATATATATACAACTATACAACTAATTGTCAATAATGAACCGATAACAAAAGTTAATCATTTTAAATACCTAGAATGTTGGATAAACGAGATACTAAATCCGGATGAACAAATTAAAACTCGTATAGAAATTGCAAGAGGAGCATTTATGAAACTTAGATCTATTCTGAGCAATTCTCAGCTGAACTTACAACTGAGAATTAAGTTCCTAAAATGTTATGAAGGTTCACATGATGAACAAATTCGAAGCCTTCGAGATGTGGTTATATCGTAGAATGCTCAGAATATTATGGGTACAACACATTTCAAACAGAGAGGTCTTGAACAGAGTAGGTCAAGGTGAAGGCGACTTAATAAAGATGATAAAAAGGGAAAACTCGAATATCTGGGGCATGTAATGAGAGGAAGCAGATACAGGATAATACAGTTGATACTCAACGGAAAGATCGATGGAAAAAGAGAAATTGGTAGGAAGAAATACTCATGGCTCGAGATCGAGAACGATATCGGCAAATTGTCATGGAAGCTACCCACGTCTAATGAATGTAAATAATCAGTGTGGTAAGGGTAAGGTAAGGATCTTTAATACGAACCATCGAGAAAAAAACATAAGTCACCAATACGTTAAGCATTTAACTAAGTTTTGAATCTATAGGTGACGTTAACAACACAAAGCACGAAGTAGAAAGTCGAGTACGAACTGAAACATTTAAAGTGGCGGTATTGCGTCACTTACAAATGGATAATCGACAATCTGTTAGACAACTATCTCGTGCATCTGGTATAGCATTAGCATCTAGTGTTTATTTAACTATACAATCCCATAAATGTCACCCTTATAAAATACGATTACTTCATCAATTAAACGAAGATGATCCTAATCGTCGGCTTCAATTTTGTGAAGGATTTAGTGAAATCATAAATAACAACCAACATCGATTGTACAATACCTGTTTTTCCGACGAGTGTACTTTTATGTTAAATGGCGAAGTTAATAGACATACAATTTTTGTTATTGGAGTAACTTCTTCTTTAGGTACCGTCTCCTCTAAGGAGGTTGGTAATCATCACAGCTATTTTCACTTTTGAGATTGCAGCTCTGAAAAAGTCGACGGAGTTGCAATTATACCTCTTTCTCAGATTGTCGGGCCAGGAGGTCTTCTTCCAATACTTCGTTTTCCCTGTATTTTTCCTGCATTATGGTTTATAGCAACACATATTTATCCCCTCCCATAACGTGGCCGAGATATTGTAACTTTCTTATCTTAATCATATTCATGATTTGCAATTCCTTTGTCATCTTTCTGAGGACCTCAACATTTATTATTAGGTCTACCCAATTTATTTTTAATATTCTTCGGTAGGTCCACATCTCGAATGCTTCAAGTCGATTGCACACCTCTTTCTTTAAGGTCCAGGCCTCCACCCCATACAGCAGCACCGAAAACACATATGAACATAATATTCTTATTTTGAGTTGCAAACTAAGGTCTCTACTGCATAATACTTTTCTCATCTTATTAAATGTTGCTCTAGCTTGTCCAATTCTCATTTTTATTTCTTCTATATACTCGTTATTTTCATTAATAATTGTACCAAGATATCTGTATAAAATGTCTTGTTGTTGTGTTTTGTAAATTGTCATAAATTTTGTTTTATTAGCATTAAGCGTTAGTCTAGTTCTTTTAAAAAAGTTCTTTGCCTACTCTGACTTTTGCTGTTTGGTTAAAGTAGAGATGAGTTGTTATTCTTAAATCTTTTTTGTCAATGTGTTTATCTTTAAGTAACTGTATAAGACGATTGTGTCGGACCTTATCGAACGCCTTATTGTAATCAATTAAACAAACAGAGTGGTTGGTTTACATCCACCCATGGGATTCCTAAATCCAAATTGGGTGTCAGTGATATCTTGTTCCACTTTTCTGAAAATTCTTAAATGGATAATTTTTTAGAATATTTTTAGTGTGTGACTCATTGGACTATTTATACGGTGGTCATTACATTCCCTTGCATTAGGTTTTTTTGGTAATGTAATAAATGTTGATTTGAGCCAATTTCTCGGAATAATACCCGTATATATATAATAATACCCGAATAATAACGTTTTCCAGAGCGTTGAATTGGCAGAAGGGGTCCAATAGAGGGATCGGCCAGATCATTGGATCTTTCCAATTTCGATTTTTTTTTTGTGGTAATACCTAAAATCAAAAATATACGCAACTCCGCTTGCAGATCTTGCAGAATTGCGACAAATAATTGTGACAGAATGCCAGTTATTGACACCGGAGGTACTTGCAAATGTAGGAAGAGGCTTTGAAAGTAGACTGTATTATTGTATGGAGGTCATCCTTTTAAAAATATGAATACCTTAAAAATACCTTTCAAATGATGTAGTACTCGACCACACTTGCCATTTAAAAAAAATTGAGGGTTAATGCGGGGCAGTAGGAAGTACCATTTGAAAGCATCAAATTTACATAAAAATTCGTTGCCCTCACAATACAATTTAAAGTGTTTTTTTTAAATTTTGAAGAAACTCTTGGTTTCTGAAATTCTCTGGCGATCAAATTTTCTTGTCCAACTTGTCAACTGGTCATCATAGGACTGGTTAGTCCAAATTCATATCTTTTTCAAAAAAACCGAAGGCCCAAACATTGTAGCCAGTATAGTCTTATTAGTCTTATGAGTCACACCTTAAAGTTATTCCTGCGTATCATTCACAGTAAAATAAGGAATTATTGTGGAGAAGATCAAGATGAAACCTAGTGTGGATTTAGAGATGGGTTGGTAACTAGAGAAGTTTTTTTTGCATTGAATGTTTTCTTACAGAAATGTAAACATCAACGTAAAGATGTTGCTATTTTTATGGATTATGAAATGCCATTCGATACGGTACACGATGACAAGTTATTTTAAATACTGAGATGAATATTTGTATTAATAGGAAGTCGATAAAAGAGTGTAAAATTTTAAAAGGAAGTAAGGCAAGGTTTGCGCCGTTTCCACTGTTGCTTAATTTATACTCAAATAGAATCTATAAACATGCTTTACACAACTTGAAAAATGGTGTAAAAATAAGTGGAAGACTAATAAATACCATCAGATATGCAGATAATACAGTTAGGTTAAGCGATGCCTTAAATGGATTACTTTTAAAGTCCATTAACAAGGTGGAACGGCAGATGGTACCAAGAATTATTTGTTCTAAAACAAAATTCATTAAAACAAACAATTACAAAGAGTCAGACAACCAATACAAAGAGTATTTCTCTCTCTCTCTCTTATTGTTTCGCCATTACTGATTATCGTGATTTCTTCCAATATTCCTAACAATTTTTTCTCCATTGCTCTCTATCTATCAGCTTCTCTGAGAGCTTCGCAGAATGAGTTTCCAGCTGAATTCTTAATTTGGTCGGATCATCTAGTTATTGATCGTCCTCTTAATCTTCTCCCCGAAACATTTCCAGAAACTGTTAATCTCTCCAAATTCCAAACGCCAATGCATTGCAGACATATTGTCGATAGCCTTTTTTTAATCTCGATTTGGTTTAGAATGGAAACGTTTGCCCTATGAGTTGTCCAAGGTATACGCAACATTATTCTCCAACACCACATCTCAAAGGCATCAATTTTTCGACGCACTGTATAGAAATATTGAAAATACAAGGGGCTCATCTTATGGATTGTTCCTACTATCTTTGAGCGTATTATTAGGGCTCTATCTGCTGACTAAAGATTTTCTCTTAATTTTTTAAAGATTTTATATTTTTAATATTAAATAAGCTTTTACATATTAAGTCAAGTTTTTTTGTTCAGTGATTTTTCTCAAAATAGTGAGTCGGAGCTTCGCTTCGGGAATTTTCCCGATATCCCATATAGCCAGTCCAAGCCTGAACTGAAATTTCGACATATGGAATTTCAGACATCAGGATAATTGATATAAATTGGTCACTACAAACTTACAGTCCAGGTAAATTCATATAGATGGCGCCAATTAACTCACTTGCAAAAAAATAAGTACCTTACATATGTATACTTGGTACTTTTATAGTGCTCTTTTGCACGCAACCCTTCTACAAATTTATAACATACTAAAGAGTTCCTTATTTGACTTCTTTTTTTTGACGAAAAATGTAATTATTTGAGTAAATGCAGTAAGTTCAAAATAAAATATATATAAATAATATTGTTGGTTAATATACTCAACTATATCTCTCTTTATAACGAAATCAGTCAATAATTTATATTTTTATAAGTATAAAATACGATCTTCTTAAATTACCGATTAGTGAAGCACCTAAATTCTAAAATACTTTCAACCTCCTAATGATTCCGATTCTATCGCAATTATTCAAAATATACCCAAAAGGCAATAAACATTTTTATTCATCCGTTTCTCTGGGGGTGGCAACCCCAAGGGGTACGAAAGTGAGCTTTTTAACCGAGCCGGCACCGACAATAACACCATGTATATTATGATCTGTTTTAGATGATGGTCATAGAGGGGGTTCTATTTTAGAACTACTTGATGTACAACTTAATTCGATTTGATGGAACTGCCTCGTTAATTTGTCATTCTTTACAAGGCGATGGGTAATTTACTCTACGGGATTATATTACGTTAAATAGGTTTCAAATTAAATTCATAAGGAAGTGTAACAGTAAAGTCTTTGGATTTGTGGGAATATGAACTCATCCATAAAAAATTTAGATAATTACTATATTGATTACTTTGATTACTAACAACTAATTAGCTTTCCATTTTTAAAGGTTATGAATATACACAAAATCAAATGGCATCACATTGAAATCTTTTAAACTCAACCGATTAGTTCTCTCAACGATTTAAAAAATTTTTAATAGCCAAAATTATATATAATTTATTGTTTAAAAAGTAAATATATTTTTTGTATCATCTTCAAAAAATTATAGTAAAGAAGAGAAAGTTTGTGTGAGACAGAGAGAGAGAGGGAGAGAGAGAGAGAGAGAAGGAGAGAGAGAGAAGGAGAGAGAGAGAGAGATAGAGAGAGAGAGAGAGAGAAAGAGCTGCTCAACACATCACAGGGCAGCACCGTCACCAATATCAGCAGATAGGTTTAAAAAATACCAAAGGAAAAACAGTGAATCTGATCTTAAACTTCCACAACAAAAGTAGGAATATTTTTGAAATTTTTAACTTTATCTGAATAACTGAATAAAATTTGATTTAATTTTTAGTTTTTTGTAACAATAATATGATTTATAGATTTGTTAAACTTAGTCACTTTAGTGTTAAATGTCAAATAGAAAATGAGCCATATGGGGCACTGTAGGCGAATCTAGAAATTTGTCGGGGGGGGGGGGGGGGTCATGGGTCTTGAGGGTGATTTTGATATAGGATTTAGATTTTTGCACCTTTACGATTGATATGATTTCTGCCTCGTGTAAGGGGACCGTTTTCTCAATTCTTATTTTAAGCGGTATATTAAACCAATGGAAAGTTATTAAAACAAAATACCCTACAGTTGCAAAGAAGGGTACAACAATAAGGGATCTTAAACTTAATCCAAAAAAAAAATAATTTAAACCCATATACTCTATGACAGTAGAAACAACTGTACAAGACTATTAAACCAAAGGAAATTTATTAAAATAGAAATACTGAAAAATCAAGGACTGTTAATTTAAACTAGGCATTTTAAAAACAATTAGTTTAAACCCACCTATCCTATGGTTACAAAATCAAGAACAAACCAATGATAAATAAGTATAAACCAAAGTTAAGTAATTGTAAAAGTGTAAGTGTACAATTTACTGAATGTATTAAATATTCCCAATAAACTCTATCTTATCGTTGAATATCCGATACTAATTTGTAAAAATATTTATTTATTCCTTATTGCTATGCGAAGTGGAAACATGTACTCTCGGATTTACGAGTATGAGGCGTATAGAAGCCTTTGAAATGTGTGTTTTTCTAAGGCAAATCTGAAATGTGTGTGTCACGTGTGAGCACTTGACCAACAACGAGGTGCTGAGAAGAATGAGGACTGGGAGAGAACTCCTAAATATTGTAAACAACAGAAAAACTAGTTATCTAGGACATATTTACAGAGGAGAAAAATATAACTTTCTACACTCATAGTGGAAAAGAAAATAGAAGGAAAAAGAGGTACAGGAAAAAGAAAATGTTCCTGGCTGAAGAATGTAAGTCAGTGGACAGGCATGGACACCCATTCGGTACTAAGAACAGCTTAAGATAGAGAGCAATTTGCTGTAGTTATAGCCACCATTCCGTAATAAAGAAGGAACCTTAAGAAGAAGTGTAAACAGCATTTTGTTTAAATTAATGTATTCAACAAAAAGCATAATATAATTTAAAAATAGTTATTTCTATAATTAGGCATATTAGGCTACAAGTGAGTGAAATATTCTTTTACTCGGTATTGAAATTTTTCTCACGAATTGTCAGCAACAACCGGCAACGCGGGGTAAATAAAAGTTCATTGATTAAAAATACTATAATAATAACAAGATAAGTAAATATTATATAATTTTATAAAATGTGTTCTTTTCGCCTATCCGATTCCAAGTCAAGATTCTAAAGCCAAGTCTTTAGACGCTTAAGCGTAGAAAAACTACGCTCTGCTGTTGCTGCACTGACTAGCAGCATATCTAATATTTGCAGATATATTCTGATATTTAGATATATATGAATATTGCAGTTTTCTAATACTTCTAAAATAGAACCAGGAAGTTTTCCATTATTTTGCACGACTCTTTTCCACTTTTGAATCCACAGTGAAAACTCTTGTTCTACCATGGAATATGCAGTTGATGGTCCAATAATATCCTGGAAGGTGTGAACAATTTTTTTTAATGCAACTTTATCTTCTGGTATGTTATCACTTTTAGGTAAAACAACTCTAGGCATAAAGAGATTCATAACTTTCGGTGAAAGTCGTCCTTCTAAATCAGTTAAGATATTATCTAAAAGGGGTAAAAAAATAGATCTTCGGAAATATTCTTCGCAAGAAACAACAGGTTGGTTTTGACGACAGGTTTGACCAGAAACTATACGTGGCATCTTTAATTCAATGTCTAGTTGTACAGCTATTTCCTTTACTTCATAGTAAAATTTGCTAAAAACAGATTCAGTATTTGATCTGTTATTTTAAAGAATGCATTTAGTGTCCTCTATGGCCTCAGCAGTCTTCTTTAAATCTAATTTTGGTGACTGAAGAAGACGACTAAGTGATACAGTTAGTATCACTAATGTACTAGGTACCTAAAACATCACTAAGACAAGCTACTGAAATAACAAATTCCGGGCTCCTCATAGTTCGCATTAATGAAAATGCATCAGCTGACAGTTGTATATTTTGATGATTGACTCGCCCTGGAACTGAAGATGACCTTCATTCCTTTCAACCCAACGAGTTTCACAAATACCTTGGACAGCAGCCCCCAGTTCCTTTATTTGTATTCACTAACGTATCAGACACAACTAATGCAACAACATTTACTTTGATATTTATTACAGATAAATTATAAAATGTAGCACACCGTCTCAAAAGTTATAATACATATTCAAATTGCAAACAAACAATTCGTAGACAAAACTGAAGATAAGAAATACCTAATACAAAATAAAAATGTGCTGATTTCCTGCGAAAAGTCATGTTATGTACATTGAACGAGCAATAATGTGTGAGCGGTAATTCTATTTCATCAACAATCGAACGATTCTCTGGCACTTAAATGACGAATTCACAAAATTTGAAAATAGCGTAACTCTGAATTTGTGGAAGACGGGGTAGCGTTAGTCGAGATATTACTGTATTCAGAATTGTTGATTTTTTTAAAGAGCAATGTAAAAAGGCTTCCGCATAATTCTACAGTTACCCCTAGAATAAATGAGTTTGAATCATTTTAACTCTTGACTTCCGGCTTATAGGGTTGATGGGTTTTAAATTATTTTTTTTTGGAATATTTGATTGATATTATATTTTGTTTGGGGGGTCATGACCCCTGTGACCCCCCCCCTTGGAGCTGCCACTAATTATACTAGTGTCTCTGTTAAGTGACCGGTGAGCTCTGTAAAGCTAAGCCACCCTGTGGAAAATTGGTTACCAACTCTAGTAGACAGAAAAGTCAAAAGTAATTCTGTTTAACATTGTAGCCAATCCTATTAGCAATCAGGGTTCTATCTAAGGAGAGAGGAGAAATGGTCCTCCGACTGGAGGCAAATCACATGTGTCCTTAAAACGACTATAGATTACGGAGCCTAAAGAAGAGAAAACCGAAAAGACCTTAAGATGACAACCTGGCTAAAAAAATAAGGATACGAAACAAGAAACATGGAATATAAGATAGTTGTATCGAACAGGTACACTGAATGTATTATTAGACACTCTCGAAATATATAAATTAAACATAACAGCTCTAAAAAAGTTAAGGTAAAAGGGAAATAGTACAATGGAAAGAACAGCATCTGTAATCTAAGTTCTCGTGTAAACCAACACAATTTCAGGATCAAATTCATTATTGGAAACAGATAAAACAAGCAGTAGAGAAGTAGGTACATATAGAGGCTACAATTTTGTTTATTGCTGATATCTTGACCATTTTTTTATTTAAAAAGTTCAAAATCATAATTGACAAAATGGCATAAAAGTTTTACTTTTTTTTTATTAATCTGTTTTTCTACCTAATAATAAATTTTTTCTGTATCTTCAAAGAAATACTCACGGTGTCATTTATGTCAGAAATAGAAAGGTGATATAAATATGAAAATATAAGAATAGTTCCACTTTCCAGTATCTTAAGTATTGCTTTATCTGCACTTAGCTCTGTCATTTTTGCTTACTGTGTTAATATTGGGACATTATAAGTTTTATATATATAATAACGGATTTATTACGGCTGTCGCCGCTTCTCCGCCCCCAATTTCCATCTTTTTCTGTCATATGCAGTTGCCTCTTGCCGCCATTGCTTCATCAATATCGTTGCGCCAACTTCTCCGTGGTCGTCCTCTCTTTCTTCTTTCAGGAGGGATCCATTCCAGTACTCTCCTAGGCCATCTGTACTCTGGCATTCTTTTAACATGTCCGAACCAGATTAATTGTTTTCTTTCTATGTCATCATTGATATTTCTCTCCATTTTCATTTCGTTTCTTATTTGTTCGTTTCTAACTCTCTCCAGTTTCGATCTACCGCAGCTTTGTCTCAGATAATCCATTTCTGTCGTCATAAGTTTGTTTTTATTAGCTTTGGTGACGTCCCATACTTCCGAACCGTAAAGTGTAATACTTTGAACTATACTACCGTAAATGTGTTTTTTGGTTTCTCGTCGAATTGTTTTTTGCCAGAGAAGAGAGTTTAAGGCACGGGTCGCTGCTCTGCCCTTGTTTATTCTTTCCCTGATTTCATCTGCACTATTTCCCTTCTTGTTGAAAATGACCCCCAAATATTTGCAGGATTGCACGCCTTTGATTTTGTCGTCTTCCAAGACTAGGTCACATATTT
The DNA here is from genome assembly GCF_040954645.1 of Diabrotica undecimpunctata. Classification (NCBI taxonomy): domain Eukaryota; kingdom Metazoa; phylum Arthropoda; class Insecta; order Coleoptera; family Chrysomelidae; genus Diabrotica; species Diabrotica undecimpunctata. Next base: position 42,226,394 of record NC_092806.1, read on the forward strand.
CATCTGTTCCCACTGAGAGATATTCACATTTTGTCATATTCATGTTTAGACCTGCCACCTCATATTCTTCTTGCAGTTTTCTTACCATATAGCTAAGATCGTAGCTGTCTTCGACAATTACTACCTGGTCATCCGCAAAGAAAAGTGTATATAGCTTGTTTTCTTCCACCGTTATTCCCATGTTTCTACATTTTTTTACCCATTTCACTAAGTCCAAATAGATTTTAAATAAGGTGGGTGACAGACAGCAGCCTTGTCGTAGTCCTTTTGTTGTTTGAAAAGGAGAGGTGATTTCTTGTCCCATTTTAATTCTCGCAAAGTTTTGTTCGTAATATTTTTGAGTGGCGTTAATAAGAATTGGGTTTATTTTCAAGTTACCCATTTCTATCCATAGTTGGGAGATCGGTACACTGTCATATGCTTTTTCCAAATCTATTAAAGCTATATGAGTTTCTCTATTTCTCTGCACTCGTTTTTCCATTGCAATTTTTAATGTGAAGATATTATCCATAGTGGAGCGTCCGGCCCTAAATCCCGCTTGTTCTTCGGGTTGTTTGTCTTTGATATCATTTTCTATCAGGTTTCGTAGTACTTTTGAGTATAGTCGGCCTATAGTAGCAATCACTGCGATCCCTCTATAGTTTTTAGGATCCATCTTTGTGCCTTTCTTGTGTATTGGAGAGATATACGATTGTCTCCATTCTTCTGGAACATTATAAGTTTTAGCTGCTCTTAATGTACCCATCGTCTTATCTCTCACAGCTTGAATAGCAGTTTTCATGCAATCTGGATCCCGGGACTTTCCTTGTTTTGGACTTACAATATTTTTCTAGACATTCTGAAACGAAAACATTCCTGTATACTGTTACAAATATGGGCTGGGTAATTTATTTGTAGCATCATGCTAGCCAATATTACAACATAACCAAACATCTTTTTAAATATTAATAACTAAAATGGAACACAAAGTAAAAAAAAAGATGAAAATATAAAAATATCAGCCTTTCGAGACAAACATGTGATTGTTTCAACGGCCACTGGACCTAGGTCACTATCAGCTTTATTAGTTATCATTTTAGACCAAAGAGTATCTAGTCAAGCTATTGACGTATAGATGGTGGTGTCTCTTTTATATTTATTGCGATAGCCCACGAGTAAATTCTACAATAGATGGAATATAAATGCGATAATCGAAAGAACACCTGAATACAACTCACGATAGGACCATACAGCCTACATAAAGAGAGATGTGATAATGGAATAAGAACAGTAAACCTTGCAGCCTCTTTAAAAATAAGAATAGTTAGCAAATATTTCAAATATAAAGACATTCACCTAATGATCTGGCTCTCCCCAAACGCTGGAACTTGGAACGCTGGAATAAAATAGATCATTTATGATCTCAGATAATGTTTATTATGTATGGCTTTATTGACGTATGGCTTTATATACACATCATAGAATTCTAATATATAAAAAAATAAAAAATAAATTTGCCAAAAAAAATTTTTATTTAGGTATTCAATAGTTTCTAACTGCTCACGAAATCCAGACACTAGACACTCCTAGATGTTTCCATGTTATCCTTGATAATTTAAAGCCAGATAGTTTCTGTGTGATACATGGTGGGTGCTGCGTGTGTCGAGACCATTTTGTCTTCCAGGAAGTGACAACACCAAACTTTATCTCGGATAGTTGTTTGGCTGTTACTAATACGGATGTCTGGACTTTAGTCTTTGTGACACGAGGGCTCTAATATTTTTATGGAGTAAAAGTTAGTGGTTTTTGATGATTTATTCAGATTCTTTTCTACGAACATGTTTTCTTCGAAGTTCTGGTAGAGGGATATGGCTTTTGATAGCTAACCAGTAAGTAGGAGTAGACCTAGTATTGCCGGTGATAATCCGCATGATTTACTTTATTTTTTTTTTTGACCAACAGGAGCGGCATAATTAGCTGATGAAAAGACCAGAATCAGTGAAGACAATCGCAGGAGTCTTACGTGACGTTTTCCAAGTAAAGACACGTATCTTGCGGAGGATGTTAATTCTGGTTCCAATATTAACAAAAATTTTTGTTGATATTAAGGTCCTCTTATCATATGGCCGAAATAACCTTTCTTATTTATGAAAGGTTATTACATTCATTCAATTTATTTTATTCATTTTAATGATGGTGATCAATTTTCTCTCTTTGTACATGGTCTCTAGCATACGTTAGTTAGATATGTATGCTATCCACGGGATTCTGAGCATATAACGGTAACATCACAACCCGAACGCTTCTAATTTATTAAGATTTTTTATTTTTGTTCTCCAGGTTTCACATCCATAGAACAAAGCGGACCAGACGTAGCCTTTCAATACTCTTAGACGTGTGGTCAATGACAGATTCTTATTGCACAATACAGAACGGCAGTTAATAAAGTTTTTTCGTTCAAGTTCTGTTCTAGTCAAAATTTCCTTGTCACTTTCAACTCTGCTGTCAATTCAACCAGTAATTATAAAAGGCTTATAACCTGAACCATCACAAAATAAAATCAACTACTGCTAAGGTCTTTTGAACACAAAATATTAAAATATATATATCGTCCTATAGATGATACTACATCTGGTCAATATTGAATTAGAAGAAATAGAAAATTTAAGACGGCCACCCAAGTATAATCAACAAAATGTAAGCTCAGAGCTCAGGAGATAGACAGAGTATTCGCAGATAGCTCAACGACCAATTAAACGAATAAGTTATGAGAATCCAGTTGGAATAAACACTTCCAAGAGATGTAGCGGTTATATTGCCTACCATATAGGGTATTACTTATAGGGGGTTGAAAACTGGGGACAGAAATTACTATGCTGGGGATAGGGTGAGCAAAACAAACCGGAGCGTTTGCGAACGGCTACTCTTGGTTTGATTGGAGATCTGGGTCGTTAGTAACCGAATAAAAAAGGGACTGCAAAGGGGTAACTACAAAGGAAGAAAATCAAAAAAGTACTTTTATGAATTTCCTTGACAATACAACACAAGAAGGTTCCTAAACTAGGTATTTAATTTTGGACGCCGTTTACAAGAATCTTCCTGCTGGATTGAAAGAAAGGATTTTCTTTCCTAAAAAATACATTAAAAGGGTTAGAATCTTTTTAAAGGATATAATACTACTCTCGGTTTAGGGAAAACATTATATATTTATTATTATTTTACCATAATCACTTACAAATACAAATAATAATAACAAAATACAAAAATGACCTACAATGGTGCTATTGGTTTACAATAAACTATAGATGTTGGGGACACTATAAGAATTTAAATTAATAATAAATTAAAATCATCTAGATTTTTCAATGGAGCTCACATTGACGTTAACTTTTTAATTTATGGTTAGGTATGTTCCAAATGCCCGAAGAAAATACTGCTAACTGTCATATGTCAAGATTAAAAATGAAAACTTTATAAGAATAATTAATATGACAGTTAGCTAATCACTAAAATTTATAATTTTATTTATTAAAATTTTTTTTTAATTTGTCATGAAAGCAATTATTATTGAAAACTGTCTATTTTTACTTTGAAAAATTTTAACAAAAAAAATGCCCGATATCACTGGCTATTGTATTTCATTTAAAAGGTTTGGGGTTGAAACTGGACTAAAAACACTGCAAAATAACACAAATGCGTCTCACAGCTGTAATTTGGTCTGAAATGACCAGGGACAAACAAATAGACGATTCTCTGTTGAAGTTGGGCACTGGATCATCGAGTTCGGGTTAATTAACTGCAATCTTCGTAGCTTGGCTTTTTAAAACTTCTCAAAAACATGTGGACCCATTATATCGTTGTAACACTGCTTACAAATCTTCCATTTAGGACACAATACAACACATATAACAAATCGGTGATTAATTCAGCAAAACTTGCCACATTGCCTTTGATTTCCTTTGATTTTTGGTCCACAAACAAAAAATATGCCAACTTTTTAAAAATAACATACCCGAGCTCTTTACCCGTCAAAGTTTAAACAATAGTATAAACAAAAGCATAAACGGAAAAATTCCTGTTTATTTGATGCGCAAAATATCCTAAAGCGGCTCTCGATCAAAGAAATACATACCCATCTGTGTTATATGTAACAAACTTTAAAATCTGTTTATTATCAATTAAAGCTATGCAAAAGGATTGAAAATACTTTTCGGTGTTTTAACTTGTACGATTGGAAATAAAAACACATTGAAAATATTCTTCGGTGTTTTAATACATACAAAAGAAAATAGAAATGCTACAGAGAGAGGCAGATTAAGACTCAAACTCAGATTCAGACAAATCTTCCAATATTTAAATACCATGAGAATGTGAATACAATATTGAAGAGAAGATATAATGGACCAAAGTAGGTATACGCAAATTGTTTAGGCGAGACTCACTTGTAGCAGCTACAGAGAGAGAGAGACAAAAAAATCAGTCCCAAAGTTGATTTAAAAATATATTGAGCTAAATCTAGGTAAACTGGTACCTTTCAGATGGTTGACGACAAGAAGCTAAATTCTTAGATATATGTTTCCACTCATAAATTGAATAAAAATGTAATGGTAGAAGCAAATTTTGTGTTAAAGATACATATATGCAGTTACGTAGTTTATAATAAAAGCTTTTAATTTATAACACCAAACAATAGTATAATTGCATCTTTTCACCAAAACTGTGAAGTTTTAGTGATTTCTACCTTACAATTTGAAGGCAATAGTTGATCCAATTATGCAAAGCAATGACTTATTTAACCTTTCCGGAACCGTGCTTACGTGCTAAAAACTTACGTTGCAGGCCGTGCGGGGTAACTATGGTACCCCACTAAAATACTTTAATAATTCATTTAAATTATACATTATTGTTTGGAAAGTTATATAATAAAGCGCTAGTCATTGAAAAATTTGTTTTTATTATTAAAAAGATGTACATTTTTTTTATTTTACCTGTAATTACAATAATATGATCTTATTTATTATTTTTACAGTCAGGGCAAAAAAATGTTTTAGTTTCTTCTCGATGTATGTTGCATATGGGTTTTCTGCATGTACTACATGATATTTTAGTCTTTCTGTCCCGTGTTCTGGCACAAAAGCTGCATCTTCGATTTGTATATTGTTGAATGTCTCTGGCAGGGGTTTCTGACACAGTGGCATTGCTATTAGAGATAAATAAATCTATTGCACTTTTTACAGTTTTGTGAAAATTTTTATTATTCTGTTTCCGGTGTAGAACGTTTGGGAGTGAAAGTTCTTCTGCCAAGTTTTGTAAAAAAATTCTTCGCCTACTTCGGTCATTACTCTTCCAATCGGGAAACTTTTTAGTAAATATAATATAGGCATTGAGTGCAGCCATATCAATAATTTTCATAAACATCCTAAATGGCCATCTCCTAGTTGAACGAACACATGTATATTCTCTAGTCATTTTATCTCCGGTGTCAACTGACCCTTTGGTTTTATTTTAGTGTAAAATAATTTCAGGCTTACGTTTTTCTTTTTCATCAGAGGATATTTCGTCGCTGTGAAACTGTGTCGATAACAAAATGACAGCTTTCTTTTTTGTAGGTACATAGGATACTAATGTGAGATCATTAGAAAATCCAAAAATAGAGGAACGTTCTTCGCGCGCAGAATTTGGAGCAAATTCAGCAGCAATCTCTTTTTTGTTGGCCCTTAGAGTTCCCGTAATTGTAAGTTGACGTCTTAGCAGTTCTTCGGCTAGGGGAACAGAGGTAAAAAAATTGTCTGCGGTAACTCCACGCCCTGATCCAAAATAGGGTTTAACCATGTCTAGAACTACCCTAAAACCCTGATTAATTTCTCGTTGATTTTCTATCATTCCAGTGTATATCTGACTGTTCAAAATATAAGCAGTATCAGAGTCCGAACAAACCCAAATTTTTATTCCATATCGACCAGGTTTACTTTTTATATAAACTCTAAAAGTACATTTTCCTCTGAATGTAGCTAATCTCTCATCGACTGTGATATTTTCACCAGGTGAATAATTATCAACGCAATTTTTTACAAATTGATCGTATGTATTGCGAATTGCTTGTAGTTTATCTTTTGTTTCTATTATTCTATTTGCTCTTGTTGAGGGGTCATCAAATCGCAAGTGTCTATATATCATTTTGAATATATTTCTAGACATTACAGCAGTAAAGAATGGTTGTTTGAATAGTTCATTTTCGGCCCACATTTCCGACAAGTGGAGTTTTCTTCCGTGAGTCCTCCCACTTGCTATAAGCACTGCAATGAAAGCGTATAATTCAGTAATTGTAACATTCTTCCAACGCATTTGATCATCAGGATGAGTTTCATTAAATTTTTCAGAATATACTTCTCCATGTCGATTTGTGTGAGTGCATATGTCAGCTAGCATATTGTCATTTAGATATCATTGGAATGCTTCTTTTATTGAAGTTAGAGCCATGCTAAAACGAATTGCGAATTAATCAAAACATTTGTTTATTTTCAAAATGTATACTCACCTATTATTTTGTAAACCTTCTCGACAATTTAATATATTATTATTATGAGCCTTGCGCCTTGTAGGAGCAGGGGGTTGCGTTTTCCATTCACATCCTGATTTCGATTTTAGTATTTCCGCAATTGGCTCAAAAGTAGACTTTTCACTTTCGTTTTCAGAGACTGTAATTTCATCTAGAACTATTTGTTGTTCTTCGACATTGTCGGTACTTTCTGATTCACTATCACTGATCTCGTATTCATCATTGTCACTCTCTTCTAAAATTCTACGTAATTCCTCTTCAGTATAATATTTACGTCGCGCCATTTTCTCCGAAATACACAAATACGTACCGCAAAGCAAAGAAATTACTACTAAGATCGACTAAAGTAATCTAAACCTGATTTTTAGTCTAACAGTAATCTAAACATAGAATATTGTTTACATTTCATTTCATTTCGTTTACATCATATTTGGCTGGCCGACGACAGGAATATACGCGTATGATTTCAATACGCAGCAGGCCGTGCGGGGTAACGGAGGTACCCCAAGGAATTAATTTCAATTTTACTATAAAATTGAAATTATATTTAATAATTTTTACAAAAAAATGATTTGGTAATATATTTTCTAAGATTACCTGGAGGGATAAAAAAAAATAAAAATATTTTGAAAAGTTATAAAAACAAAACCGCATCTGGGGTACCTAAAATACCCCGCACGGCCACGGAAAGGTTAAAGCTACATACTGAAAATATTTTGATAAACATGCTGTGGGTTATACATATTTAATTGAACTTGCAAAGAATAATAAACGTTCGGTAACCACATCCTTTATTTAAACGTTTTTACTACCCAAATTTAATTTTAAAGCTCAAAATTACATAAAGATAATTTATTGAAATAAAATAATTGTAAGCAATTTTAAAACAACTTTTAGGAAATTATTGAGCCACAAGGACATTTTGTAATTATTTATAATCCCAAGACAACAGACATTCACAATACATCTAGAATTTCGAAGTGTCCTTGTTAATCAAATAAAAGGTGTCTTACATTTTTCACTAGGGGTCCACTTGCAATTTGCGGTCCAATAGAAAGACGTGTGCTTTATCAAGAGGAGATTAGATTCCATAAAATAATTATTCCAGTTTTTAACACCAAAAAAGAGTATCGACCATTTTAACAAACGCAATTTTTTAAAGTTATACTTCTATACGCGCGTTCAACGTTGGAAATGTGTACGGGAGTGAATCGGCAAAATTATTACATATTTAAGATATAGGTAAGAGAGAGACAGAAGATATATTTTCTCTCTCTTTCTCTCTCGAGAATAAAATTGTTTCTTTTGTAAATATGTTTAATCTTTATTAATATTATTATTATTTTTCCATTCTGTTCAGATTTGTCTTAAGCCTCGTTAGACATGTTAAATTATAATTTAAAACTTAAATATCTCAAGAAAGTTGTAGTACTTATATACACAACAAACAACAATTAAATTTTGTATCTGTCAATGTCAGACAAATTGACAGTTGTATCACGAAACAATATTTTTATTTTATTAATATTATTATCATGGTAAATTAAACATATGCGTAAGTAAGTTATGTATATCGTCATTTTTAAATATTTATGAATATTACATTTTAATTTGTATTGTATTATTATATTAAATTATGTTGCAGTGTATTATATTATATTTTTATATTAATAACAAAATAAACAATGAATTTTACTGCAGAGTATGTTTAAAAAAATTTTTTTGCATTCAATTCCTTTCATAAATATATGAAAATAAAAATATACATTTTCATCAAAATATTGATTCAATCCTTCATTTACTATACTCCTATTACAGGTCAAATGTTGTTTATATACAGCAAACGATGCACCATATACCTATTACCTAATTCTGTTTCTATTTCGGCTCTCTCTTACATATAGCATTACATATGTAATGATTGTGCATATTGACTCCCATATAAATTTGTAACGGCAAACGCGTCTATAGACGTATAACTTTTTTATGCATTTAGTTTTTTATCATGTTTGTGTATGCCTCAAATGTATAAAACGATCCTAATTTTATTAAATAATTTCTAAAATATTATAAAGCAAGTAGGTAATAATAATAATATTAAAAATAATAACCTCCAGAGAATATAAACAACTGGGTCTAAATGAACATCTCTACAAGGCCATGCAGAAAGCTGTACTCCTCGCGACGCGACGTCCAGATCTGTACGAAATTTTTTAGGAGATACACAGACATATCAAGTCACCTAGCACTCGGTAACACCGAGTCCCACCAGAGCTCAATCCTTTTGATACCGTAGGTATCTGGGATGAGTGAATTTTCCCCTTAGAGGGAGTGTGAGCCGGATAGAATTACAAATTAAAGTTAAATATTTTGTAGAAACAAATGGTTGTTAGAAAATAAACAAAGAAGACATTTTCTGATGAACTACAGGTTGTGCTCAGGGATTACACTTATTTACACCATTTAAATATTTGTTCTACAATACCATCAGGTTAATAATATAAAATATTATTACAAAGTATATAGACTATAATATGATGAATTTATTTAAAGAAGATCGCATCCAAAATTTCTGATACAGTTCTTAAGAAATGTTATAAAAATGGATTTAATCATGTTAAATGAGTTGGATTTTTCTCATATAGGTTTTATAGATCTCGAGATCTCGGGTAAACAGTTAAATATTCTAGGAACAAAGTAAGTATGTGAAATTGTGTTTTCCAATTGATTTATAAGCACTAGTAATTTGGACATAGTCATGAACTTTTGTAGTGCTATAAGTATGATCTATTGATTTTAATACATGTTTATTTTTGTATGGAAGCAAAATTATATTTAACTAATATAACTGTCTGATATTAAAAATACCTGCTTCCTGTCAAAGAAATTCTGATGAATATAAGCGAGATTTTTTAGCATTATTTTCAAAAACTCCTTTGTAGTATTTCGAGTTTATTCAAATGAGATGCACATGTTCCACCCCATGCTAAAATGGCATATCTAATATTTTATTATACTATTACTATAATAATCTCTATCAAAGAATAGTATACTATCTTTAAGTAAGACAAATTAAGGATATTGCTGAGATATCTTAATCTGTATAGTAACATTCTTAGAGTTTTACAAACCATATCAATATGTACATCCCACTTCAAGTGACAATTAATATAAACGTCTAAATATTTTATGTATTTTTTTTCTATTTATTTTAATGTACGCGTTATTATAGCTTAGACTTTATTCCAAGAAGTCCGGTAAATTATTTTTGTATATTGAAAATAGTATGAAATAAGTTTTATCAATATTAACTGTCAGTAATTTCATATTTAGTCATTCTAGAACCTTTATAGTTTCTGTTTCTGCTAAATTTTTAAGTTTATTCCAAGAATCACTAGTGTAAAGTATGACAGCATCGTCAACAAAACAAATAATCTTTCCATGTATTTTCATTGCTGCTAGATTAGTTAAATATACTAAAAACAGTAAAGGACCTAAAACAGTATCTTGAGGTACTGTTTTAGGTCTAAGGTGTTAGGTCTACCTAAATATAACTGATAAATTCCTGTGTACTGCTTTTTAAGTTTTTTTTTATCTTCTTTGTACTACTGATCAGCTTATTTGATAATACGGCGAAATAGACAGTGTAAAACTTTATTTTCTTTTAAAAATTTTATTTTCTTTAATGTGTTATAGTACGATATTCCTACATTTTATATTAAACCATTAAGATTTTTGTACCATTATCATCACGAATGTTACAAAAAACGCACAATTAAAACCTACCTACTGACCATTCAAACTATCTATTGTTAGTTTGTTTGCAGAAAAGCTTCTCTACGGTCAGTTTGATTTAACACAATTATCATGGTAACTTGAGCATTTTTTTTTCAATTTCTCTTTTTAATCTCTGTATTTTGGGAGCAACGACAGGCACATGCCGATTTCAAAAGCCCATTACACGCTCCTTGCCCTATTCAAAACAGCCAGGCATAGACGTAGAACAAAAATGTAGATTTCATGAAAAGAAAATTTAAACCATTCTATTATATTATTTTTATTAACTACATATTTGTCTCTACTTCCTCACTGCTATAACGTTATGGTTGCTTTTAACATCGCATGTGATTTTAATGATTTATTTTCTTTTTCTTAAATGTTAACCTGTTTCAGTTAACTGTATAATATTATTATTTCCATTATTTCCATGATTCATGTAATAATCGCTTCGTAATCTTAGATTTTTTATAGGTTTATAATCTAAAACGAAAAATAATAAAAGATTATAAAAAATTCGAACTATTTATTAAAAATCAAAAACAGGATAATATTATAGACGAAACAATGACAATGTTGCTTGTTGAAATTCAAAAGCACTTGCTGGGCCAAAATTTTATTAAGACCACCGAATAGTAAATTTATGGTTAGGGCAGTAATATGGAATCATACACACAACTCATGGTATGATAAAAAACTTCCAAATTCAGTGTCATTTAAACTATTTTGTTTGCTTTATAATAAAAAGTACTTGTCAAAGTATAACATTTAAGAGGAAACTTAAAAATGTAAAAAGCCGTAAATTATGAGACATAAGCTCATTTAAATCTATAGACTCATCCATTACACAGAACTACCGCACAAGGCAAACCCCATCATTTCGACCTCAAAATACTGTAGCAAATGCTACAAAAACGGCCACACAATCCCCGACTACAGACAACGCTCCTTTATATGTCCGAACTACGGCCAAAACCACAAATCTAGCGCCTATCCCAATCCAAACTCATCAAATGCCCAAATTGCAGCTGTAACCACCATACATATTTAAATCGTTGTACGAAAAGAGAAAAAAGGCCAAATAATCCCTTATCAACTGAAAAATCAATCCCACCATTCAATTTAACAACAGATATCAAAAATATCATAAAACTCAATACAATTGTATTTCTAAATATCCTCCCTCAAAAATGAGATCTAAAAACGACGGTCATAAGCAGCGTTATCCAAAAAATATCTTCAGCCATACATGTGTCCTGTCTGGCCAAATCAATAAGCTCGACATAACTTTCCACCCTAATTAATGAAGCCCGCCTTTTATGGATTTTAACTTAGGTGCCAGTGAACTGCCAGGGAATATTCCAAAAGAGACCCCTCATCAAAAATATTTTGCAAAAACACATCAAAAATCTTGCTATGTCTGACTTTCTCTGTCACTTGATCTAACCTTCGCAGGATATACAAACATCCATTGAAACTGTTGTCAGATTTCCCGCGGGAGCGGTTTTCTTATCAAATACGGCTTACCACATTAAATCACAAGTCCCATAAAATTTTCAGTCTTCCGTCGTGAACTTCCTGGTAATCTATCTGCAACCCAACAACCAAACTCTTTCGATAATCTCTTACTACAGACATCCAGTCCGCCCGCTTTCCATAAAACTCTTAGAGTACTTCGCTACTCTAAACAAAGCTATTCTAAGGGGAGACCTAAACTGTAGATATAAACAATTTGGTGATCACTGGTAAACTCTAAATATACGTTTTTGAACGCAAATAAGGCCTCAATCCTTGATCATATCCTCGCTACTGGTAGCGTGATGCATAGATTCAACGATTGGTGCCACATAGGCGGTTTAAAAACGTCCGATTATCTTCCAATTCTAGTAAACACAGAGATAAGATTGTTCTAAGCTTTAAATCCCCCAAAACAGATTATCAAAACACAACCTCTGGTCTCTTTTTAAATTATACATCACAAACAATCCCCCAGAAATAAGTAAACTCAATACAAACGAAAGTATCGGCATAAGTGTAATCAAAATTGAAAGCATTTATCAATCACTTCATTCCAAACAAAACACTAAATTATTTTTAAAATGCCAAAATACAACAAAAAAGACAGCATTTACGCCTATACAAGATCAACAGAAACCAAATTATAAAAACAGAATACAACCGCTTTTCGGCTAGAATTAACAGGGAAATATCGATCCTACAGGTTCGCCGATAGGAAGATACTATCTCGAAACTAGATAACAGAGACGGCAGTGAATTATGGAGCAAACTCAAAGTCCTAACACAATAAAAACAAACTTAACAATCTCATCTGTTGGTCGGCAATCAAATAATCAATTTGCTGTTACTGAAAGCCGAAGCATTTAAAAATTCGCTTCATAACAAGTTTCAGACGCCAGAGAGCCCAAACTTTGATAGCATTTTTAAACTCAACACAGAATACATAGTTAGAAGTAGTCTCACATTCTCAAATATAGGTCATGATCCGATCATGACTCCTCTCACACACAGCAAAACGGAGAGTTATTGCCAGACGATATCTCAAACAACTTTCTGAGAGTATTATCTCTCTTCCAACCAAACTAATAATGCATGTCTCAAAAACTCAAATCAAAAAGTATATTAAGGATATGTGAAATTTAAATTTGAGAGTCCGACAAACTTCGAATACAGTTTAAGATAAAATGCAAATAAGATGTTAAGAACATGGGTATACTTTACCATAGTGAAATAAAAAAATGTGAGCAAGCACAAACATTTATTACATACTATTATCATCTCGAGTTTTCAAAATTGTTCTTCCTTCACTATGATATATCTTATAGGTTTTGCCAAGTGCCATAAAAAATTTTTGTTACTGAGACGTTTAAAAAATGATAAATAGCTTTAAGTTCAAATGTGGTATTGTTTCTCGTGTTTCTCGTGATTTATCCTATTATTTGAGCCCAGATTAGTTTAATGGGGCAAAGTTGGCAATGGTAAGGTGATAATCGCAAATACCTTCACGTTCTATAGCTACTTTATCTTCAGCATACTTTTTAGATGTTTGTGAATGCAATTCACATGACAGTAAAAGCTCTTTTTGAATACAATTTCAATCTGTATATCATTGCTTATTAAGCAATGTTAGAACATTTTTATTTTCCAGTTACTTTTAATCCTTCTTTAATCCTAAATGGTAACTGGCAAGGTCTATAACTGCCACAGGATTCACCAATAAGGAAACATAGAATCGATAGATACTCGTATCATTTGACAAAAATAATATTCCATAATATTAACTTCATTTTTAGTCTACCGTAAAGATAAATGGACGAAATTAAACGAAATTAAAGATAATTTATACAGACTAATTTAATCTCTTTCTTACTTTAACATTAGATCTGGAATAAGGCTAGAGCCCATTTATTCCATTCTGTGACGTGCTTCCATATTCGTACCATATTTTTTGAGGTATATCTAGTGGTATTCCTGTGCTATAGTCTATTGGTATGATCACTCAAAATTACTTTCGTTTCCTAAACTTCTCGTATGTGTGCCTAAGGATTCGTCTTTTTCATTATTATTTTTGTGTTGAAGTTTCGAATGTCATACGGTTATAGGTCTTACACATGTATTATGCATAATAATCTTAATTTTTTTGACCATCTGTTTCATACCATATAGTTGATGTTGCGTACAGTTGTGTTCTGTATACCTTGTTTTTGTTTTCGGCTATGACGATAGCGTCGTTCTTGAAGGACAGTATTTTAAATCAGTGGTCGCCTATGATATATCCAGTGTTGACTTTAATACTACGTTTGATAATTTAATTTACGATGATCTTGAATAGAACAGGAGTAAGACTACTCCTTTAACCCTGCTGTCCCGTTCGATTCAACTATACAAATGTACTCTTCGGGTCAATATGACCCAACTATGGCTTACGCTCCTTAATCGAAATAAAATAAGCTAATAGTGCTAAACAAAACTTTACTAACAAAAAATTATGGTTAATTAAACAAAAATGATGTTGTTAATGTAAATTAAACCTTATTAACAAAAACAAAAGGTATTTTTTTCTTTCATTAACCAGAAAAGCCTAATAACAAATATCTACAAAATTTAATTCAGTTTACAACTGGGACAGTAATAAAAAGAATGGGTTTTACAAATATGTTTATGACATATACAACATAAAATATTAGTCTTATTATCGTTTTTAGAACAAAATTTACAGCGTAATCGTTTAGTAGGTGGAGTTGGATTGTTCATAGACGGTTCACACAAACTAGAATTTCCATCTTCTCTACTCACTTCTGCTCGTGTCCTTTTTACCAGTTCTTGTGAGTCTTTGGTTCTTGGTAAATTTTTCCTGGAAAGGATAAGTGGTTTCACCAGTGTTTTTCCCAATTCCTCAAGAAAAATTCGCCGTTTTGTAAGTTTATTGGTGTTCCATTGGGGATTTATTGATGTCCATAAAACGAACGCGTTGTAGGCAGAAATGTCCAGCATATTATAAAAAACAATCATGGGCAAGCGATTTGTCTTTCTCTTGCATGTATATGTACCAACAAGCTGATCTAGAGTATCCACTGCTCCCTTACTGGAATTATAATCTAAAATAATTTGGGGCTTTTTGTCATTTCTGTCACTAATAACCTTTTCATGATGCAAAGTACTCATAAGAACAACATTTTTATTCTTTTTAGGAATATAGTTAACAACAGTGGTATCTTGCGTGAAGTAAAAATACGAACTATGAACTTCTTTATTCGCAATTTGTGCTGGAAGCTCTGGTTTATTTTTTCTTATAGTCCCCAGCATTGTATTTTTTCTTTTTAGAAGAAGTTGGCCTAAATTGTACGATGTAAAAAAGTTATCGCAAGTAATATTGTGGCCTTTCAAATCATTAGTCAAGTCGCACACCACACGCATTCCCTGATTTCGTTCTGGCGCGGCACCTGCTTTTTTTCCTGTATAGATCTGCAATTTTAGAGCATAAGAACTTTTAGTGTTACATAAAGCCCAAATTTTTATGCCATATTTCGCTGGCTTGTTTGGAATGTACTGTTTGAAGGGAGAGCGACCTCTAAAGGTTACTAATTGCTCGTCGATAGTAACATTTTCATCAGGGTTAAAAAATTTTGGTAGATTTTCCACCCATTTTCCCCAAATTTCACGTATTGCAGCAAGTTTATCTAATCGTCTCCTATCCTGTCTAGTAGTCTTGTTATCAAAACGTATCACTTGCGAAATTTTTGTTAACAATTCAAGGGACATTGTTGCTAGAAATATACTACGACCAGTTTCTTCATTCCACAAACTTTTGGTTGATTCACCATGGGACTTGGTCCCCAAAACTCCAGCTAACAATAAAAGACCAATGTATGCTTGAAAACCAATTTTATCCAAGTCTTTCCAGTTGGTTCCAAAAACACGCTGGCCTTCCATGTTTGTCATATTAATAATTTGGTTTGCAACTATGTCAGAAAAGAGCACGTCAAATGAATTTTTGATATCGAAAATTCGTGCACATGCGTACCTTGTAACTCCTGGAGCATTATTTATAACATTGGCCGTAGAAAAACGACCGCGTTGATAAGGAGGATCAAGCGACCACTGAATATTACCATTTTTCGAAGGAACTGTTACAGAAGGTTCTACAGGATATCGTACGTAGAATGGAATAACAGAATCATCACTACTTTCTTCTTCACTCTCACTACTTGTATGGTTTTCTGTTTCTGATATGTATTCATCACTGTCTGACAAGTTCGCGAGCTCGCGCAGCTCATTTTCGGTTAGCGTTCTTCGATGCGACATTATCAACATGCAAAAATAGACTGAAATGTATATGAATGGCATGAATGCGCTTGATATATCATCAGTGTCCTATCACTTGTCTATCACCCCCACTTCCTTCTACATGACGTGCCCTTCTACCTGACATCGTCCAGCTACACTTCAAATTTTTTACAAGTTCTAGCTTGCAGAAACTTGTTTTTATTTATAAACTTACATGACTGACAAACACTGTTAGAAAATATAAAACACTGCCAACTAAACATACGTACACAGGAAATTTTTAAGGGTTTAAATACGTGGGTCATATTGACCCGAACGTATCATAGGTAACAATTTAATTTTTATCAAAAAAATCAGGAAGTTGAAGTTTTATCTCATATGCAATTGAAAGACCTCAGATTAGGTAATAAAATCACGGAATACCAAAACGTTACGCCGCGTAATAATTTGTAAAATAAGAAATAATTTTTTTTTGGGTCAAATAGACCCGAACAGGACAGCAGGGTTAACAGAATAACAGGAGGATATTGCTTATTCTTTACTGATAGGTTGGCGTACGCTAAATATTATTACCGTTTTCCTAATTCTATTTGCTGATCATGGCAAGTTTATAAAAAGTTTATAAACTAAGCTGAGTTTTGCTAATTTTAAGTTTTAATTAAATTCTGGTAAAGCTCACTTTCGTCGTGAATCTTATATTATTAGGGGCTTGGAGAGTGAAGTACTACCAGCACTTCACTCTCCAATCCTGACCCTCCAAAGGGAGGGTAGTGGTCATCGTGATGTCGTATATTGTCCATCTGCAAAAATCTTTGTGTCTGGTCATTTCTTCTAACTCATGCATAGGTCTTTTGCATATTACTGTAATTTGGTCGATCCATTTTGTTGAGGATCTTCCTCGTGTTCTTCTGCCTTCTACCTTTCCTTTCATAATAAGCTTTCTGCCATGTTTTCTGTACCTGCTCTCATAAAATACTTACAAACTATTAATTGTGTAATTAGAATATCATGCTGACTTAGCACTTACATACCAATAATTGTGTAATTGTCATGCTGTCTTAGAGATAGATCAGGAGGACGCATTTTTATTTTTCCTATATACCTAAGAAACTAATGTCCAGTTAAATTTCCAAAAGATGAATTGTTTTTCTATTAATATTTTAATTTTTTCAGTTATACTTGTTCCTCAGGCAAAAAAATAGGCAATTTAAAAAAATAGAAAGCATTTATTATTTTACTAACCTGCGTCTACGCCAATGTTCTCATCAGCATCCCCAAAAAGATATTCGGCTACTGACCATTTAGATTGTGGTCAGGTCTTTGCGAAATTTTATTTTACTGAAAAACTATTATCGTGACGGGCAATTCATTCCATCTACTTCTTTTTTACGAGCGTTTCTGAAAGGAATAGGAAATTTGAAACTGCCAAGTCATATCCATTAAGCAAAAATGTTGGTTCGACATCACGAGTCTTCGGAATCAACCAGGATTAAAATGTTATAAAAGTTCGGTGACAATTGACTGTGTACGCAGATTTTATAGCTGTTGATGTGAAATGGTAGGCACGTTTGAAATTCCTTAATTTCTGCTTATGATGTTTCAAAATAACCGAAAGTAATAAAAAGCTAGTCGTCCGTGTGCAAAGAAGCCAAACGTTATACCGTACTTAAGAGTTGAAATATTTTTCTGAGAAACACTAACTTGGGTTATGGGCAAAACAATATGAATGACAATGAAATTGGGGCATATAATCTATACAAACTTGAGCATAAAAAAATGTATAGAAAAAAATTTCGATTCTTTAAAATTGAAGATAAAATTTGACCGGATTAAAAATGAAATTATTTTACACAATCTCTATAAGCATTAAAAACGTAATAAAAATAAAACCATAATTAACATTAAAATTAAGTGTAAATGCCACCAGTCGTTAATAGTGTCGGATTGACCAATTTTAGATAGTATTTTCAGTTTTCTTAATAAAAAAATCATAGGATTTGGTTTTCTCTATACTTGTAACATTATATTTATAAAATCTATAAGAACTCTTACAACGAAACAATACTTCTTATTTTTGTTATCCAGAATCTTTACGCCTTTCAGCTTCAGATTATTTATTTTAAAGTTTGCCACATCCATTTCTTCTAGTTTTTCCAGGCTTTCCAAATTATTTTGATCTTTCCTCGATGTACGAGAATGTATTAATATCTGCTTGACCTAGACCAGGACGTGAATAAAGAAAATATTTCGTTACCATAGAAAAAACAACTTACTAGTGTTGAAATTTAGTATTAATATGGTTTTTTATATTGTATTTCGTCGTTGCCAAGTCAAAAGCTGCTATGTGCGTTTTATAAAATTTTACAGGAGACAGATAAAACCTAAATACTTGGTCCAATTGAAAAATTGTTACTTATTTTTATATCAAATTTATTAATTAGGTGATTATATAAGAACATACATTTGTGAGAAAGTGAAATTAATGTAATGCAATTCAAACTAAAAACTATTATTTTGAATCAACATAGCATGTTTTGTTTGTTAAAAATGACACATAGCAGTTAAGAAACATATTAATTGAAATTTGAAATACATTTATAATAAGGATATTTAAGCTTGTTTAATTAAATAATTAAATTACAAAGTGTGTAAAACAACGAATTTACATGCTGATGTAAAACAAATTTAATTTAACCACTCGTACACGAGAAAATAATAAAATGGATGATGCTCTGTTGGTAAGGCTAATTTTAACTCCTGAAGATGCTCAAATTTGTCTCGTTTAATTTTTCTTTGCGATAAATGCAAAGGGATTATCTTCGCTTTGCCTTTGGGTCTCCTTTGGGGTAATTCTTGAAATGGTGCTGTATGCCGTGTTTTGTATTTTACCTCCCCTGATGGCAAATAAAGAAGTCCGCGTATATCGGTAACTAAAGCATCACCCGTTCTTTTTCCGGGTCTAATTGAAATAAAATTGTCAGGCTGGGCGTCTTAATTTTTAAAAAAGGAATGATTAACATGCAATACATTATACGGCTGTTTTGGGTGTGCAGCACGCATTCTACTGACATAATCACCTGGACTACAAATTGGTGGCTTAAATAGTGGTTCTAGTGTAGAATGTACGCTATCAGCCTCCATCATCGTGTGGCCTTTCTCTAAAATAAGCTGTTCAATTATGATTTTCTTCTCAGTTGCCCAGTTAGAAAGTGCACTTGCAAGGACTTTGTTTCGGTTGTGGTAATTACACCCGTCGGATATTAGAATAATTTCTTCATAATGCTGCCCAAATTTGGTGATAAAGTTAATATTGCAAGTAACAAACTCGTTGCTATTAACGCCACCTTCTTCTTCGTGCCAAACATGGAGATATACTTCGTTGTTATTTAACACGTAAAAAGTAAAGTTATGAACTTGCAGTTTTTATTTATAATATACTTTTGAGACCAATAACTTAGGATATAAAAGAACGCTTTGCAAATCCATTGTGACAACTAATTTTTTTTTATTTGTTTCAGCTTTGGCCTTGGTTTTAGCATCCTTGGCTTCTTGTTTTTTTTGCATATGTTCATCATGAACTTCTTTTTGTAGATTTCCCACATTATATCTGTAACATATGTCGCACAAGTCGTTGCGTGGCTTATAAATAGATATTTCTTGTTGTTCCACAACTTCTAAAAATGTTGTCCTAGATGCAACACATTTAGTATTTTCTTTACACCATGTCTCGTAGACGGAATGCATGTTTAATTTTAAATTAAAAATTGAGGCCACATATGTGCGTTTCGAAATGCTTCTGCAATAGTATCTTGGTACTTTTGGAAGTTAACCAAGCCACTCCAGAATGGATGCCCTCCTTTTGATATTACTTGACTTAACGTCTCAGGTATAGAAAATCCTTTAGATAATGAATTTTTAACCCATCGTTGGAAGGTATCTTGTCCCAATGACAAAGTATTTAAAAATAATGTTCTGCATAATCTTATTTTTATACCATTGGGGTTTTTAAGGTAGCAGTCGTAAGCATTAATTTTTCTTGGATCGTCTATTGTAACTCTTCGTTTATATGGATTCCGTTTATCAACCAAACCAAGAACGTATGTTAGCATGGAATCCCAAGATTCTAACGACCAAATTAGTTCCTTATTTCTTAGTTCATCCTTAATTTGAGAACACAAGAAAGTGCGGCTGGTATCAGTCTTCATGACAGATATTGCCTTACTTTTTGATAGTTTTGGAGCACTTGCTTTATGTTCGCACCTTAGTCCCAACTCTCTTGGCTGGCGAATTTTCTCGTCGTAAATGCCTTTTTCTCTGCGTACTTTGGATGTGTATTCTTGACCAGTTACTTTCAAATCTAGATTTTTTTGTCTCTTTATTTCTTGATAGTACTGCCGTTTTTTCGTCCTATGTTTCTCTTTCTGAATCGGTGCTTCCTCTTCTATTAAATTCATGGCGATAGTCTGTTAATTTTCATACAATATTTCATCTTCAATAGCGTCTCCCTCTTCGTATTCTACAGGAACTGTTTCTTCCATTCGTTCAATATCTGATATTCGGTTTTCTATTGAGACTTCTTGTTCTACTAGAATTTGATTATTTTCTAATATTTCGTCATCCTTAAGTGAGTCTTCTAATTTCTGTCCTGACAAAACGTTGTCTCCAGAATTTTCATTTTTTGTTATTAATACTTCAGTAGTCCCATTTAATTCGTGCCTTGTTATATTTGTATCGTCTAAGGGTTCGACATCAGTACTCAATTTGAAATCAATATTATTATTTTGAATGCTGTTGAGAAGAGCTCTGTCGCATTCTATAATGATATCGCTACAGAGAGCTGCTTCCAACATAACACCATCAATGTTGTTTTCATTAGGGCAGTTTTCAGTTTCCTTTTCTCGTGCAACTGGTCTTCCTATAAATTACTTTAAAAAAAATTAAAAGTTGTTTTCGTATGTGCTTTATAATATTTTAAAATAATACTAATACACAGTTCAAGTTTCATGATAAAGTAGTACACTAAAATGTGGCACTTAATATTTTAAACGAATTTATAAATTATTATATAAAAAGCATACCATAAAATGAATTTACACATGTGAGATATCGAATAAACTCAGTTGCAAGAGTAAACTAAACAAATTAAGGCAAAAAACTTACCAATCGTTTCTTCTTGTGCTGAACTTGTTTGTTTTAAACATTGGGAAACAAGAAACTGTCCACTTGATAGACCACCATATGACATGAAGCTGCAATAAATATATTGCAGTGATTATTTTCACATAATAATACCACTGTACTACTTCAAATTTTATCACTATACTACATTATATCACGAAACTACGCCAGGAAAAATATTAAAATTTTAAATATCTCTCTCTGTTCTCTTTCAAAAAATTATTTAAGGTTAGATTTGAAATTTATGTCAAGCATTCAAGTAACCGTTTAATAAATAGTATTAATTATGCTTACCTTAAGTGCACACTATATAAGCAATTTTTATGTTCACAGAGCACACTTTTTGCTTTATTCATTCGTCAATTAGAGGTAATAATAAACGTATCGGTATAATAATATTATTCAACAAAACCTCATGACAGGTTTGACAGCGGTCAAGGTCGTTAATTTCCGGTGTTCTCGAATTGAGGACCGCTACCTGAACAGAAAAAATAAGTGCACCGAATTAAGGACCGAAGGAGATTTCGGTGTTCTCGAATTGAGGACCGCTACCTGAACAGCCAAAATAAGTAAAGAAGTGAGTAAGGAAATATTTAATAATAAAATATTATTTTAGATTTAGTTTATTTTGAGCTGTCTTGAAAGGTGGTCAAAATGAGTGAAATTAAAATGATCTTAAGTGAAAAGGGAAACTGGTTACTTGTGTTAGATGATTATAAGTATCGTGAAAAAAAAGTGCTTAAAAGTGGTGAAAAGTTTTGGACATGTACGGTAAATAAATGTAACGCAAAATTGTTTACGCTAGGTGTAGATAATACAGTTTCCCGAAAAGAAACAGTGCACAATCATGAAAATGATATAAAGAAATTAAATAGACAAATTTTGAGTACGGCAAGCAAACGGAAAGCCATAGAAGATATCACAGGGCGGCCAACAAAAATTATCCATTCTGTAATAAGGGAAAACAGTGATGCTATGAATTCTTTGACAAGAAAAGACATTACCTACGTAAGAAATAATATGTATTACAAGAGACGTCAAATCCAACCGCGTTTACCAACCTGTATTTCCGATGCGTTAGATATTTTACAAACATTAAATTTAAACACAATAAAAAATGAACCGTTTCTCTTGGCTACTGATCATATTAACAATATTGTGGTATTTTCGTGTGACACTAATTTAAAATTTATGTGTAATTGTGACAAAGTGTATCTTGATGGAACTTTTCGATATTATACGAAATATTTTTTACAATTGTTCACACTTCATGTCGTAGAAAACGGACATTATATACCTGTGGCCTTTTGCTTATTACCGAATAAACTTAGGTAAAACATATGTAAAACTTTTTGTTATTCTTAAAGAAAAGGGTCGCAATTCTAATTTAATATTTGCTCCAAAAATTATTGTAGCTGATTATGAATTAGCTATTCATAAAGCAATTTCTGCACAATGGCCCACCACAAAGATCGTTGGATGCAGATTTCATCTTGGCCAAGCTTGGTACAGGAAAATACAGAGTTTAGGCTTGGCTAAAGAATATCAAGACGGAAACAGTGAAAGTGGAAAGTGGCTGAGGTGTCTTTTTGGACTATCTTTTTTAAAACCAGAGGAGTTTGGAGAATGTTTTGCTTTGGATTTGGCTGAATTTCCTTCGTTGTATTTATTTGTAAACGTTTTGAACAATTTTCAAACAGATACTTACATTCGTATTCAAAGCGTTAAGGAGCCTGTTAAATGTAAGAACAAAATTGTTAGGCGAAGATTAGACATGTTAACTTCTAAATTGTCGGAATATAATAACGGTTTGTTGAGACGAATAGATTTTGTAAAGTTTGCATCATGTTTTCATAAAGTATAAATATTAAATGTAAATATGTGTACCTCTTTTATTTTTATAAATATTAAATGTAAATATGTGTAACGCTTTTATGTTTAAAATATTTTTTCTTAAATAGACAATAAATATCTACGATTATTGGGATTCGTACTTTTAATAATATTTTATACCTTCTTGAAGTCTTGGTCCTCAATTCGTGCGATTTTTTCAGGTATAAAAGTAAACCCTTACTTAAAATTTCATTTTGGTCCTCAATTCGTGTCTGCCCTTAATTTCTGCTATGCGCATAAAGAAATCCACATAGCATAGTATGTGGATGAGGAATCCACATAGCATGTTTGTGACCTACGTAAAAATCTGTTAAGTGGTACAGATATCTCCTTGTGTGAAAAAGTCCCACTTAGCGGCTTTTGACTTAGCAAGGACGATTTGTACTATTACTGTCAAGTTGATGTGACATATATGACAGTTTGTAAGTCAAATAATTTTAGTAAAAAAAAATAGGAAAAAGTTATTATTAAGAAAATGTTTCCAAATTCCAAGGCCAAGAAGAAAACTAGAGAAAATGGATTGTAATATTAAACAATGAAATGAAGAATCGAAATGGCCAATGCGAGATCTCTTGGACTACAATGAAGGCTGTTTAGATGTGATAGATGGTAAGGTAGTGAAACATGAAGCTATTGCAGAAACAGCAACTAAGGCTAAAATGAAAGATTTTAAGGGCAAAACTAATTTCTATAGAAAAGGAAATAGTTACGCAAAAAGTTTGATAACTAGTACTATCACTATCAGTGACAACGATTATCAGAAAATTATGGAGACAGAATCAGTTTTTAATGCTTGGCTCGCTCTAAAACAACAGTTTGAAGCATCATTCAAAGATCAGTTGTTTAAACGTTGCTCATATTTCTTGTCTTTATCTTATCTATTTATTCTCATATTATTTTAAATGTTCAAACTAATATGTTAACACACATTGCAATGTTAAAACAAATTTTCAATGAGCTAACTAGCGGACTTGAAATGAAGCAACTTAGTAAGATACCAGATGTAATAATTATATGCAAAATGATATATATTTTACCTAGTCATTATGAAAGCTTTAAGTCTAGTAGGATACTATTAACTAAAGATAAAGACAAAACTCTTGACTAGTTTCTCAACTATGTACATTCAAAAGAAAAATGACGAAGAATGATTATCAGCAACATAATAGCAATTCAGAAGCTCTAGTGGCTTACCACAAACCAAACAAATCCACTATATTCAATCGTTTTGGGTCCAAAAATTGGGTGAAAATTTGCAGAAAATGGATAAGTGATGATCGATCTCCTAAACAAAACCAGAATTCAGTGAAGAAAACGCTAACACTATAAGCCTGACAATAGTTTCAGAAAAAGCATAATGCGGTTGATATTGTAAATGAAAAAGATGATTCTTGGTTTGACAATGGAACAACAAGGCATGTGACCAATTCACCAGAATATTTTTTTACTCATGAAGAATTTCAATCCTTTAATAATATTATTTTATTGGAAATAAGCCACAATTAAAGGTTCAAATAAGTTTATTGACGTTTGAATTCAGCTGTTTCGGCTGATTGCCTTTCTCAAGTGATCTATTTTTGGCATGCGTTTACACTAAGGATTAATTCCCAAGCACACTTTTCAAGAAAGTCACTGCATTTTATTTTTTGTTTGGGATGATTAGCCCTATACACGCAGAGGGCGTTTATGCCAGAAATATTCAATAAATTGTAAAACACAACCATTGGCCAACGGCGTGTATTTCTTGCGACATTATAATTCTGACTTTTTCGACTGACTTTTCTGTGGAACATATGACACCATAGTACAATCAGCTTGGATACAAAATGAGACGACTTAATTTCTCGATTTTTCTGGGGCAGAAACTCTTGAGGAACCTCTAGTCCGTTTTTTATTACAGTACCCAAATATATAAGTTTTTTCTTTAGTAAACTGTTGTCTGTACCAGTAAACTGGTACCTGCGATGGGCTCTACCAACCGAAGAGTTATTTCGTTACTATTATTTACAAAGTTGTATGGACCTTCTGGCTGAGTTCCCACGTAAATTTCCAAATTGAATGTCTAAAACGTTTTTGCGTCTACGAGAGCAAATATTTTAATGCTATATTTGGCTGGCTTCGTTGGGATGTACTGCTTAAACGCACAACGTCCCCTAAATGCTAAGAGTTGTTCATCTACTGTAAGATACTCACTAGGAATGAAGTTATTTTGGAAATTTACCAAAAATATTTCCAGAAGTTCTCTAATGGGTGCAAGTTTATCAACACATCATCTCCACATCATCGAACCCTAGACATCTTATGAGACATCGAAACCTTTTCTCGCTCATTGCCAGATAGCATGACTCAACTGCGGATCCTTGAGAATTATCCCATATTTAATATAAATCTTTTCTGGAACTTCTAAGAATACCAATCAAGAACAATATCCCAATACATGCACGAATTTCAGTTTCATTAGTTCGCCTACAATCTCAATTTCTTTGGTAATTGCTCCGTATATTTTCAATAAAAATATTTGTCGAGACAGTTATTACTCTAATAACTGTTTCATCTAAAAATAACTTCAGGCAATCAATTTCAGTTTCAACA
This sequence comes from Diabrotica undecimpunctata, assembly GCF_040954645.1. Taxonomy (NCBI): domain Eukaryota; kingdom Metazoa; phylum Arthropoda; class Insecta; order Coleoptera; family Chrysomelidae; genus Diabrotica; species Diabrotica undecimpunctata. Next base: position 42,252,177 of record NC_092806.1, read on the forward strand.
GTGCGTGCGTTTTCTTTTGTACCAGGCATAAGTTTGATGAGATTCTGCGAACGGATACGAACTTGTAAATTGGATCTATTCTTTTTCCATTAATCACCCTGTCTTTTTCTATGTAAAAATTTGAAGGACGTGCTTTATCAGAGTCTGTTTCGTGATTACTCCTTTCAGCAAAATTCACATTCACATCGAGATCATATTTGGACTCATCATCACATTCCTCTTCTTTCCCTCATATCTCCTCAATCCATCGAGACCAAACTTCCGGGTCGTTGCTTCATTCCACCCGTCTTCTTTTATTATCAGACATAGTATTATTTAAAATATATCACAGTACAGTACAGAAAAGGGTTCAGTACATGTGACCATCTTCACACACTAAAGGTCCTAATAGAAAAAGTTAACGAATACATTTTACCAATCTGTTTAGCATTTATAGACTACGAGAAAGCTTTTGACAGCATAGAATTATGGGCTATTGAGGAAGCACTGGTCAACAGCAGAATAGATTCTAGATATAGGATATTAATACATAATATATATCAACACGCTGAAATGGTAGACACGATGGATAACGGAATGAGAACGAGGCCAATAAAAATCAACCGAGGAGTAAGACAGGGAGACACCATATCTCCAAAACTATTTACTGCTGCACTTGAAGACATCTTTAAATCACTAAATTGGGAAACGAAGAAACTATCGATAAACGGAAAGTATATAAACCCTCTAAGATATGCAAATGACGTAGTACTAATAGCCGACAGCTGGAAAGAACTGAAGACGATGATCAATGAGCTTCATACGGAATCCATAAAAAAAGGACTGAAAATGAATCTGAGTAAAACTAAGCTAATGTCGAATAAAGATGATCAACTGGCGATAACCATCCAAGGAACAAAAGTGGAACATGTAGAAGAATACATATATCTGGGTCAGAATATCAAGGTAAACAAAGAAAACCAAACTACCAAAATAAGCAGACGAGTAAGAATGGGATGGGCCGCATTTGGAAATTTCTCATACATACTGAAAGACAAAAAGATACCCCAAAACCTTCGAACCAAAGTGTTCGATTCTTGTATCCTTCCCGTTCTCACTTACGGAGCTCAAACCTGGACATTCAGAAAAAAGAACACGGACAAGATTCGAAAAACTCAGCGAGCCATGGAACGACAGATGCTTGGTATCTGACTAATAGATCGGCAAACGAACGAAGCAATCCGGAACAAAACAAAAATAAAGGACGCCGCGAAACAAGCAGCTAAATTAAAATGGAAATGGGCTGGACACAACGAACGTCTCGAAGATGGTAGATGGAACAAAGAAGTCGGAAACTGGCGACCGTACGATGCGAAGAGACCAAGAGGAAGACCTCAATAGAATCAAATATCTGCAATGTAGCCAGATGTTGTAACGTCAGTGGACACGTGGTCTACAATCGTAGACCAGTACTGTTCTGTTCTATGATTGACAAAATACTTAACTGAAGTGCCGAACACAAATAAAAACATAAATTAGAATAAGAGGCTCGTTAGCAACAGCTACTGAGATGCAAGCGCATGTAAGAGAAAATGACTGAATGGTTGTCTACGATTGTAGATCACGTGCCTAACAGAGGGTTAATTATTTTTGGTATTATCGGTATTACAACATATTGCATTGTCTGTGGTCCGTTTAAGTAAAATCGTAACTTAACGACTATGCAGAACTTAAACAGAAAAAGGAAATCAATGTATTTCTAAGATTAGTTTACTTAATATAATTTTATTAAAAAGTAACACTTAGAAAGGTTTTACTGTTGATTTGATATTTTTCTATCACAGTCCTAATATTAATCACAATAAATAATGGAAGTGTTATACTACATCATGTCCCCGTCAATAATTTTTTTTATTTTCAATTAATATATAAAAACTAAGAGTCATTCATTTACAAATCTATTTTTTACACTAAAATTTGAAAAACCAATAATGATTTTGGTATATAGAAACGATGACTGACCGTTTTTAAAAGATGAGTTTAGAGAAGGCTGACAAATTATGATTGGTAATTTTTGGGTAAATTTCATGGTTTAGTGTAATTTTTAGATAAATATAAAAATGGCAAGAATGAATTAGATGTAGCGGATTTGTAAAACATATAACCGAATAATACTAGTGTTTATTACTTTTACAATAGTACAGAACTAGGAATCGTGGTAATTTCAGAATAACTATAAATTCTTTTATCGAATTGGATAATATCTTTTACCGCGGATGGACGATTTATTCGCTAAGTTAGAGGGAGCTTAGGAGTTTTCTAACATTGACCCAAACTAAGCTTAACAACAAGTTGTGATTCATCCAGATTTCCAGAAATACACAGTTATTAGTACTCATAAGGTATTATTTGCATTTAATCAACTACCATAACAGAGTTGTGTCAGGCCCATCCCATTTTCAATATATTATGGAATAAATATTTTTTCTTGATATAACAAGTACATCTATTTTTATAGATGATATTTTAATTAAATAAAGATAATAGGATAATGGAGAACACACTAAGAATTTATGTTAAGTTTTGACAATTTTACAAGAATCTGGTCTTATAGTGGAGAAAGTAAAATGTACATTGTTTTCAGTATCTTTTCTAGGATTTGCAATCGATAAGAGGGGCTTGCATAAAAGTGAAAATAAAATTCGCACTGAGTAAATCCCAGAACCTATGAATGTGACACAACTATAATAATTGTTTTTGGGAAGTATAAATTACTATAATAGATTTATTTCAAATCTCCCAAGCATTGTTCATTGTTTATATAAAGTTTGGCACTGAAATGAGAAATGTCAATTAGCTTTTGATATTATTTATCAAATTTTAGATTCAGATTTAATATTAGTTCATTTTGGTTCATCCCAAGAATTAAATTTTAAAGTTGATAGTTCAGATTATGGAATCGAAGCTGTTTTAAACGACATAGTTTTAAAGATGGTAGTGAAAAACCAATCTATTTTGCTGGTACAACGCTTAATGAAGCCGAAAAGGCATATTTGACTTTAGATAAAGAAGCAACGGCTGTAGTATGGATAATCAAACGATAGTAAAGTTTTTTAAACTTTACTATATTTTGATAGTAAATTTACGGGGTTAGTAAGTAATGTTAGTTAGTCACGGTGATTTTTCCTTTTATTAATTAATTGACGGCAAAAGTACAAAGAAACTACATTTGGCTCTACAGTACTTGCGGCTAACTACACAAAGAAATAATTTAAAACTGGAGATCTGGAGATGGGGTTCATATAACAATGCCTCTACCACAAAGTTTTTCTAATATTTAGTAAAGTTAGGACACCAAAAATGTGGGAGCCAAATAATATCAGGAGCTCGCTACAAAATCAAGCTCATGGAGGATGATATATGTAGCTATAGTAAATTTAAGTATATCAACTGTACCATTCATCATGCAACCTCTTCTGTCCACTGCTGGACATAGATCTCTCCCATTTTTCGCCGGTTCTGTGCTTCTTGTTGCCATTTCTTGGATATTCGTCCAATGTCGTCCATCCAGCTTGTTGGTGGTCGTCCTCTGCTGCGTTTGTATTCTCTTGGGCGCCAGTCAATTAGTTTTCTGGTCCATCTTGTGTCTTTCAGTCTCGCTATGTGACCTGCCCAATTCCATTTCAGCTTGGCCATATGTTCGACGACATCACTGATACCTGTTCTTTTCCTTAAGTCTTGATTCCTTATTTTGTCTTTTTTTGTCACGCCGAGAATTGATCTTTCCATGCTCCTTTGTGCCACTCGCATTTTTTGTGCTGCTGTTTTCGTGAGCGTGAGAGTTTCTGCTCCGTATGTCGCAATAGGAAGAACGCATTGGTCAAATGTCTTCCGTTTCATAGCTATCGGGATGTTGCTCTTAAAGATGTCTCTTAGTGAACAATACGCCGCCCAATCAAGTGTTATTCGTCGTTGAAATTCGCAGGTCTGGTTGTCCTTGCCTATTCTGATTTTATGACCAAGATATATGTTTTTTTCTGTCAATTCTACTACTTGATTTTGGATGATTAGGTGTTCGCTGGGAACTAAATTTGTCATAAATTTGATCTTACTTATGTTCATTTTTAGACCTATTGTTGAAGGTACGTTTTCTAATTCTTGTACCATTTGTTGGGCTTCACCTAGATCATCGGTAATAAGTACTATGTCGTCGACAAAACGCAGATGATTGAGCATTTCTCCATCTATTTTTATTCCTCTATTTTCCCACTTTAGCATTTTAAAGGCGTATTCAAGGACCGTTATAAATAATTTAGTTGGGAGAGTGTCGCCCTGTCTCACACCTCGCTTAATATGAATTTCTCTGGTGGTATCATGTAGTTTTACACGCATTGTGGCGTTTTGGTATAACGTTTGTACTAGCTTTGTGAGCCGGTAATCTATTCTACTATTGTTTAGAGCAATACTATAATGCTGTCTAATTCCACAGTGTCGAAGGCTTTGCGAAAGTCTACGAAGATAAGTACCAGTGGTCTGTTATATTCTAGCAACTTTTCTATTAAGGTTTTTACTGTTTGCAGGTGATCGTTTGTTCCGAATTTTGAGCGGAAGCCAGCTTGTTCTCGGGGCTGGTAGAAATCTAACTTTTTCTCTAGTCTTGTCGCAATTATTCGGGTAAACATTTTATAGATGTGGTTCAATAGGCTGATTGGCCTATAGTTTTCTAGGTGCGCTCGATCTCCTTTCTTGTGAAGTAAAATTGTTACTGCATTGTTCCATGTTTTTGGTATGCAACAATCTGTTAGACAAAGGTTAAACAACATTTTTATTTGGTTGAGAAGGGCACATCCGCCCATCTTTATAGCTTCTATTACGACTTCATCTTCTCCGGGCGCTTTGTTGTTTTTCATCTTTTTCATTGCGTCCTGGATTTCGCTTAGTGTGATCTCTGGCATGAGCTCTGAACCCTGGTTGATAATTGTGCGTGATGCGGCGGCTTCCAAGTTCTTTTGGTCTTCTCTTTGGCTTGTGTATAGTTTTTGATAGAAGTCTTCAACTATGTGTAGTAGTTCTTCACTATTTGATGTGAGGACTCCTTCTTTGTTCTTTAGTTTGTGTATTTCGTATTTTCCATTGTTTAGTCGTCTTCTCAGGACTTTCAGACTTTTATTCTCTTCTATAGTTCGCTGGACTTTTTCATTCTTAAATTTCCTTAAATCTTTCCTTATAGCTTTTGATACTTCTTTGTTTATTTTTCGCAGTTCTTCTTCGTCAATGCTTTCTTTTCCTTTGATTTTTCTTCTAGTTTCCATTAGTTGCTTTGTTTCAATGGTTATTTTTTCGTCTTGGCGTCTTTTAGGCCAGCATTTTACTTGAGCCTCTCGAATAGCTTCTACGATATTTTCGTTTAGGGCATTTACATTATTGGGTCGTTGGGATACGTTACAAATTGTAAACTTCATTGTAAGATAATTAAAATATAATTTGTATTAACCATAAAAGTATAATACTATATTGAATACCCAAGAATTGGGATTGTAGAAATATTTTGCTTAAAAAAAAGAACTGTACTAGAAATCTTATTGTGGAATGCAAATATAAAACCACTTAATCTTTTTTGCTCGACAGACGGTAAGAAATTATTTCAAAAGAAATTCAGTACAATTTAAAGTAACCCTTTTTAGTACAATACCGCTTACAAATCAAAATCTAGCGAAAGACTTTGAGGTAAAAGTGGATTATATTTTAAAGGTTTGACGCAATTTTCAGGTAACTTCAACAAAAATACAATACCCACTTGACCGTGACAACCCTTTTATGTGTTGTATTTGTGCAAACAGTTCAAAAACCAGAACAAATACAAATCTGAAGTGGCAAAAAGGATTGAATTACGAGGCATGTGGAGTTTTGGCCACAGCACGAGGCATTAGTGGCAAGCTTTTGCGTAAAATTTGCTTTCAAAGGAGTGGCGAGTTCCGAAAAATAGATAAGGATATTTTTTATAAAGAATATTTCTACAAATAAAACATTGAAAAACAGTGCCTCTGCCAATGGAAATTTTATGCATTTGAATACTTATTGAATACTTACATGAATGAATACTTACAATATTTTATTAGCTTAAAATAATATAATTCCCAGTGGTCGGCGGTATACTATAGTTAAAAAGCTTTTAAAAATTAAGTAAACAAATATCCAAAATAATTGTAATGCCATTCCATTCCATTTCAATAAGAATAAAGAAACTGTTTAAGAGTCGTGATATTAGTCTCATCTATAAATAAAAATATTAAGATCATATGTGTTAAGCACATAATATGATCTTAATCTGGGCTGCTTTTGGTAAGTTGAGTTTCATTTTAAAAGACAGAAAAATCCCAATACACTTAAAACGAAAAACTTATGACACTTGTATACTACCAGTTACAACTTATGGATTGGAAACTATGGATATAACAAGAAAAATGGCAGAAACATTAAGAGTAACTCAACGGGCCATGAAGAGGACCATGTTAAATATAAGCCTCAGAGACAAAATTCCTAACACCGAAATACGTCAAAGAACTAAAGTAACCGACATCATGGAAAAAATAGCGACATTGAGATGGCAATGGGTAGCACATGTAGCAAGACAAGACACCAACAGATGGTCTCATAAAGTGACATTCTGAAGACCTCAAGAAACAAAAAGAAGCGTGGGAAGACCCAAAAAGAGATGGATAGACGATATAACAGCTGTAGCTGGAAAGCAGTGGATGAGAATTGTAACAGATAGAAAAGCGTGGAAGCAATTGTAGGAGGCCTATGTCCAACAATGGATAAATGAAGGCTGAAGAAGAAGAAGAAGAAGTTCTTGTTGCGGATAGTGCTGAAGGATTACAAAGACCAATAGATCAAGAAGTTAACATCGGTAAAAAATATGGAATGAAACTTAATTATAAGAAGACGAAAATTATGATCATAAGCAGAAACCAAGATACAGATGCAAAGTTTATGGCAGACAATAAGGTATTGGATAGAACAGAAAAAATAACATACCTAGGATGCAACATCACAGACAGCTGGGATCACTTATACGAGATTAAATGTAGGATCGAAAAAGAAAGGAGTGCCTTCCAACAGATGAAGAAAGTTCTCTGCAATTTAAGCTTGAACTTACATCTCCGACTCAAAATCCTTAATTGTTTTGTGTTTTCCCGTCTTATGTATGGAGCAGAGGCATGGATACTCACTGATGCGTTTTGCAGACGGTTGCAGTCTTTCCAGATGTGGTGCTATCGTCGCATACTCAGAATATCATATGTACATCATATAACTTACGACGTAATGCAACGTTTACAAAAAGAACCTGAAGTCTTGAAATCCATTAAAGAAAGAAAGTTAGCATACTTTGGACATACAGTGAGAAATGAAAAGAAATACAGAATCCTACTATTGATATTAGAAGGGAAAATAGAATGAAATAGAGGACCAGGACGCCGCCGAATATCCTGGCTTAATAATTTGAGACAGTGGAGAGGTATGACCACCACAGATCTATTTCGAACAGCTGCTAATAAAATATGATGGACCATTGTGGTAGCCAACATCCATAGAGGATAGGCACTAGCAGAAGAAGAAAGAAGAAGAAGAAGAAGTGTTAAGCATCTTGTTTTACGGTGTGGAAACATGGACTTTAAAACAAAGAAATATAAAAAGCATTAAGAGTATAGAGACATAATACTATCGAAGAATATTAAAAATAAGTTGGGTTGACCAAGTCACAAATGAAGAAGTATTAAAGCAAATAGACACAATGCCCGAAATAATACTTACCGTTATTTGCAATGCTTGGTCCGTCTAATGCGAGGATAAAAAATACAAATTCTTATAGAATATAATGCAGGAAAATATTAAATGATTCAATGAATGAAATTTAAGAGAGTGGTTTGGTTGCAGCGCACACAAACTGTTTATAACAGCTGTAAAGAAAAGCTATTTTCTTGTGGCATCTTAAAGTAATTACTATTTTAATGGAAAACGTCAATTAACATATTTTTAACTTTAATTGTAGCTTATTTCCATTACAATAGCTATAAATAAAGATTGCATAGCCGAGATGACATCCAATGTACGATAAGACAAAAAGAGAAAGAAGAAGAAGTACTATGTTATAAGATAATTTCATGGTTGCTTTAAATAATTATTTTAGTTTAATTTTTTTTTTATTTTTTTCGTCTATTTAGTGAACGATGACAATCCGTCATCGTTATATATTGATGATAATATTGTTTATTAAACGCATTAAATTGTTTCAACTTTTTTCTTATATAATATTTTGGAATTTTTGTTTGCCTTTGGTTTTTGTTAATTTTTGTAGCATTTTCGTTTCACTTCGTATACAATAAAACACCGCAAAATATTTTTAATCTTTTTGCGTCTCTAATATTGATAATATAAACATTTTTAGTCTGCTTATAATAACACCATTTCCTTTGTCTTTTGATCTTGGTTACGCCTAGATATTTACGCTGGAAGTAAATGAATCTTTCCACTTAGGTTGGTGGGAAAGTGTATGCTGACAAGTTAATGATTTTTAAGAGAGTGATGAGATCACTGTTAGATGGATGGCCTGCTGGAACAGTCAATTTTATTGTTGAAGTAATCAAGAGTTTTGTAACATCAGGATTCTATAAAGTAGTAGTCAGAAAGCAAATTAGGGTCTGAACGAGCAAAGATCTTTGTCGATGATAGTTTCAAAAACCGGCAAATTTTGGCTTAATTCGAATGAGTTTTGGTTAGAAAGAAGGTGATTAGACTCAAATGCTATGTGACAGTCTTTGTGAAGTGAGATAATCACCAGTTTATTGCTGTATTGCTGTCTTTCTATGTCTGAGTGCTAAGTGAGGCCCACATGGTTTTAAGTGAAAATTAGGCAGCCGAGTTTTGACGAATACATATTGTTATCATCCAGGATAACCTGAGGCCCAGTTTTGGTGTTTGTCAGCCTCCATTTTGTGTCTCTCATGGGTCGGATCCAAATCGTTTGAAGTTTTTGTGGGACAGTGTTTTTTGTATCCAATTCCAAGGTAACAAACTTTTTTAATAATTTAAAAGGAATTAATTACCCAGTGAAGAAGAAAGTTTTGTTAAGTTTTATTGATCAGCTAATTGTCATATTTTAGTTTTCTTTTAAATAAAATTAACTTTTGATAATTAATTAATAATTCAGAAAAAATTGGTTTTTAATTTCAGCATGGCAGTCAGTATATCCTTTTCTGTTACTTGGTACATAACCAATATTTTAAAGTCTGTTTTATTAGATTGTGTTTTGTGAGAATGTTAAACTCAATTTAAGGTTTGTTGATAAATTTGGATATATTTATCTGTAATAACTGTTTACGTGAAATAAAAATAAATATTTATTGTTTCTCTTTAAACAAAAAGTTAAAAACTATTTCTTTTAAAAAGAAAAATTTTAAAGAAAAAATTCCTTAAAATTTTTTATTAAAGAAATAACTTTCTAAGTACCAAGAGGATTCTTTTAAACGGCGTCTTATTTTAAAAAATAGTTTAAGAATCTTTATGCGTAGTGTTGCCCAGGACATCTCCGTAAGTATTTTCATGATATCTTTTTCGTAGTTAGTGTCTCTAAGTCCCCGCAAATAAAGGAATCCCTATCCAGGACTCACCTCTCCTATCAAAAAACGAGTAGCTTTTCGCGAACATTTTAATTTATTTGCGTACTTTATCTCCGAGCCCAGTAATTGTTTAGTCCCCTCCTTTCAAGTTCTAGTTCCTTCAAGCAAATTTTTAAATTGTTACATTTTTATTTAAAAAGCTTTGACATAAAATTTATTTTTAAGGCTGTACGAAGTTTGCGAGTTCAGCTAGTTTATAATTATCATAGATAGATTACATAATAAAAGATACGAGATCTACAACGAGGACTCCCCAAAAAACAATTGGCTATAATCGCCTTGCTCCTATACAAATTGAAACACTACTCTACGCACACGATTTAGTCCTTATAGCTAACAATCACAAGATGGAAAAATTGAAAAACATATAGATATAAGAGATAGAGAAGAAAAAGGTGACAGCTACACCGCGGTGGACATTTGAATGATTATTATATTTCATACATCATGGCATCAAGAGTCCTTTCAAACGAATAACAAAATTTTGATATTTACACATTTTATTTAAATTTAAAGAAAGGAAGTGGCTAATTAAGGACCCTATATAAGCTTCTTTGGACGGTCACTCTGTAAACTGAATATATTTTAAAATTTTTAATTAAACGATTCCACCCATATTCGATAACCCTGTTCCCATTATTTCAGTTAAATCGATGATGTCTATAAATCACTTCAAGGCGATTTGTAAATCTCGAGTCATCTTATCAATTAATTTTATTTTTTGTGATTTTTCTAGCGTTGAAGAACACGAAAATTGATTAAATTTTAATAAGTGGGCGATTTATATCAGCCGAGTATTTGATTTTTGGAGGAGATTTAAAAAAAAACTTACAAGGAAGTGTAAAATGTCTAGTGTAATAGGTATATTAAATTAATAATAAAAATATCGAAAATAATTAGACAAGATATCCAAAAGCCTATTAGATATACTAGTTTCACAACAAGTTAACATTTCCGTGAACGTTTGTTAATCTATGGTATCGAGCTAATCACTAGGATTTTCTTTTCTCTAAGAAATTTTTGTATATTTGTAGCACATAAAATATAAACACACCATTTTTCTTATGGTAGTTCCACGTCTTTTAGTTTTTACACTGAAATTTTCGGTAATTAGTAAAAAAATATATTGTATTGCATTGTATTGTAATTAGAGCATCTTTTAAAGCAACGACTTTAGTTTTTTTCCTCTATCGTTACAAGCCTTTGTTGGTTTCTTCAACAAGTGCATTACATTTCTTTCTGCCATTAGCAATTCTTCTTCAATTCAGAACTCACATAATCCATAGATCATTTTTGACATCCTCTGTTCAACTTCTTCTTCTTTATGTGCCGTCTTCTACCGAAGGTTGGCGACCATCAAACGATAGGTTTCTCTGTTTTGTGCCGCATGTATTACGTTCGCAGCTTCTGGTATTTGTATCCATTCTCTCAAGTTTTTCAACCAGGATTTCTTCTTTCTGCCCAAACCTCTTCTACCTTCAATCTTGCCTTCCACGATTACCTGTAACAGACTGAACTTATCATTACGGAACACATGGCCCAGGTATGACGCTTTCCTCCTTTTAACAGTTGTTAACAATTCCACCTCTTTACCCATTCGTCTTAATACCTCTGTGTTGGTCACTCTGTCTGTCCAAGGTATTCTCAGTATGCGTCGATAGAGCCACATTTCTAGAGCCCCTAACTTCTTTATAGTTTCTGCTGTTAACGTCCACCCTTTAACTCCGTAAAGTAACGTAGGGAGTACGTAGCATTTCAATTCGGATCTTAATCTCTACCTCTGGGTCCCACTTATCATTTATTGTATATTAATATTCAGGTCGATATGTTGAATGTTCTTTTTACTGATCATCATAAATTTAGTTTTCTTTCTATTGATCTTCAGTCCAAATTGGTTGCCAGTTGTATTTACTCTATTTAGCATTATCTGTAAATCTTCGATGTTATCGGCCAGTATAACAGTATCATCTGCATATCGAAAATTACTTATTGGTACGCCATTAATCTTGATACCCTTGTTGTACTCTTCCAGTGCCTCTGGAAATATTTGTTCCGTATACAGGTTGAAAAGCAGTGGCGAAAGAATACAGCCCTGTCTAACCCCTCTCGAAATGGTTACGTTTTCACTCACCATATGTGCATTCTTCATGTGGGCTGTTTGATTCCAATATATATTTTTTATAATCTGGATGTCCTTAGTGTCAAGTCCTGTAAGATGTAATAGTTCTATGAGTTTGTCATGTTTGATAGTATCGAATGCTTTCTTATAGTCGATAAAACAGGCGTAAACATCTTTCTGTTGAGCCAGACATTTTTGAATCAAGACTTGTATTGCAAAGAGCAGCTCTCGAGTTCCAAAACCGCATCTAAAACCGAACTGTGTTTTACTTATGCTGTGTTCTAATTTTGCTCGTATTCTGGAATGGATAATACGCAAGAATACTTTAAGGGTGTGACTCATTAAACTTATAAGGCGATATTCACTACACGTCTTAGAATTCGATTTCTTGGGAAGAGGCACAAATGTAGATTTCAACCAGTCCGATGGAATTTGACCAGTATCGTATATCTTATTAAACAGTTCCAATACTACATTCAGGTTGTTCTCGTTAAAAACTTTTAAAAATTCGACTTGTATTTCATTGCATCCTGTTGCTTTCCCATCTGTTGTTTGATCTATAGCTTTTATCATCTCACTTTTCAATATTTTTGGTCCATTTAGATCAAGAGTGTTCGTAGAAATATGACGATAATCCGTAAACAAATCTTTTATGTAATTTGCCCAAGTCTGCAACTGTTCTTCTTTATCTACAATAAGTTTGTTGTTCTCGTCTATTAACCTACCAAACTATTTTTTCTTGTAAGTATAAGTAAACTCCTTGATTTTTTTATGCATATTAAAACTATCGTGTCTTCGTTCTAGCTCTTATATCTCTTGACATTTTTCTTGTAACCATTTCTCTTTGGATTCTTTTATCTTTCTGCTGACAGTTCTATCCAGTTCTTTATATTGTTCAGGATTATTCTTATTTTCCCTCCTTTTGTCCATAAGGTGTAATATTTCATCTGTCATCCATTCGTTCTTCTTCTTCCGCTCATAGTCACCAATGACTTCTTTCGCACGGTTGCATATAGCGTCCCATAAGTTGATCCAGTCTCTTTCAATATCATCAGTATTGGTTGTTGAAGCAACATTACTATTAATACTATTTGTAAGCTTGCTTTGTTCAACGCTTATGGATTTTATGGATTTCATAAGTCTGACTGCCTTAAATAACATACATCTTCATCATCCAATTTTACTACTTACCAAATCAGCATCAAACCAACTGAAAACTTAGAACATAAATGCTAACTTTGTATGGATTCCTTTATATATTCCAAGAACTTAAAACTAAATGCTTGATGGATCAAGTGAAATCAGTTAATATCCAAATTACGAGAAGTAAAATAGTCGATATTACCTTGGAAATCAATCTCCTTTATGCGATTACATCATACAATTTTATCTCGTCTGAGAATAGACGATACCGCCACCACCCATAAACATTTTCTGGAGGGTGAATCAAAATCGCCGTGGTACGTGGTACAGCAAGATTGTGCTCAATATTTGCTTATTTTACTGGATTGTCCTGTATTGGATATTGGACGGAACTGATATAAAAATTGATCATTATACTTATATTTCATAAAAAATGTACTAAATCAATTCTAAAACTTTATTTTACTACACCAAGTCATAAATAAATAAAAAAATATCCTTCTTAGTTGTAATAAATGTTAATGTTTATGTTTTCCATATTGTTCATGTATTAAAAAATCTTTTTATTTTCAAGCACTGGATACTTAAACGATAAGCTCATATTACATTCAACTAACTAAAAACATGAAGAAGGAGCAATTATGGCATCCCACTCAACTCTTATAAGAATTGACATACGCATTCAATTAATTCAACCATTATTTCCATTATTATCCAGGCAAAAGTTTAGTGTTATAGTAAGGTAGCAGTATCGCAAAATATTTTATAGAAAGGTATTAATAAAAATGTTTTAGTTGTACCAATCTCCAAACCACACAAAAATCCCAATCTTGCAAAATCTTATCGGCCTATTTCTTTGGTTAGAAAACCGGTTAGAATTTAATTTGACTAGGACTGTCTATTTTCCGTTGGAACAATTTGGTTTTAAAAAAGAGTTTAGTACTATTGACGGAGTTTCTTAGTTAACAACAGACATTCAGTTATGTTTTTCAAATGACTAGTACTTAGGTGCTGCATTTATCGATATAAAAGGTGCCTATGATACAATTAATATCACTATGTTAAGAGATAAATTGCTTCAGGCAGATGTTCCTGCAAGAATGTGTAATGTCTTTTGCAATTCTTTAACATAAAGAAAAGTTTATGTAAGGTCAAATAACAATTCTGTAATAGGTCCCAGACGATCATCCACAGGTTTACCACAGGGCTCCGTTATCTGTCCCCCTTTTTTTAATATTTTTACAAAAGAAATACAAGACGAAAAAATAATTATAATATTATACAGTGTGCTGATGATTTTCTCGTTTATAACACCAACAAAAAATTGTAAGCAGGCATAACTGAGCTCACGTTACATATACTGCTAACTAGTTTAAAATTTGAATCGTTAGATTTTTGCTTAACCTCCCAAAAATCTAATGTTACCATCTTTACAAGACATAATCTACCCAATATTAATAATATAAATGTAAATGATACCTTATATCCAGTATCAAATAAGGTAACTCATCTTGTAATTATTCTTGACAAGAAGCTTAGCTGGAAACCATTTATTACTACTACTAAGGATTTCCACAGTTTTCACTGTCTTCCTTCACTCAACCGTTTTCTCCAATTTTCCCTGTCATTCCAGTCTCCATCTCGCAGGGTTCTTTTCTCCATAGCCTCGTCGATTTCATCTCTGAATGACCTTCGGGTCTTCCTCTCTTTCTTCTTCCAATCGGGCTCCATTCTGTGATTTTGTTTATCCAGCGTCCTCTGTCCGCTCTTCTGACGTGGCCGTACCAGGATAGTCTTTTCTCCTCTATACAGTCGATTTTGTCTGATTGCACTCCCATTCTCCACTTAATCTCTGCGTTTTCAATTCTGTCTCTTTTTGTAAGTCTACAGCTTCTCCTCAGGAACTCCATTTCTACTGCTCTTATTCTACCTCTATTTCTCTTGTTTATTGTCCAGTTTTCGGACCCATATGTCAGGATACTTCTTGTCAGGGTATTATATATTCTCTTTTTTGTCTTTATCGTAATGTTCTTATCCCACAACACTGAGTTTAGTTGTCTTATACAGTTTCTTGTTTGTCTCAGTCTGTTGTTTATATCTTCTTCTGTTGTTCCCTGGTTCGATATTATGGTTCCTAAATACTTGAATTTATCTGTTCCATTTATTTGTCTTCCCTCGTCTATCTCTAGGTTTCTCATATCCTTGTTTTCTGTTGTTAGTTGTTCGGTTTTTTCCGAAAAGGAAGAATGGAAAAAGTTTATTTCCATTCCGTTGTTTTTATATTCTTCTTCTAGTTTTCTGAGCATAAAGCTGAGATCTTCTTCATCTTGTGCGATGACTACTTGATCGTCGGCAAAACTTAAGGTGTATAGGTATTCGTCTCTTACTGGTATGCCCATTCCTTCGCACTTTCTCCTCCATGGTTTGAGTGTCTTTTCCAAGAATATTTTAAACAGAGTAGGGGACGTAGCACAGCCTTGTAGAAGTCCTTTTGTCATCTTAAATGGATTGTAGGCTTTATTTCCACATTTAATAGCTACTTTGTTTTCTTTGTATAGTGCTTTAACTGCTTTTATTAGTGTTTGTCGGATTCCGAGATCATTCATTGCTTCCCATAATTTGACTCTAGGTATTGAGTCATATGCTTTCTTTAGATCAACAAAGGCCAGATGGACCGGTCTACCTTTTGCCATTTTCTTCTCTATCAGTTGTTCTAATGTGTACGTATGATCTAGGCATGATTTTCCTACTGTGAACCCTGCTTGGTCTTCTCCAATTTTTCCTATTATTTCAGTTTCTAGTTTTTCCTTAATAATCTTCCCGTAAAGTCTACCTACCGACGATATTATACTAATTCCTCTAAAGTTTTCACATTTTTTCCTGTTTCCTTTCTTTTTCCTTTCTTTCCTGAAACCATTTATACAAAGTATAAAATCAAAATGTTTAAAAAGTAAAATTTTTTAACATTCATAAGTAGAACCTGGTAGTAAGCAGATCCACAATCGTGTTTAACTTTTTCTAAAGCCTTTATTAGGTTAATCTTGGATTACGCATGAACATTATATGGATCAGTCAGTCCTTATATCTTAAAATTATTGGAAATATTTTAAAATATTTCCCCAAGAGTCAGTTTGGGTGCAATGTGTTTAACGCATGTGGAACCACTTCGGATTGAAGATTGAAGTTGAAGCACTAGAACCACTATTATTTTTAAGGAGGTAATCGTTATCGGAAAAATTTATTATTAAGTCTTTTTTTAAAACCGGTACTGTTAGATAAAATAGCCTTATTAAATAACCACGATTTAACTAACATGTATTGGTCAAAAAACCTTCTCCTCCATTATGAATGGCTTTTAAAAATACAAGTAGGTACTTATAATAGTGATTTAAAAAAAAACTATTTCAGTCAAAAATCTGAATTCTTTGACATGTTGGAGCCACTAGAAATTAATATTCTTGTATACAATAAAAATTTGTTGATAAGTAAAAATATATTAAGGGCCTGCATATCAAATCTGTTAGATTTTTTGGAAATATATACAGATGCATCAAAACAAAATAATGGTATGGGACGTGCATTCTACATATTATATACCATCAACAAACCTTCAAGAAAAATTAAAAATAAATAATACTTTAATTTTTTCTGCAGAAGCGATTGGTATTATTAAAGCCTGCGATTATATATATAAAAAAAAAGAAGTTAAAAAAATACACTTTTTGAGTGACTCCTTATCTGTTCTTAAATTTATCGCTAACCCAATTAATGTGATGGCTACTGATATAAATCCTTTTATTAGAGAATTAAAAGTAATAATTCATAAATTAAAAAAAAGTTTTTACGAATTTAAATTCACTTTTAAAAGCTCATACAGGACTTCTTGGCAATGCAGTTGCAGATTCCTTAGCCAAAGAAAGCGTTTCAACTGGACAGCATATCAAGAACAATTTAGGTGCTCAAGAATATTTAATGATATCTAAGAGTAATTTTAAGGCAAAATGGGAATTGCATTGGAAAAAGTATTGCTCTAATAACGTCACACGATACACACTATTACATCCAAGTATTCCGACAGTTTTGTGGTACCAAGATTATGATTTTACGAGAAATGATATTGATATGCAAGCTTCCCTCAACACTTTATAAAATCGGTGTAGTCAACACCGAACTTTGTAAAACTTGCAATGTGGTTTAGGACTTGGATCATATTTTTTTGTGCTTGTAGTAAATTTGAAATACAAAGACAGGAACTTATTAATAGTTTAATATTGCAAAAATTATACCCCACTTTCAATCTACTTCATCAAAAATGTAGCCTGATAGGGTTTTTAATATTATACCTTTTATAAAGGAATTTTTAAATAAATTTTTTTGTGATACATGGTATACAGCCAGCTACAGAAATTTAGTTTCCTTGTTGATCAAAATAAGAAATGTTTTAGTTGTGACAGGATTGTATTTAACAAGTGACATTATATGTATTGTGTATCATTAAGAGTACACAGGTACATGAGGCACATGAAGATTGTCACTCCATTTTTTGCGCGGTCGACCGATACTTCTTCTATTACTTGGTGATTTGTCCCTTTTGTCCGATGCGATCATATATATCCTGTACATTTTGTTCTTTCTGATGTCGTCACTCATTTTTCGGTCTTTTATCATGTTTCGTGTAATTCGTTTTGGTATTCTAGTTTCCACTGCTTCCAGGATTCCGTTTTTTGGCTTTGTCGTGTCTTATTTTTGGTGCATACGTTATTATTGGTCTTATACTGGCCTTATAGATTCTTGATTTCATCTCACACTAAATGTGTTAGTTCCACCATATAGGATAAACCACCCAGTTATTTGCACTTTAAGGAAAAGAGTTGTATAAACCTTAGATTTGCTATCATAGGGGGATATTTTGATTTTTTTTAGAATTTACTATTATTACTGAACACAAATTAAATCTCATTTTATTATAAATATTAAGGAAAACAATGCAAAAATAGGTTGTTTTAGACATTTTACACAATTCCTAGTTATTAGCATGTAGTAATTGGCAGTGTACTCAATCATTGGCACCCAGTAATTGGCATAATTTTTATATCAAAATATTGATTGAGCATTGAAAACAAAACTAAAACATAAGTACTTACGTACAAACGAAGTGTCATTTATTTATATATTTTTTAAAAACAAATTTTACAAAAACAATATTCTTTATATAAGTTGTTTAAGACAAGTTTTACAAACAAAATATTCTTTATATAAATCATATTTTTCAAGACATCCCTTGTGAAATGTTCTGGAACACTTCTGGCATTTAAATCCAAACCTAATCAGGAAAAAATTTGCAGCACATGAAAAGCATATACCCTTATTCATAAAAATATTATTTTTAGATGGTGAGCAGAGTTCTGGAACTTCTGGATCAAATCCTAATACTGACAGATTTCTAACCTGCTTTTGGAATTGACCTATTTCCATATTTTTTACATGAGGCTGTCAATCATCTTCTTTATTTAAAAGCTTGTTTACTTTTAAGTCCTCTATAATACTAGGTTTCTGCTGAAATAAAGATGTTTCTTTGAGTACCGTAATCTTAGTATTTCGTTTAACACTTTTTCCTTTTAAGGAATTTTCTTTAATTTTCAGAAATCGTTTTGCTTTATTTTCTAACTTTTTTCGCTCCTTTTGATTTTTTTAGCGTTCATTTTCTTCTAGTTCTCTTTTATAAACTGAAGAAAAAATTATAAAACTAGATCTTTGGGGATTACGTATTCCTTTACGTTTGGTATTTTTGGCCCAAGGCAAACAATCTTTCATGTTACTGCTCTTATTTATAGAGTTTTCACTAGGGGAGGGAACTGAATCAAAAGTTGAAATGGCAGCGGATCCTGTGATTCTTTCTTGAGTATTTTCTGAGTAAAGTGCTAAACTTTGTGCCACTTTTGTATTTTGTTCAGGAACTTCTTCCAAAAGAACAACAGGTACAGATTCTATATTGTAAGTTATAGTAATCGCTGCTCTCTCCCCTACTACAGACATATCTTCCAAAAACATTTCATGTATTACAATTTGTGAATTATCGCCTTCTTCATTAATTGGATTTAAAATGTTAAATAGATTAATTAGTACCCTGAAACTTTTGCTAGTGTTATCAGAATTTCCATTTTTGCTGGCTTCTTTTAAGAGCTATAAAGTATCTTCATCGCATATGTTACAAATATCGGTCAAATTGGTTGATTCTGTTGTGGTTTCGCCAAATTTATCTAAGGTATATTTTTTACCTAGGCATTTGCTGTAGTCAATACTATCCGCGTATCAAGGACAGAGACCACACACTCCAAAACCACTTAAGATAGCTGATGGTTTAAGGGTATCTACCGCTTTTTTTAAAATTGGAGCAAAGTTACTCTTACTTAGTTGTTCAAATGGATTTTGTCTCTTCCAATTCAGTAAAGCTCATTTTCACGCATTTTTAAGTGGCTTGACACTAGAGACGTCGGCGGGTTAAAGAATTCTAGTGGCATTTGGATATAATGCCACTAAGATTATTTCGAGTTCTGTACATATTTGACTTAATTGGTATGTTAAATGTATTTTGTGCCCGTCTACAAACATTATAAATGAAAATGTAACATGTTATTTTACTAAATAAGGATATAATATCTTAGATATGTAATCATGAAAAACATCTGCTTGCATCCAACCTTTTTCACTAGTAGCAATACCCCACCCATCTGGAACACCTTCTGCGATCCTTTTATAAGCATAAATGATCATCGGTGGCGTTGTAACTCCCGCAGCAGAAAATGTGAATATGACGGTAATATTTATTTTCGATGGGCCTTGCTCTATCTGATAAACATTTTTGGCACCTTTTGGTGCAAGAATCCTATCTTCTTTCGGACAAAGGGTAAAATAAGTTTCATCTCCGTTGTAAACTCTGCTAGGATCAGAGAGAATGTCAAAATAGTTCTTTTCCATTAAATATTCTTGTATATTATTAAACCAGTTTCTGATATCATTTTCTGACACGTTTTCCCTGGCATTGTTTACAGTTCCAGGAATTCTGTTTGTTAAATTAGGGTGACTTCTTAAAACGATTGATACCAGTGATCCCCAGGAAGATTGTTTTAAATGGATTTGGTCGGGGGTTCTGATCCAAAAATGACTTAACAGAAGCTTAGATGTCCTCTTTTCTTTTCGAAAACCCTTTCCCATGACAATCTACTACACATTTTTCTAGTACAGTTTTTTCTAAAATACTTAAATAAGTATTTGGGCCATGTGCTACTTTTTTAAATTTTTCGCTTAGTCTAAATTGCAGAGTAGCTTTGAGTATCCCATATTTAACTGCTGCCGTCGACTTTGGCATGCCATTAATTATTTCCCGTAAAGCTTCTTGAAGAATTTCTTCATTATATTTTTTGTATATTTGCTTTTTTTTGTAATTTATGCATTTTTTCTTCCTGAAATTAAAGGTGCCAAACACTAAATGTAAATAAATATCTCGGCTACCTAATTATTGGTAGCACTGCCAATCACTAGCATTTGCTGTAATATGACATCCAATTAACAAAAATAGTTATGCTTATGTAGAAAATAAGCATGAAAACGAGAAAACGGTACAATGTAATCTAGAAATTAACCTGATACATCATAAAAGTGGAAGTAAGTACTTACAGTGAATTATTCCTTAATTATTTAAAAATAAAATGTCCGCTATCAATAATTGGTCTAATCCCAACAATTGGGTGGTTTACCCTATTACTATTAAGGCATCCTGCTAATCAATATGATCTTTGTACTTGATCTCGTAGTTCTTTTTCAATGGCTCCATAGCTGGACAGTGTATTCCAGTTTGTTTACACCCTATTAGTTCTTTACTGATTACTTAGGACGGAAGAGGAATTGTCTGTTGATCGTGTACCTTAACTTGATCCTACTGGCTACATAATTTATCTATTTTTAAGAATTCGTCAATCTTGATCCGCAGGGTAAATAGGTTTATACATAACTATGTGATTCTGGTTTTACTTACGTTTAGAGAAGTAATCTCTCTATCTCTATTGACCAGCTCTGCATCTTCTGTTGATGTTCGTCAGTGTTGGTATGGAACCCTAAATTTCTCCAGTTATAGCGTACTAGGGAGATTATTTACGGTTGATATTGAGCTTTAAGGGAGTAGAAGTTTGTTTATTATCTTTTGATAGTAAATTATTGCAAAGTACAATAAATTCTTGTCTCCAAATCGAAAACAAAATAAAATTTTTGTACAAAAATGTTTTTCGATAAATTATTACTAAAATACATTGCATTCTGAAAACGTATTGCAATGTTTTGAGTCAATCTCTACTAATTAAAAGTATATTTTAAAACGTATTGATTAGTTTGGTCATGAAGCTCCCATACTAAAATTAAACATTCACAATGTTATCGCCTCAAGTAATTAATTAGTGTACAGTAAACCATTGGAAGTGTTCAAAACGTAATTTGCACAGCTTGATTTTAATCTGTGTTTCTGCAATTAGTGATCACGATTGAACATGACTTTATAGCCCTCGGCTGTGTATCATGTGGGAGGATAAGGATACAACTGATTATTGTATGTCAAGTGCAAGTTTTTTAAGCGTCTCATTACACTTCAAGAGATTCCATACGTAACAATGATACCTGTAAAAAGAAGGTGTAAGAAATGATACTGTTATTTTCTCACTATTTAAACAGTTCAAAGATAACAAAATGAGTAAAAATACAATAAATAAAAATAAAACAAAATAGTAATAATTGTTTCACACTCCGATGCACGACGGTGGTCTATTAGGACAAACCATTCTTAAAAATTGACATAACTCTAAATAAACAATTTATACTAGTTTAACCATTTGTGTACCTTTCAGGATTTTAAAAATAATAATGTTGTTGTTGCAGATAAAACGTGAATTTTTTTATTTTTCGAAATATATTTGAAAATGTCCTAATAGATTCCCTCGAGCATTGATGTGATTATTAAAATTATAATTACATTTAGATGCCATCTTGTATTAAGCGGCTAAACTAAGCATTTCGGGGAATCACAGAATCGTGACAAACTCGCAGATGTGATCATAAATTGTTAGTTTTATATCAGATGTGTATTAGGAAGTTGTGTCTAGTTTTATAATTTACAATGGATCCATATGAAAGAGAGCAGCAGCGTCTTATGTAGATATAATACTACTACTACTAAGGATTTCCACAGTTTTCACTGTCTTCCTTCCCTCAACCGTTTTCTCCAATTTTCCCTGTCATTCCAGTTTCCATCTCGCAGGGTTCTTTTCTCCATAGCCTCGTCGATTTCATCTCTGAATGACCTTCGGGGTCTTCCTCTCTTTCTTCTTCCAATCCGGCTCCATTCTGTGATTTTGTTTATCCAGCGTCCTCTGTCCGCTCTTCTGACGTGGCCGTACCAGGATAGTCTCTTCTCCTCTATATAGTCGATTATGTCTGATTGCACTTCCATTCTCCGCTTAATCTCTGCGTTTTCAATTCTGTCTCTTTTTGTAAGTCTACAGCTTCTCCTCAGGAACTCCATTTCTACTGCTCTTATTCTACCTCTATTTCTCTTGTTTATTGTCCAGTTTTCGGACCCATATGTCAGGATACTTCTTGTCAGGGTATTATATATTCTCTTTTTTGTCTTTATCGTAATGTTCTTATCCCACAACACTGACACTTTAGTTGTCTTATACAGTTTCTTGTTTGTCTCAGTCTGTTGTTTATATCTTCTTCTATTGTTCCCTGGTTCGATATTATGGTTCCTAAATACTTGAATTTATCTGTTCCATTTATTTGTCTTCCCTCGTCTATCTCTAGGTTTCTCATATCCTTGTTTTCTGTTCTTAGGTATTCAGTTTTCTCTAAGTTTATTTCCATTCCGTTGTTTTTATATTCTTCTTCTAGTTTTCTGAGCATAAAGCTGAGATCTTCTTCATCTTGTGCGATGACTACTTGATCGTCGGCAAAACTTAAGGTGTATAGGTATTCGTCTTTTACTGGTATGCCCATTCCTTCGCACTTTCTCCTCCATGGTTTGAGTGTCTTTTCCAAGAATATTTTAAACAGAGTAGGGGACGTAGCACAGCCTTGTAGAAGTCCTTTTGTCGTCTTAAATGGATTGTAGGCTTTATTTCCACATTTAATAGCTACTTTGTTTTCTTTGTATAGTGCTTTAACTGCTTTTATTAGTGTTTGTCGGATTCCGAGATCATTCATTGCTTCCCATAATTTGACTCTAGGTATTGAGTCATATGCTCTCTTTAGATCAACAAAGGCCAGATGGACCGGTCTACCTTTTGCCATTTTCTTCTCTATCAGTTGTTCTAATGTGTACGTATGATCTAGGCATGATTTTCCTACTGTGAACCCTGCTTGGTCTTCTCCAATTTTTCCTATTATTTCAGTTTCTAGTTTTTCCTTAATAATTTTCCCGTAAAGTCTACCTACCGACGATATTATACTAATTCCTCTATAGTTTTCACATTTTTTCCTGTTTCCTTTCTTATGTATGGATGTGATGTATGCTTGTGTCCATTCCGCAGGTATTTCTTCTCCATTTAGTGGAGATTTTAGTGGATAATTATTATCAAGTGATGTCAAAATACATGATTCCGACAGTTCGATTAGTGATACTGGCGATAAAGAAATTCGATACTGATACTAAGCAAGAGATGGAAGAAGAAAATGAAGATGGTGTCGACGATTATCGCGAAATTAATAATATTGATAGGCGTTTATACTATTTTGGAGAAGATGGAACAAAATGGAAAAAACTGGCAGGTCCTAAAAATATCCGTAGTCGTAGTGTAAATATTGTCTCCCACGTACCAGGCACAATTAGAGAAGCTAGAAATTCAATGAATCCCATTGAATCTTAGAGCTTATTACTAAGTGGAATTATTGAACATATTGTGAGTTTTACAAATATCTACATTAGAGAAGTGTCTGTCAAATATAAAAATAAAAACGATACCCAGCTAACAACAATTACGGAAATAAAAGCGTTCTTAGGTTTATTGTACGTATCTGGTACGTCATGGTGCAAGAAAAAATTTGATAGACTTTTGCCAATAAGATGGCATGGGATGTGAATTATTTGTAGCAACTATGTAACAATGACGATTAAGGTTCCTTTTAAAAGTTTTACGTTTTATGATAATCGAACTAAAGCAGAAAGACAAGAAGTGGACAAGTTAGCTCCGATAAGAGAGATATTCGAACTGTTTGTTCAAAATGGCAAAAAATGCTATAGTGTAGGACAATACGTAACACTAGACGAAATGATATTTCATTTTCGCGGAAAATGCAATTTCAGAATGTATATTCCCAATAAGCCAAAAAAATATAGCATAAAGGTATTTGCAACTACAGATTAACGAACATTTTACACAAGTCAGATGGAAATTTATGCAGGACAACAACCTGATGGTCCCTACAAAGTTGATAATTCCACTGAAGCGGTTACTCTAAGAATGTGTCAATATTTATGTGGGCCAGGAAGAAACATTACCATGGACCGATGGTTTACTAGTTATTCAGTTGTCCAGAAACTTTTAGCAGATCATCGACTTACTATTTTAGGTACTATAAAAAGTAATAAAAGAGAACTTCCTACAATTATTTCAAATATAAAAGGTCGTCCTGTTAACTCCTCTATATTTGGTTTTGGAGAAAAGATTTGGTAGTGTCGTTTGTACCAAAAAAAGGAAAAAACGTTTTAATGATATCATCTTTACATGACACTAATAATGTTGATGAAGAATGCTCTAAACACGAAGTTATTTTATTTTACAATGATACAAAATGTGGTATAGATATGGTTGATAAAATGGTTTCATCATACAATGTTGCTAGAAATACTAAGCGGTGGCCATTAGTTATTTTTGATGGAATTCTCAATGTAGCTAGCCTTAATGCGTTCATTACTACTAGACAAAATAATCCAGATATGGATTTTAGCAAAAACAGATTATTTGTAAAAGCTTTGGGATTAGAGTTGGTCGGAGCCGGAGTTTTTACCTTGTTTAAGCTTCTGCTTCTTCAAGTGAGGGGTACTCCTCTTTTTTTAAGGAGTAGTGGTGGGGAGAAACGTGTTGAGAGATGTTCGTGTGGAGAAGTAGTGGACTAATAAGAAACAGGAGGATCAGAAGGTGGTGTGCCTGTGTGGGCGATGTTTCTAAAGCACAAGAGGAATTTGGATGATAGTCAAGCATGCCAAGGAGATACTTGCAGGGGTTACCAGCCATACATTTAAAGAGTTGGTCAAGGATTTTACGACTTCTCGAGCAACAATATCAGGGTTACATTCATACATCTGTAATGCAATAGGTAAATATTCTGGTCGCCCAATCCAACAACAACTAGATTAACCACCAAATAAAAGAGGTCACTGTAAGTATTGAAAAAAAACGAAAAACTCGTCATTTTTGCAAATTTTGCAAATGTTGGCTCTGCATGGAGCATATGACAGCAACTTGCGCAGAATGTCCAGGAAGTCATACCTAAATAATTACCGTAATTTAAGTTATTATAGTTTCTGTGCAGGGGGTTAATATTTAGTTTTGAGTTTATAAGTAAATTGTTTTACATATTCTTTATATAATTACATAGTTTTTGTTGTTCATTTAAATTTTTTTATAGTTTTATAAATAAGCAATAAAACGATTACCAAAAATTAGTGTTTTTATTTGACGTCGTATATCTATACAAAAAAAAAGTAGAATTAACATTTTTTAAGACATATAGTATAAACATACATTAATGGGTATTACAAAAAAAAAATTAATTTATATTTACCAAAGGTTAGAAAAAAAATTACACAACTTTTGGTCCTGACAGACCACCGTCGTGTACTCATGTAATTTTAAAAGCGGTCGTGCATCGGAGTGTTGATGACGATATTTTATTTATGCTAAACTGTAAGAATAATTCAACGTCATTAGTTGATTAAGAAATTAGCAAGTTAAGAAGTAATTATTGATAATTTTTTCTTTGTTGACGCAATAATGGAACCAAATTTAAAACATGTAGGAGAGAGTTTGACAAAACCTGGTACCAGTCCAAAAACTGACAGTATCTTGTGATAGGTTAGAATAGCAAAAGTTTGTTGCAGATTATAATATTTTCAAATGACTTAAGTTTGATATACCAATGTAAATTTTTATAACTATTCTTAAATTTTTTATTTTTTTTGAAAATATTGTAAATTGCCCGGTGTTGTCTAACCGGTATGATAAAACGGGATAGTAACTTAATTACCATGTAAAAAGATTAATGAGCAGAAAATAAAATATTTATTAAAAATATGTGAACAAAGATTAAAAATCTATAAAGAGAAGTCAGAAATAAAAACTTCATCTACATCCTTATAGACACTACAGGCTTCATGAACTCATTTGTTGCAAGACACAGATTTCATCCAGCCCTCCTTCACCTTAGAATTTGAAAATAGTTAATTGCAATATTGATACTTATTACTGATTGATTATTATCTACTTCCTCCGAACTCTCAGAATCTGCATCGGTAATTTCGAATCCAATTTTGTTTTTGATTCAGCCTTTTTACCCTGTTTTTTCCTTTTTTCAAGTTCATTTAGCTTTAATTATTTTACGACTAAAAATTTTTTAAAATCTTCTTCCGACTCAGACTTATAAGGATATTATATTATTATAGCAACCTTTCCTCTTCTCTTGTTATCGTTGGATAGCTTTCTGTTGCCTTGTGGCTAGGAAAAACCTCTTTTGAAGAGACTAATCTTGCTTGTAAACTATCAAAATGGCTTGTTTAGGAAATGCAGAGATGTTAGTATAATTTGCGGCGTGGACGTTTAAGCCGCTACAGCTTGGTTGGGGAGAATAAATAGGTGGATGACGGAGTTTTGGATGTCGTAGATTTATCTCTTTGTACATTTAGTTTCTCCACTCTGTAGTATCTGAGGAAGCCAACATCCACTTGGGTGTAACTTCAGGATTAAGCGAATAAATTCCAGACTTCCTGAAACCACTTATTGCAGCTTGTATAACTGCCGATTTAACAAAAGTCTCACCAAAGAGTTCTCTTACTTCATAAATTATAACACGTCTTCCTGGATGCTGGCGCATCCATTTTCTTACTTCTTTTCCATAATAGGTGTTCAAGTTAGCCATAAATCATACTTCTAGCAGTTGTATACGGTGCGTAGTATGCGGTGGAAATGATAATAACATGATTTTCACTGGTTAGATTTATCAACTCCATGACTTTGTATGCATCGCGTGTCAATCTAGAAGCAATAGAACTGGTGTCAGATGAGTAAACTGAATGAACTTTTTAAAACGTTTAATAAAAATATTTGTTCGGATCCATTCACTTAGGAGGAACTAAGCAAATGTTGCAGGAGATGCGTAGTCTAGAAGCTGTGCGTTTAGAAACTTTCTAGGAAAAATCAGCATTGTAGGCATGTAGATATATATGCACTTGCGCTTATACATATTTCTTCGATAACTAAGATTCCTCTTTAGGCAGAAATCAGAGCATCAATTTTTCGTTTTCTTTTTATACAAATAACTTTATACTGCTTGTTGGAGACAGTTGTAAAACAGATGGTGTTGTGTAGTCAATTATCCTCTATGCGGCATGTTTTGGCGATGGAAAAAAGAGCTCTATGAGAAAAGAGACCCAAACCTTACTATGGCCGCGAGAAGACAGGAAAGGGAACCTTCAATTAAAAGATGACAAAAATAATGAAATAACACAGAGGATGTAATAAACTCGAAAAAGATGCTGATCCCGAACATAGAGATTGGGTGGATTGTGGTCACAGGCGACTGGATTATTTCCTAACGCAGGTGCTCACTTGCCATGGGTGTTTTAGGACCTACCTCTCTAGGTTGGAAAAGGCTGACACAGATGAATGCCTATACTGTGAATACTCGGACACTGTGACATATACGATGTTGGAGTGCAACAAATGGATAGTAGATAGGAACAGAATGGAAGGAGAGACAGGTGTGAATTTTGTTACAGTGAGAGAAAAGATTAAGAGAATGATTGAAAATAAAGCTGATTGGACTAGTATACATAACTATTTCCGTGCAATGTTTAAGAAAAAAGAAGAGGAAAAAAGACAGCTGGACCAACGGCAAAGGTAAGAGAAAAATATGGTGGAAGTTAAAAGTAGAAAAGTGAGAAAAACTGTAGGAGTTAGACTGTGTGAGTTAGACTGTGTGAGTCAGACTGCGGGGAATAGGGAAATGCCCGACTGGGAGTGGTGCCGTACTAGGAGCGATGAAGGTCTTTCACGCGCTACCTGGAACAAGCCAGGTTCCTTGCTGACAGTCTGTGGATGAATGAAAATAGGGCTTCGGAAGTAATGCCGGCCATACAGCGGCCATTCCGCTTACGGATCGCTAAATTCAGAGGACGGTATGGTTTAGTAGGTAGGCGTTCTGCGTAGACTTGGTGACGAGAGGGCGTTTTAAAGTACCTCGGGAACTATCGTCGGGAGTACGAAGAACGAATCCTGCACTAAGGTTAGTAAGGCGGCGTCCTAGACTGAGATGTCTTTTTAAGATTCCAGATCCCCCCTCTATAAAGACAAAAAAAAGTTTTTAATCGCAATTTCATCAATAAGTCCTAATTCCGTAGCTTTGGTCGTTATCTGTTTGCCCGTACAGTTTGTAAGTTGTTCATAGTATTCGTGAAAGATGAGTTTAAGGTTATCCGCCTATTGCAACAGGGTCTAGTGCTAGAGCTGCAGGCTACAGCTTTTGAACCAGCCTCGGTTTACTCCGGTAAGGCCGGCCACAAGTTAACCGCTGCTTGATGAGGTGACTCAGGTAAGTCATGATTAGAAAAGGCTACTGGTGATTGGATCCCAACAAATTGAAACACAGTTTGCGCCTACTGTTTTTAGGTGACGTGTTTCTTTTCTGCAGAGTTTGTGGATTTTTTTAATTTTTAAATGGATGGTGCTTTTGAACTACTGCTGATCGATATCAACTCAGAATCTAAGTAGAAAAATGAATTTGAGGTTAATAGGATAATTTTATTTTGAGATAGGCAATAAAAAACTACCGTAACCAATTCCAAGAAGTACGTAAGATAATAAGAAATAAAATTGTTCAAAAACTAGTTGTTTTTTGAAAGTATTCACAGAAATTCTCCCTCGTCACCCATGCGTCACCTCACGAAGCTGCTTATCAACTTGCGGACGGCCTTATAGTTGCTAGCCATTTTGTCTAGGCCAATGGTGTTACGTTATGTATTAGGGTATTACCCCCATGTTCGGTCAGGGGTTGGGTAATAGAAAATAGGGTTTGGGACAGCAAGCATTCAGTCATCTTTTACGACAAACAGGAGAAACTGTGGAGGTTATTCTTCTTTGCTGGCTTGTGACTAAAATTTAAATCACAGGAGTTTCTCTATTTATTTTTATTATTCCAGTAAACAATATTACTGCTTGTTTTTTTTTAATCAGTTGAATAATCTTCTAGAATGAGTTTTGTGTCCAAACTCCCAAATAATTTACGTAATATGCGTAACGTAGCCCTAACGATCCATACCTAATCATACAATTATGTGTATATTCCCTCTGGGTCTGAAGATCTTGTCAATAGTATGCCTTTAACTCTTTCTTCAAATTGTTGTATTAATAGTTCTACGCTTCCTGTAAGTTTTAGGTATTTGTTTGTTGCCAGAAATTTATATCTACTCTCTGTCAGTCAATCGTCAAAATACTCTATCCACGGCCTTAACATATATTTGGATGTTTTGCTGCTGTACCTTCTTTTTCTTCATCATCTTTTTATATAGACATGACTTTGTCTGTTCATGTCATGTGACAACAGTAGGTTGTCGTTCCATCGTTTTCGTGGACTTCCTACTGATCATCTTCCTATTGGGGAACCATCTATTGCCGTCTTTACTACTCTATTTGTTGTCATTCGGCTTATATAATCGTTTCATTCTACTCTTTTATTTCTTACCCAGTTCTTGATGTTCTCCACTTTGCATCTACGTCGTATATCTGTACGTCTAACCTCTGTCCCATAGTGTTTTACGATTAATTTTTCTAAGTGTTTTTATCTCTTCTGTTTCTAACATCCTTGTTGTCCTCTCTGTATTAGGTCTTGTTTCTGCCGCCCATATCATTATTTTTCTGATGACTGTGTTGTAAATTCTGCCTTTCATTTATTTCTCGATATTTTTATTTCTCCATATTGTTTCATTCAGTATAAAACGGGAGACTATTATTATTGTTTCATTCAGGCAGCCTGTGGCCCTGTTTGCTCTATTCACTCAATCTTCCACTTCAGTTTCAAGCTTTCCGTAGCTAGATAATGCGATGTCAAGATATTCAAACTGCATCACTTATTCATCTATTATCTGACCTTCCAGCTCCAGTTTACATTTTAGTAAATTTGCTGTTGTAACCATACAGTTTGTCTTTTTTGGAAAAATTAAAATGTTACATTTTCTGGCGGTTATATTAAATTGGTGCAGCATACGTTGTAGATCATCTTCACTTTGAAAGAGTAGTATTGCGTCGTCTGCATAGATTATTTTAAGTTGTTTTTCTTCCATTTGGTATCCTTTTTTAGCTCTTACTTTTTTTTATTATTTCATCCATAATCAGGTTAAACAATAGAAGACTCAGGAAATCTCCCTGTCTTATCCCATTGCTTTCAAAAGGATCGGTTAGTTCTTCTTCTACTTTTACTTTTATTGTGTTGTTTTGGTAGATATTTTTTATTGTTTTGATTATTCCTAGAGGCAGTATCTCTCTTGCGTATAGTAAGTGGATAACGTCTTTAAATTTACCCGGTCAAATACCCTCTTAAGGTCCACGAAACATAGATACGCCGGTTGGTTGTATTCTAATGATTTCTCTTTCACTTGCCTTATTATAAATATAGCGTCGGTGCATGATCTTCCTGACCTAAAACCTTGTTTTTCTTCTGATAGTGTTTTAATTTCATTCAGTTTATTTGTTATTACTTTGGTTGTTAATTTTAGTGTTGTATTTAATTAATTAATTGCAGGTCCGATTTGTCTCCCTTTTTAAAGAGAGATATTAGGATGCTTGATCTCCAATCTTGAGGAATTCTGTTTTGTTCTATTTGCTGCTGTATCTAGATGTTTACATTGTATTTGGTTGGTTTGGTCATATTTTTATATAATAACTTTTTTGTTTTATTTTTATTTCGATATCTCTATCCCACCACTAAAGCTTATTTATTATTAAATTTTCTAGATCTTTCTCCGCCACTTCTCCTGAATTTTTTACAAATTTGTATTCTTCGTCGTCGATCTGCCAGTTTTCTTTTTTAGTTTTTATGCTAACTTAAGTTAACATAAAAACATTATCATATGTTAACATACTAACATTATGAGTGTGTCGTTTGTGTATATATTAAAGAGGATAGAGGCCAGAACGCTACCTTAAGCAAGGCCATTATTTTTTTTCCGCCGACTATTGTTTCCCTAAATCGTGACATAGAATCGCTTGTTTTGTAGCAAGAGTTCTACAATAATTTTTATTAGGTGGTAATCTGCAAGTGTAGGCGAAACTTAAGTTGATCAGTAAGACCTTTTATTTGCATATTTTTAATATTTGCAAATACTACAAATGCTTTGACCCACTAATACAGGTAAGTTAAAATTTTTTAAGAAGCTTATGTGACAACATTTCAACTTAATAACCACAAATTTTATAAGTAGTGTAAATATAAAATTCAGTGTAATGCCAATTTATCAACAAAAGAACTAAAATACACATAACGAGACAAGCATGGTTAAAGCTGAATGTCTTCGCAGAAAAATATTGGAACTGAAATTTTAAAAAAAGGAGCTTAAAGTTAAAAAATGCAATATGAATAAACAATAGTAAAGCCTAAAATCCATTTATGAATTTAGTTAAAACTACTCGTATACCAGAAAATATCACCGATTTATATATATGAAACTAAACACGAAAAAACAGAAACGCAAGCAAAGACTACAGTTTGATAAATATGAGTTTGCTTCAGCAAATAAGTAATTATGTATTGTAAAAAATATATTTATAAGTGAAGATACCGACAGATACCAAGGATACCTAGGATATACGAGGAATGGTCACAACGCAAAGAACATTACGCTGCAAACAAAGAAAACAAATAAATTTACAATCTGTACAATGAACAACAAAATAATAAGGTTAATAATTTATATATACATATATATATATATATATATATATATATATATATATATATATATATATATATATATATATATTGTTATGTTTCATTTTATCAATCAAAGATAGAATAAAAATTTTATTTGGTAATAGAACGCGGGCACATAAATTTGCAACGCCCTGTAAATCGATTTGTAAATATTTGATATAAGTTAGTTTTAAGCAGTGGGTTTATCCATAATGGGTTTTACCCTGAAGGACTGAAAAACATTAGTAAATACTTAATGTGAATAGACAATTGTTTCCCGGTATTTGTAGATATTATATTTTAAAAGCCTTTTGTTTTGTTACGCTGGAAAGGTAAACGCCACCAGGTAGTTATTGTATTTAGAAAGTATTTGATAAAACCGTTATTATTTTAAAAGAATAGTTGTTTAGAACCGATGCTTCGGTTTTTCTGATGTAAAATGAGAGGCGGGATATAGTAATTTTCTGATTAGTTAGCAAGTTTGGAATGGGGATGAAAGAGAGTCAATGTTTGATAGTTTGGATTAGAAAAGATTATGATGTGATGGTCATCCAAGAGAAGCAAGGAAAGTTTCGTGTGGTCAGTGAAGAAGAAAGTACCAGTTTGTTAATAGTGAGAAGTGGTTGGCTGAAAGATGGAACGAGAGATAGGTCAAAGTTGAGAAGTCGAACATCTCTTTGATTCCATAAATTTCAAGTGAGTAAGTCACAAGAACTATAACTATTAAAAATATTTGCGACACCAAGTAAAAAATACTTGGATCTCAGGAGATTGTTAGTATATGAAAGAGAGGCGAGAATTTTGAACGAGTACTGGTAAAAGAGGCCTGCTCGTGTTTTGGAGAAACAGTTGCTGATATGCTGAGAGTTTGATACTTAGAACGGAGAAGGCTTTGATTGGTAGCCTAACATAATCAACAAGAGGGAGCTGTTTTGGTCGAAAGGAGACATCGTCGTGTGTAAACTAAAAGGTCAATCAATTATTTTTTGTGACAGAATTTTTGTATGTTTCAACTAAAAGACTCTATACCATCAGAAGATCAAAAATTATCGCTATTTTAAAATACCATAAATTTTATAAAAAAATTTTTTTCCGTCAAAGGATAATTATTAATATTGCTTAATAAATTTAAAAAGTTTTTTTTTATATTATTCAGAATTTTATATTATTTGAGTACAAAAACATATGAACAAAGATTCCAATTTTTTAAAATTTTTATAGGAAATATAATTATTTTACGAATGTCCAAATTTATTGTTTATGTTGTTTTATCAATATTATAAAAAACAAACCGATAAATATTTGGTAGATCAAAATTATTTTATGTGGTACAATTTTCATTAGGACAGTTAAGCATGGAACTTATTTGATAAATCCTAATATGATTTCTTTTGATAATAAAAGATATTTGTATTTGTTTATTTATGTTATTTTTATTTATTTCCTTTTCCTATTTTATCCCGATAAGGAACAACTAAGAGATACTGAAAGCCACGAGAAAAGATAAGTATAACTTAAGTTGATTTATTTTTTTTATAATAAAATGGCACCCTGAGATTATTTTTTTTATGTATGATTTAGCGACACTTAGATAATTAATTACATAATTAATTAAAGAAATAAAAAATATAAAAAGGTTAATATAAAAGCCAGAAAGTGCAGATCATAATATATATATATATATATATATATATATATATATATATATACAATTATAGTTATTTAATTTATATATAATTAATAAAGAGTTTTCCATAAACATGGAAAACTCTTTGAGGTAAGTTGAGCTTTCGGAAATTTTATTTCTTTTTTTAAGACAACCTATAGAAGTCATAAATGAGAATTTTTACATTCAGATAATAAAAGAAACTTACTGCCCGTGGTTACAAATTAATTCAATTACTTTAATGAACATGAATAATTTATACTAATAAAATCGTAGACTAATTTTCGAAACCAAATTCAGAATTTGGCTTTAATCTGTGCCTTCTAAGAATTGCAAGGCAAAACAGACGTTGATAAAGATGTTAAGAGAGACATTGGGAATCTAAAAATTGCATTCCACAACATATCTCCTCAACTAAGCAAAATTCTTAGCGAATTAGTTTCTAGTACTCGTACAGAGTATATCGAAATAAAAAGGAAAAGACAGTTAAGATTTGATTTTACGTACAATGCGCTTGCGCATCCGCTTATAGATATTTCGGTCCAATAGGCCTCATCAGAACGGCTTTCGCAATCGCTCTGAACGTGAAATAAATCTTTTCTGTCTTAGGAAGCAACTCTAACATGGCTTCGTATAGACGCAATGTAGCGACATCTGATAATAAAATCGTAGACTAATTTTCGAAACCAAATTCAGAATTTCGCTTTAATTTGTGCCTTTTAACAATTGCAAGCCAAAACAGACGTTGATAAAGATGTTAAGAGAGACATGGGAAATCTAAAAATTGCATTCCACAACATATCTCCTCAACTAAGCAAAATTCTTACCAAATTGGTTTCTAGTACTCGTACAGAGTAAAAAAAAAAGGAAAAGGCAGTTAAGATTTGATTTCACATACAGAGCGCTTGTGCATCCGCTTATACGTATTTAGGCTCAATAGGCCTCATCAGAACGGCTTTCCCAATCGCTCTGAACGTGAAATAAATCTTTTCTGTCTTAGGAAGCAACTCTAACATGGCTTCGTATAGACGCAATGTAGCGACATCTGATAGTAAAATCGTAGACTAATTTTCAAAACCAAATTCAGAATTTCGCTTTAATCTGTGCCTTCTAAGATTTGCAAGGCAAAACAGACGTTGGTAAAGATGTCAAGAGAGACATGGGGAATTTCGCTTGTATGTACAATCAACAAATTTGGGACCCTTTGCATTGCATTGTTTAAATTTGTTATAATATGACTCACATTTAGAACGTTTCTCTTTAGTAATGTTTACTTTACAGTTCTTTTCATTTCGTTTTCCCCTTCTTGTGAATGTACATTTTTTGGTATTCATTTCTGTAACTTCAGCGGAGTCTAATAAACCGGAGATATCTGATGCCAGAGAAAGAGGTGAATTCGGTGGTCTGAAACAGGGGTTCATATCTATGTCATCAGAAGAAAAATCACTGTCACTGCTTGATGAATACGGAACGATTTTTAATGTACTTCGTTGTCTTTTAACTATTGCCATTACAACATCCTCTTTCGGCACCTGAAATACAACAGTTAATTAGTCTCTGCATGATGATAACCGAATGGAGTAATTTTATGAAGGCCTATGTCCAGTAGTAGACGCAACATCGGACTGAATTATTGTAATGATTATGAATTACTTGGATAAAAAATATAATAAGTTTTTTCAAATATGTGTTTCTTTACCTAATGTGGAACAGTCTTCTCAGCTTCAATGTGACCAAATAACTCATTGACCTTGGTTTCAAGGTAACCTAAACAATAAATCATTTTTATTCCTCGTAGATTCTGGATATTAAATACAAAATTTATTAACTAAATACACAACTTATTATAAAAAAACGTTTAAACACTAAGTAGAAAGTAGATATTTACATTTTTTGTTAGTGTCATTGGTTCTAGAAAGTAATCAATAAAAATAGAGAAATACATATATGCTTTATTGAACTGGAAAAGGCGTTTGACAGAATACAAAGAAAGGAAGTATGGAGGACATTAAAGGAAAGAGGAGTTGACAGGATAACAATAATTGATGTAATAAAGGATATGTACAATAATAATACAAATACGGTGAGAACCAACAACGAGGAATCTGAAGAATTTACTACAAGTCAAGGCGTCAAATAGGGATGCGTGTTGAGCCCATTGCTGTTCTCAGTGGTACTGGAAGAAGCAGTAAAGAAAGCCAAGAGAAGAATGAGAAAACTAACATTAGGATACTGGCAAATAAAACAGACTGAACTATCAGAGCTTCTATTTGCAGACGACATGGTTTTGATAGCAGAAAACAGAGAAGACCTACAGGACAACCTTAAAATCCTAGAAGAAGAACTGTCGAACATAAATATGAAAATAAATACAGAGAAAACAAAAACAATGATAATTTCAAATAAGAGAAAGACCCACGCAATACAATTAAACGGAAAACAACTAGAACAAGTGGAACATTTTAAATACCTAGGAGCAATAATTGAATCAAACGGTAAACAAGACATGGAAATAAATGAGAGAATGGGACGAACAGGAAGCTTATTTAACACTATGAAAACAACATTTTTTTGGAAAAAAGAAATACCGGAGAAGGTAAAAACGACAGTCGTTAAATCAGTAGTTAGACCTACAATCATGTATAATAGCGAGTCATGGACATTGGCTGGGAGACAAAAATGTCGAGTAAATGCTATGGAAATGAGGTTCCTGAGGAAAATAGCAAACAGAAAGAGGACAGACACAATACGAAACGAAACAATCAGACAAAACCTAAAACTAGAACCAATAAACGAAAAAATAGTAGAGGGGCAACTAAGATGGTTCGGGCACGTGTGTAGAATGTAAGATTAACAAAACGAGTGTTTAAAACGAGAATGCAAGGGAAAAACAAACGAGGAAGACCAAGAGTTAGCTGGGTAGACGAAATCAGAAAAGAAGTTGAGAAGAAAGGATTGACATGGGAAAGTGCACGAAATCTAACACAAGACCGGATAGCATGGAGACAACGGTGAAAAACTTAACCCTACCAGCCTTACACCTAACGGTAGAAAGGCTTAGGACTAAGTAAGTAAGTAAGTCATTGGTTCTTCACTTTCTGAATGTAATACACTTTCTACCATCCTAGTAGTTCTGAAACTGGCAAACATTCATGTAATACGATTTGGAAATCTCTGAAATAAAAATTTAATTGTTTTAAAGTAATTTTAAACTATTTCACTTGATATTTCATACCTCAGAACTTGTAGAAAGTTTTGATGAATCAAAAAGTTTGTCTGCATAAGTTTTCTCATTTTGGCTATTATTTAGGGATTTATTAAAATTAAAATAAGCGTAGTCACAAACTTACAAAAGAGACAGCATATATTTACACTATATTATATTTTAACAATTTTAACAACAACTGCACATAACCAAAGAGACTAAAACCTAACCAAATCTTATTAAGTACGCAGCTATCAAACTACAAAACCCCGTGTTAAAAGTATTGCCATAGAGGTAAAAATCAATAAGCGCAACCTGACTTTTACCTCCCAACGAAATGTAAACAAAGTGCACTAAATGTTTTTTACCATTCTATAACTGCTTTATTATTGGACGTAGCACCTAGTGAGTTTTACCACGCGAGAGTTTAGATGTTAAAATGTTACTGATATAAACATGGTTTTGAGCTAAAATGTCACTTAGTGAGTTTTACCTCTATATAGACGATTTATAGAATAAAAATAAATTTATAATGATTAAAAATAACGATATAAATATCCCTTTGAGCACTTTTATCTAAAATTTATTTAATATTAAGGAGTATAAAATAAAAATAATACGAACAGTTCACAGTCTGCCAATCATTATACGAGAAAAAAAGTCGCCCATGCTAATATGAGAGCTAAAAAGGATTCCTTAAAAAATTGAACTACTTTATTAGAGGGATAAATGGAAAAATACAGTGAAAATGAGGAGAATAAGAGTTTTTTAATTATTAGACAAGTTATTAAGCTTGCATAACCTATAGAACACTTTTAGTACTAAAAAATTAGCTGTATTGACAACAACTACCTCTATATAGAAAGAGAAATCTGTAGAATACGATATCTACTCGTATAAAACGGAACGTGGGAAAATACCACCGAGTATCGCCACTTCACTCACGTCGCATCTTCAAAAAACGAAAATGACACTTGCAATGAAATTAATCTATAATCTACACCCACATAAGACAGCGGTATCGCTGCAGAACAGCCTCTACCTTCTATTCAAGTAGGCGTTGCATTAATTTAAACATAAACAACGAACATTTCAGTGAGTGATGCCTGGCACAGTGGATACAAACCATTTACCGGTTACCAGTTGGGAGTGTAACGAATCCGTGATATATGCTATATTACCGCATAGTTACCTTATGAATTCTACAGGGAAGGACTTGCAATTTTATTATTACACACTCACGTATATACCCACTAATTTTAATAGCGGTACCAGATCGTAATTATAGATATTAGGTTCTAAAAAAATACAACTGTAAACGGTGTAGACGATTTTAAATAAATATGACGAAGATTATAGAGCAGAATATAACCAGAAGCGAAAGTTTCCAATTTAATGGAATATTTTGAATTAAGTACTGTTAGTCATTACAGTAAAAAACGTTTCGACAATCTTTAGACAAAACAGTCAAATCAATAATAAAAATATAAACTCTCATAACAAATATTTTTTTTATTTTGGTAATTAACATGTCTCGAGAACTTATGGTCATTGACACGGGTACAGTTTACAGCAGTATACATATTATTCATACAAACATTTGGTATGAACAATGATTAGTGGTGCAGCTAAACAATAAAACTTAACACTATACACTAGTTAGATTAGCTGAAATAAATACTTTTCTTTTAGAACTTTTAGAACACTGGCAAAACTATTTGGAACACTAAGAATGTCTTCTAGACTTTCTCAAGTTGTGCTTGCTTCTAGAAAAATCGTACTGGCAGCAGTCCATTATCACGTATTTAATGGAAAGCAGAGAACAATATCTGGGACACGTAATGAGGGGACAGCGATATGAACTGCTAAGGCTGATAATACAGGGAAAGATAAGAGGAGGAAGGAGTATAAGAAGAAGGAGAGTATCATGGTTGAAGAATTTAAATTCAGTTCTATAGAACTTTTCAGAGCAGCAGTAGATAGAGTAAAGATAGTGATGATCATATCCAACCTCCGATCAGGAGACGGCACTTAAAGAAGAAGAAGAGAACTGCAGTAGTGGCATACTAGAGAGTTTTCTATTGATATAAGGTAACCATGTGTGAGGCGTGTATGTAATATTCGGAGTCGGCGAATAACTTATTTTTCTTTCTCTTTCATAAATGAAATATTGAAGCAGGATAAGGTGGGTTAAACTTCGTGCAGCTTAGTTTTTGTTTTATTCCATACGACTGCCCATCATCTGAGGATTTTTTGTTTAATCAATATGTTTGGACCTCTTTGAAGGCTGAGTCAGAAGAACATGCTGCTTTAGCGGCCTGGTCTGCTCTTTTATTTCCCAATACACCAATACAGGATGGAGTCTAGATCATTTTGACTGTTATGTTAGTAAAATATAGTTGATTACAGATGTTGTGTATTTTTTGGAATTGTAGATTTTTTAAGAATATGCATGTGATAGAATGAATCGAGAAAAGAGAATCAGTACATATGGTGATTGTTTTGCTTTCATTTGAAGTAGCGTGGAGTGAAGTATAATAATTGAAGTATTACATATAATTCTGAAGTGTAAACACTACAGCTTCTAGGTAGTCGCACGAAGCTTATTTTCATTGTCATTGTGGACACACTGCAGCCAAAACAGTCTTTATTCTTGGACGCATCGGCGTATAAAATTTCAACAAATTGTGTTATTGAGGATGTTTTTAAATGATTGATGTTTTATAAGGATTGAATTCATCCATGGAGCTGTCCTAGGGGTACAAATAGTAGTAGTATTTGAAAGGTTAGTAGAATTCAATAAAGAAGATATTATTTGTAGTAACGTGATTGTGTTATTGGATGCATTAGCTGAAAGAGGCTCAGTGACGTTAATACGTTTATTACCAGGTTACTGGTGCTTGCTGATATTCCTAGAAAGTATGACAGTATAAGTTATTGCCTTCTTAGATGGTGGTTCTGAAGATCCCCCACAAACATTTTGAACGGCGCTTGACTTGAAAGCACCAAGACATAGTCGTTGGAATGTATTTTAAATTGTATTTAAAGACTTGCTAGCTACAGTGAGCAGCTACTGTATATAATTTAAAGAATACTGCCATAGTCTAACAGATTAACGCTCTGTATATTTTAAGTAGAGGAAGTTTAAGAAGAAGAACATCTTGGTTAAAGAACCTCAGAATCTGGTTCAATACAACATATGTGCAGCTTTTCCGCGCTGCTGCAGATAAAATAAAGATTGCCATGATGATCGCCAACATTCGTAACGGATAGACACATCAAGAAGAGAAAATAGTTTAAGTAGAGATTCTTCGTCAGCTCTCCAATAGTAAATGTATTGTTTGTGAACAGAAGGTAAGTTAGGTCTATGTTTTTTGGTAAAATGAATTACTTTGGATTTAGAAGCTGTAGTCAAAAATTCAGCACTCGTAGACCAGATGTTTATTTTATTTACTGTATTTTGTAGCAAAGTGCTGGTAGTGATTCTGCCTTGGCATTTTAATATGATATCTGCACGAGTACCTGCAAGAGTACCTGAATGATGATTCTTGAAGTGAAAATCGTTTATGCTAAGTAAAAAAAATAAGTTAGTGCTTAAAACAGAACCCCGACGTAAACCGTTATCGAAAGTGGTTTTGGTATTCTTCCATTTGTTAATACTCTAAAAGATCGATTTGTTAGAATTTTTTTTTAATAAAAATAAATAATACCAGTTAAATTATATTTTGTTAATTTTATGAGAATTAGAGGCCTTTGTACATAAAAATATTGGAATATTGTGATTGGAATTAAAAATAAAAATTGAATTGAATTGAACTGAATTGCGAATGATATTGTCATAATTAATAGCGAAACTAGCTAAGAGAATAACAAAGAATAACAAGATTCTTACTTTGGAGGAAGAACCTTTACTGTGGAAGAGAAAGTACCAGTTACTGTAATGAAGGAAGTGACCACAAGTGTGGGAGAATACATTTTTGGGTAATCTAATAAAGTTGAGCAGACAAAATCAACACGCGGAAGAAGACCGAATATTTAAGACCAATTACATCCCCATAAATTTTAAGACTAAAGTTTTCAATACTTGCACCCTTTCAGTTATAACATACGGTTTAGAAAGATTTACAATCATTGACGGTAAAAGCCGCCAACAAAATGGAAGTAACACAGCATGCAGTAAAACGACTTATGCTGGGAATAATTAATATATCGAGTCCGCAATAAGGAAATACGATACTAGATGATACTAGTTGGATTTATCGTATCATACAGCGGATAAATAAGAGAGATCTGGTTTGAGCTTTAAAAAGTTGGCTGGACGAAGTGAAAGAATAGGCGAAAAGACAATGGCACCAGTTAGCAAAAGACAAATTAAAATAGAAACGTCAAGAGGAGGTTTATGTTCAGAAGAGGACAGCAAAGAGTTGTTAAAGAAAAAAAAAATAATTTGTTAATAGCTAGTTAATAACTGCGATAATTTAATAATGCACTGTTTGCTTAAATATTTAATCTCTATCTATACAAGGATTTTTACAGCTGTCGCCGCCTTTCTTCTTTCAGCCAACGTCTCCAGTCCCTTTTGTTCTGCCATTCTCCATCTCTAAGGTCTCGTCTTTCCATTTCCTCGTCCACTTCATCCCTTCATGATCTTCGGGTTCTACCTCTTTTCCTCCTTTCTATTGGGCTCCAATCCGAAATCTTTGCTATCCACCTTGTATGATCTGTTCTTCTCACATGTCCATACCAAATTAAACGTTTTTCTTCGATGTAGCTGAGTATGTCTTGTTCTACTACCATTCTTCGTTTTATCTCCTCATTTCTGATGCGATCTATTTTTGTCACTCTGCGGCTTCTTCTCATAAACTCAATTCAGTTGCTGTGATTTTGGACCTGTTTCGTTTATTTATTACCCAATTCTCTGTTCCATAGGTCATTTTACTGCGTACCAAGGTGTTATAAATTCTCTTCTTTGTATTTCTGGTAATCTGTCTATCCCACAGTACCCCGTTCATTTGTTTAATATACGTTCTTGTCTGTGCTAATCTGCTGGTTATCGCTTGCTCGGTGGTTCCATTTTTTGAGAGTATGAATCTTAAATATTTGAATTTGTCAGTGCCGTTAATTTCCCTATTATCGTCCATTTCCAAGTTTCTCCCTGGTTCTTGCTCTGTTGATAAATATTCGGTCTTTTCTAGATTTATTTCCAGTCCATTTTTTGTGTATCCCTTTTCTAATTTTCGGAGCATATAGCACAGATTTTCTTCATCTTGAGCCGTTACCACTTGGTCATCTGCAAAGCTTAATGTGTACAAGAAGTTGTCCCGGATTGGTATTCCCATCCCTTCATATTTCCTTTTCCATGGTTTTAATATTTGTTCGAGGAATATCTTGAACAGTGTCGGAGATGTAGAGTATCCCTGCAATAAGCCTTTTATGGTCTTAAATTCGTTGGAGTATTTATTGCCGGTTTTAACTCTTACCTTGTTGTTGTTAAAGGTTTTTTAAGGCTTCTATTAACCTCTGAGTTATTCCGATTTCCTTCATCGTGTTCCATAGTTGTTTTCTGGGGACCGTGTCATACGCCTTTTTTAAATCTATGAATGCCATGTGTACTGGTCTATTTTTTGCCATTTTTTTTAATTAATTGTTGGAGTGTATAAATGTGGTCTATGCAAGATCTTACTGCCGTGAACTCCGCCTGATCTTCTCCGATTTTATTTGAGATAGATTTTTCCAGTTTTTCTTTCAGTATTTTTCCATATAACCTGCCCATACATGCTATCACACTGATGCCTCTGTAGTTCAAGCATTTCTTCTTATCTCCCTTTTTATGTATCGAGATTATATATGCTTTGGATCATTCTTCTGGTATTTCGTTCAGGTTTATAGTGTTACTGAACATTTCGTGTATAATTCTGTGTAGTTTGTCCGTTCCGTACTTAATTAGTTCATTAACGATTCCTCCTGGTCCCCATGTTTTTTGTTCTTTAAAGTCTTTATTGTTCTTCATTCTGATTTTGTTGTTGCTCCTGTTCTATGTCTGTCTCTATGAAATCTGCGCGGTTTTATGTGAGTAGTTCTTTATAGTAGTCTTCCCACTCTTTTTCTGATATGTTTTGTATTTGGACCTTTTCGTTGTTATTCTTCCTTAAAGATTTCAGTATTTTCCAGGATTCCGAATTCCTTGTTCCTCCTATGTATTGTTCAATTTGTGCACATGTTTCTTCCCATTCTTCATTTATTTGTTTTGCTCTTCTTCGTTTTACTTCTCTGTTTTTCTCTTTGTACTTCTGTGTGTCTTCTGGGGATTGGGTGCTCATACTTTTCATATATAGAATTTTCTTCTAATCAATACATTTTTTGGTTTCTTTGTTTATTTTTACTTTGTGTTGGGTATGTTTTAATATACCTACATACATACATAATCGTTCTTTTTCTACCACTAGATGCCGAGGGAGGTGATTCTAGCTTTTGATAAATTTTCCTAATGATTATCTCTTTTTCGCCAATTGTGTTCCTTCTTCCAAGATTTACTCACATTTTGTAATTTTTTCTCCTTTATTGTGTTAAGTAAAGGTTTAATTTTGAGTCTGTTTCTTAGTTCTTCATTTTTGAGTCTGTCTGTCCTGGCGCCTATCGTGTTTTCTCTTTATGTACATTTAGGTTAGGTTAGGTTGGCTTCTGAGTTCCATTTGTCCAAATTGTTTTATAATACTATGTCATCTGCAAAAACATATATCTCTGCATTTATTATTTGTATTCTATTCCATCCTATACAGTATTTTTTAAAGGTTTTCTTATATTCTTTCACTATCTCATCTATTACATTTATAAAAAGTACTGGAATATTTTAAAAGATGTGTAAACATTAGGTTTATAAATAATATAGGTTTTGTTTATGTTCGTAACCAACAAGTTGTAGATACGAAAAAAATCAAGAAGAAACTATTTGTTAGTTGAAATTTGTAAAACGTTTTGAGACTGTATAGCCATAGTTTGGGGAACTTCGATTCTTATTTTAATCCGATCCTGTATCATTATTCGTAAGTGTTAAGCTTTATGAGTAAATGTTTTGCTGTTTTTAATTACACTAAGTTAAAATGGGTTTAATTAATATAGTGGCGGCAATGGGAACAAAACAAAAAGAAGTAACATTGAATTTAGATTGTGTAGGGTTGGTCCCAGAGCAATTATACAATTTAAAAGTGTAAATTACAAAAGTGATCAATTACAATACAGTGGAAGAGAAACACTGATGGGCGTTTAATGGCAGTTAATGACAAAAAACCTCTCGAAATGAAAGCAGATAATAGTAGTCTGTAGTGCAAAAAGTTTATTGGGAACAACAATGTTAATTTTGTTACAATATAATTGAATAGATTACTGATTACTTGGAATTAATAT
Organism: Diabrotica undecimpunctata; assembly: GCF_040954645.1. Taxonomy (NCBI): domain Eukaryota; kingdom Metazoa; phylum Arthropoda; class Insecta; order Coleoptera; family Chrysomelidae; genus Diabrotica; species Diabrotica undecimpunctata. The sequence continues at coordinate 42,296,594 of NC_092806.1, forward strand.
TAAGCTTTTGTTACGAAAAAACGATTGTTGTTAAATTACAGGCATTTAATAAATTACCAAGAACGACATTTTATAAATAACTTTCTGAAAAAAACTTAATACGCAAAAATAAGAACTGGAATTAGCACAACACGATGATATTTAGAATTAAATGAAATGGGAATCAATAAGAATAATAACAGGAAAAATATAGATGACCAAAACAGCAGTATAGACGACGAAAGTGAATGTATACAAGATGGAAATGAGAATGAAACATACACATTCATAGAAAAACAAAAACAAAATAGAGTTATTATAAAATGTTAAAAAAATAACAGACAAAAGCAGAATTTACAGGCAATATATTATATATATATATTATAAGACTCTGGTGGTAGAATTTTAAGTGATATTAAACAGCATTGTACCGAATTGGAAAATTACATAATAGAATTATTTAAAGATGACCAAAGATTCTCCCCAGAAGTAATATCTAACCGAGATTCTTGCCCACCGATTTTAATCTCAGAATTTCAGAAGGCCATCGACCAAGCTAAATAAAGAAAAGCTTCGGGTCTTGACGAAATACCTACAGAATTGTTTCAACTATTAGATGCTGAGAGCGTTGCGATTATCACCTCCTTCTTTAACCAAAGATACAGTAGCGGTAAATTACCCGACAACTGGTTAGAATTAATATTAATAACTATTCCCAGGAAAAGAAATGTTAGACAGTATAACGACTATCGACTTATCAGTACGACAATATCAGATATCAAGTATTGCATTGTCGCATATAAAAACTTAGTGACGAGATAACTGGTGATAAAGAGTTTGGTTTCCGGAAAGGTATTAGTAATCGGGAGACTCTTTTTTGCATACAAATACTAAATAAATCAAAATGGATGGTGCTCGGAAAAATTAATATCAAAGACTCAATATTAAAATTAAATAAAAAAATCCTGGAAAGGTTGGAACACTTTAGATATCTAAGTAGTTGTATTGATTGCAGGGTTAACAGTAACGAGGAATTTTTGACCAGAATATAACTTGTACAAAAAAGATTTATAAACTGGCGTTTTGTATTGTGCAGTGGAAGTTTGTCATTGACCACACGTCTAAGAGTATTGAAGTGCTATGTCCGTTTTGTTCTATGGATGTGAAACTTAGACATTGTAAAAATAAAAAATCTTAATAAATTATGATGTTACCGTCGCATGCTCAGAACCCCCTGGACAGCACACATATCTAACGAATGTGTGCTAGAGACCATACACAAAGAGCGAGAATTAATCAATATCATCAAATTGAAAAAGGTCCAATACTTCAGCCATATAATGGAAGGACCTAAATATAAAGTATGACGGAAAAACTCTAACGAAAGGAAAAGATAAAATTGATAAAATTGCTATAAATTTAATTATAAAGGTACGAAACTAAATCTTTGGTAGTCAAAAGACAAAAAAAAATAAACATATGTTGCAGAATATAGAGATGGATGCATTAAAGGATAAAGAATAATAAAAATAAAAATTTACTTAGAGAATTTGTGTAACAAAAATTAATGCCAAAATGCGAGACGATTTTTAAAAACGGTTAGTATAGAATTGCCGAAAATACTACGAGGAATCGGTGAGATGCAAGTTTCTAGAGAGAGTAGGAAGGGAAAACTAGGAAAAGACGGTAAAAGGTGTTAATAAAGGTGCAATACAAGATAGAAATTTAGAGAAATGTATTTTCTTCACCACACCTCATAGATACAAATACAATGAGAATGATATTATTATTATTATGCCATTTATGTCTAACTTATTTCTTTCATTATTTCTGTGTGTGAATTTAGATTGTTTTTAGCTCTACTAATAAAAAATGGCTTAAGTCTAGAGAACGTTCCGAATGAAGTTAGCTACACAGAAACTTCAGTAAAACACAAATTTGAATTTGTGGTATTGCCACGTCCTTATTATGTATATGTTTTATGCTACAAATTATATTATTTTATGGAATCTGGTATTTTTTACTTTTTTTTTTATATTTATATAAAATACGAACGAATAGTTCGTATTTTATATATGAATGATATATGTATATATGATATCGAAATGTTCCTTTCGGTATTAGTTGCAGTTAGTTAATAGAAAAAAATTTTGCAATTGGACTTTGATAGATTAGCGGATAAATTTGGCAGAACCTTCAAAACACTAGTTGCCAGATTGCAACAGATGTTTAGCAGATATCAATTTTATGAACATCTGATCTGCAGTCATTAAAATAAAACATTTTTCAAATTTACATTGCAAAAATTAAACTATCATTTATGACAATTTAATCAATCTAATGGGAATTTGTAAATCTGATATTTATTTTCGTGGCCGCTGCCGTTCAGGTGGTTGAAACGTTACACTGAATAATTTTGTGAAGGATTGTAATATACATAGATAATAACAAAGTAAAAATAGATGTTAAAATCTTTACTGCAGATTCTAACTTAAATAATTATAGTGAAATAAAATATATATTATTTTTCTCGTTATTTTATAATTTTATGTTTTTCATGTTTAATAGATTACATGAATGTAGGTGGCGCTGGCGTCAGTATTTCGTATTAAAACATAACCTTATTTTATTATGCCATTTATTATTTATTTACATTGTTTTGTACTCGTTTCCTAGTTGTTTTGCAATTTTACGAGTAATTTAAGTTTTAATAAGTTATTTATGACATTTTAATTGTTTGGACACTCTTACTAAAACTTATTTTACTAAAACAGAATTATTACAAACAGTTGAGAATGATACACAAAAGTGTGGTTCAACAGAGACACCCGCTACTGAAAATAAATCAGAGAGTTAAAAATCATGTATTACAACTCTAACCGTTATAACATGGAATAGAAGTCAATTAATTTCTTATGACTTTTTGTCAGAAGAAACATTTTACTGGTTTTTCAAGAAAATCATTTACATTTTTTGTTGAAGAGTTCACAATGAAGTGTTAATAAGGCTTATGAAATATAGACTTAATTTGTTTTATTCTACATTAAAGCATTTTTTTGCTTCGACATTCGAACTGTCCGAAAAATATTTGTAGACCAAGCATCTTTACACTTGCATAAAAAAATTAACTTTTGGAATATTGGAACAACTTCAGAAGACCAGTACAAAATTATTCTGGACCGTACCGAAACTCTTATAGATCGAAGCAAACCTATTATACAACAGGCAACATATTCTACTTATTATGGAACCAATACCTTTAAAATACTAATAGCATGGTACGAAAAAGGTGAAATTATATATATATCTGATGTTTATGAAGGCAGTATTTCAGATAGAAAAATTACAGTAGAATGCGAAATTTTAGGACTTATTGAAGAAGGAGAATTTATTTTAGCGGACAGGGGTTTTGATATATCAGATCTTTTAGGGAAAAAAGAAATATATTTAAATATACCTTCATTTAAAAAAGGGCCTTAGTTAACAGAAGAAAAAATAATAGAAACAAGGGCCATTGCCAATCGTAGAACCATTGTCGACAATATTATAGGATTGGCAAAAAAACATAAAACACTGAAAGATAGAATTCCTTCTAAATTTTTTTTTATTTATTTATGCCTTAACCTCATAGGGTCATTGGCGTTGTACAATTTAAAGTTTTACAATTTATTTAGTACATTTATGGAATATAAGTATGATGTCAAATTTTTCATATCAGTTCCGTCACTTAATATTGCCTGTAAGGTATTTTGTAATTTATATTGAAGTCTCTCCATGCAATATAAAAGCCATTCCAGTAAAATATGGCGAACACTGAGCACAATATCACATACGTAGCACTGTGGTTTTAATTCACTCTCCAGTAGATGTTTATGGGTGATGGCGGTGTGGCCTATTCTAAGACGAGATAGGATGGTTTGATGTATACGCTTATTTGGGGTTGATTTCCAAGGTAATATAGAATGTTTTAATTCTCGTAGTTTGGATGTTGACTGATTCCACTTGGTCTGCCAATCATTGATTATTAAGTTCTTGATTATAGGTTTTATATCTAGATGTGGAATGCTTCTGAGTTCTACAGCTTGCGGACTCGAGATTGCTAGTTTTGCCAAGGAATCTACTTCTTCATTACCAGCAATTCCGATATGGGAAGGAATCCATACAAAGTTGACATTTATGTTCATAGTTTGCAGTTGGCTTAGTGCTGATTTGATAAGTAGTAGATTTGGATGGCTAGGATATAAGTTATTTAGGGAAATTACAGAACTTAGGGAATCCGTAATAATGACAGGGTTTTTGATACTATTTTCTACCACAAAATTTATTGCATTGAGAATAGCGGTTAATTCGGCTGAGTAAATGGATGTTAATTTAGAGAGTTTCATTAATATTTTTGTTTTATTAGACATAAATGCTGCTCCCACTCCATCTATAGTTTTAGAGGCATCGGTATATATAACTGTATATATAACCGGTTACTGTATGTCATGAGTTCTTGGAGGACATATTGATATAATGCTTTGGGATGGTTATCTGCTTTTTTATATATGGAGAGTTGTGTATTGATAAATGGGATGGGAACAGTCCAAGGAAGAACAGTGTTAATATCTGGTATACAATAGGTATCTGGAAATTTGAATTCAAGTTCATTGAGGTATCTATTTACCCTTTCATAAAAAGGAATGTCAAGCCTAGCATGTGTTTTAAAGATATTCCTAAAACGGTCTGAATTTACATAGTGGTTAACAGGATTAATAGGATTTGCCTGTATTGATGCCGCATATGTTAGTGAAAGTTGTTTTCTTCGCAATTCCAGCGGGACTTCTCCAGCTTTACAGTGTAAACTTTCGGTAGGGCTAGTATAAAAGGCACCTAGTATGGTTCGCAAAGCACTATTTTGTATTCGATCGAGTTGTTTTGTGATATATGGTTTTGCTGAATCATAGATAATACAAGCGTAATCGAGTTTGGACCTGATCAATGACTTGTACATAAGGGTCAGTGTTTTACTATCTGCTCCCCACGTGTTGTATGCAACAGTTTTTATAATGTTAAGTCCAGATTGACACCTACTTTTTAGATCCTGAATGTGGTGGTTCCAGGATAATCTGTTGTCAAATTTCATGCCTAGACATTTAATATTCTCAACATATTTTATTTCTTTAATAAATAGTTTTAATTCTGGAGTGATATAACTTCTTTTTTTTTTTTAAATAACATAGCCTTTGTTTTTGTTGTTGATAATTGAAGACCTGTGGAATTTGTCCATAATTTGAGATTCCATAGCACTTTCTGTAGATGGGTCTGAAGGGTTTTATCATTTATCCCCTTAAAAAAAATGATTAAGTCATCTGCAAAGAGTCTAGCTTTTACCGGTAAGTCACAAGTGGAGAGGTATAATATTATTTATTGCAATAAGAAATAAGGAGACGCTTAAATTAGATCCTTGGGGAATTCCGTTTTTTTGAATTTTTGTATTAGATAAAGTACCGTTAAATCGTACATTAAAAGTTCGATAAGATAGGAAATTTTTTATGAATTGTGATATATTACCTTTTATTCCCCATCGACTAAGTGTTTGAATAATATCATGTCGCCAAACTGTATCGTATGCTCTAGTTATGTCAAAAAATACTTCGATAGATTTTTGTCCACATGCCATTGCTTCATGAATCTCAGACTCTAAACTAATAAGATTATCCAGTGTTGAACGATTTTTCCGGAATCCGCTTTGTTCCGGGGCAAGTAATTTATTATTTTCTAAAAACCACATTAATCTGTTGGATATGATTTTCTCGAGAACTTTACACATTACACAAGTTAGAGAAATAGGTCTATATGAATGTGACAGAGATTTTGGTTGATTTTGTTTATAAATAGGGATGACGATAGATGAACTCCAAATTTTTAAAAACTTGCTATGTCTCCATATATTATTATAGATATTTAGCAAGTGTTTCTTTGCAGATGAAGAAAGTTTTTGAAGAAATATTGCACGGATGTTATCAGGACCAGGAGAAGAATTTTTCGTATTATTGAGTGAGTATTCTAATTCATCCATGGTTATGAGATAATTTAAAGGAGAAAGGTCATCAGGCGGTATATCAATACCTTTGGATCCTTCTCTTTTTTTTTTTATCAAAAAATCTGGAGGAAGAACATCATCGCTTGTGAATTTTTCAAAACTATTAGCTAGAATATTGGCTATGCCTAAAGGGGAAGTGTATATTTTTTGTTTTTCTTCTAAAAAATTAATGTGGTATGGGGTATTTTTCCCGGATATCTTTCGTACCATTTGCCACACTTTATTAATTGGTGTAGAAGAATTTAATTCTGAAACAAACTTTTTCCATGATTCACGTTTACTTCTTTTCTCTAATTTATTTTCAAGTGTATTATATTTCCTGAATCGATTTAATGCTGTTTTTGAAAGTTTAATAGCTTCTTGACATTCAGAATTCCACCAAGGGATTGACGAATTTAATTGTTTGGAATTCATTTTACCAACGGCTTTTTCGGCGAAATTTAATAATACATTGGAAAACTCTTGAATTTGACTATCAATATTATTATTTGATTGTAAAATTTCGTGTAATGCATTCATTTCATTTAAAACTAGATTATAATACTCTTGGCAATTTGCATTTTTGAGATTACATTTTTTCAACATTACAAGAGTATTGAATTATTCCCATATATGAATTAAATAATTTATAACTGTTTTATGATTTGTAATTTTAAAAATAGAATAAGTAACACTTTGTAAAAATTATTTTCATATCTATAGATCTACCAATATAAATTATTGTATTGGTTAACTATCCATTGTTACAGAACAGAATGGCGGAAAATCCTAGAACAAGCCAGGACCCAGAAAGGGTAACAGAAAGGGTTGTCGAGCTACTGATGATGATGATGATGAACTATCCATTGTTAGGAAATATCCATTATCCAAAAATGTTCAAACTAAAGATGAAATATACTCACAAATTTTAAACACCTTGAAACTATGGCTGAAAATCTGCAAAAATGTATTGAAATGTATATCTGAATCTGAGGAATAACATGAGGTTGTGAGTCCATACCATACCTCGACGTAAGCGCCCTTTATGGATATTTTTTTAACTGCCTTATGGCATGTAATCTATTAAATTAATATTATATTGCAGCTCTTTTGTGATTTATTATAAGGACATGGCACCACTGTAAAATACAAAATTTTCTTCATTTGTATCTACCTTTATTCAGAACTTTCTCTAGACTTTAGCCTAAAAAAATATACAAATTAGCATTAATAATAATTCTTCTGTAAAGATTTTAGTCAACAATTTTTCCTCATTTCATGAATGATTAACTCTATTTCTGAACGAAAAAGTTAGAAAAATAACATTCGGCTAGCTCTCTGTGATAATTAATTCAGTTGTGAATGATATACTGGTATCGGCAAAGTGATATTGTGCAAAAATTGTCACACTTAACTGTCGATAATTTTCAAAAGAGCCGACAACAAAACGTTTTTGACCGGCTACCCTAAATTTGTCACATGACACGCTTGAATGTTTTCTGTAACGGACCATTTACAAGAAAAGGGAATTATATGGACTGTTTATATCAATGTGGTTTCTTTATAGAAATTATAGGAATACAAATTCCTAAGGTCTTAAATGTGAAGGGATAGATATATAGATACATAAATGTATTGCAAATCCTTAATACTCAGAAATTAAAAAAATAATAAAGTAGTTATATGAACAACATTATCTAGATATAACATAATATTTTTTTTGTTATCGCCCCGTTGAAAATAATTGAATTAATCGAACCTAATATAAAGTAACAGGCAAATATCCAAAATCGTTAAGAACCTGTTGTAATATAGACATAGGAGGGGAGAGTGAGGCAAAATGGTCCCTCTAACATTTTTTTCGGCTAGAAATAACAAAAAAGGAGATAATTAAGTAGGTCTGAGATAATTAAGTGATTATCGAATATTAAAATTGATGGGTTATCAGGAGAGCTTCTGCTATGTTTAATGAAATGTTGCATTATCTCTACAAATAACTCAGAATTCATTCATTCTGTCGGTGTAGCAAGGCCTAAGGAGCCAGTGGGGGCGCCTTTTAACAAGAAATCCTTATAATTTTTCCGTGGAAAAATTATTACTGGAGGTAAAGCATAACCACCGGCACATATAAAACCCTTTTCTCACCGCTGGTGACTTTACCCAAACACTTTTTCCTTTTGGTGCCAATATTTTCTGCGTTTTTTGCACCGTTGTGGTTGCAGTTTCATCTAAGTTGTTATTTCTTGTGCCGTCAGAAAAAGCGGCATTCCGATTTATTACAGCATTTAAGTTGTCAAAAAAGCGATTAACATTATCTCTGTTAAATGATGTTGCACGTGCCAGGCTGCACGGCTCTGGTTTTCTCAGTGACAGATCCGTATGCCTATTCCTAAAACTTCGGAGCCATTCCCTGCCAGCCATTTCTGCATTCTTCCAGGAATCAGGAATTTTGATTATTCCTTTGAGCCATCTGATATGCAAGCTTTCTACATTCAATAGACGTCAATCCATAAAACATAAGTGCACAAGTCTTCAAGTAGGTCTTAAGAGCATCTTCTTTTTCACTTGTGAAAATCATGTTCATCTCATAGTTGTAGACAAATCTTATGTTTTCGTTTGGAGCAGATTTTCATATTTCAACGTATCGCCTTAATGTAGGATACGCTAAATTACTTTCTACTGCAGCTTTCCGAATACTCATACCCCTGGTTACTAAGTCCAATACTGCCTTCATTTGATCAAGAGTATGTGCGCCTTTCTTTTTTTTCATTTTCTTAATGCGACCCATCCTAAAAACAAAAATCAATCTAAAAAATTGGAAGGGTACACAATGAACCATGGCTCATTGTGTCCCAACATAGTTTGGTTCATTGTGTACGTACCGTACCTTGTAACAATCAAAAACCAATAATTCGTTATCTACAACAGTGTATTTTGGAGTTACATACCCAAACATTAACTAATGTATGAATGTATCGTACCACAGAAAATAAATTAAAATAATTTACGCAAGTACGAAAAAAAAGCGAAAAAGCTTACCTTGAAAATTTTACTCGATGTGTCCAAATTCTAATATTCGGTTAAAACAAGTGCACGTTTAGTGGTGGCAAAACAACAACTAGTATTTAGTTCTATGTTATCTAGTACATTCGTACAGTGGTGCCAGCGTTTTTCTAAAATGCGTATTACTAACGAAAGATTGGTTGGTTCATTGTGTACGTGTGGTTCATTGTTGAACGCATGACAATACAGTTTAATCATACTTTAAGTTTTATACTATGGTTAGGGTAAAATGACTCCGTCTATGAGGTACATAAAATAATGTCCTCATAGAATGGATCGCTGAACCTCTGGACACTAAAATTATTCCTAAACAAGCAGGGTTTAGACCCGGAAAATGCTGCTGAAGTCAAACTCTTAATCTCACCATACATATTGAAGATGGATTTGAACGGAACTTATGACACAGTTAACCACCAACGGCTCCTGGTAAAACTCTACGAAATTATAAAGGATTTCCGACTAACAAGGTTAATGAAATGTCTTTTCCAGAATAGACGCTTTTACGTAACGCTCCAGTCCAAGAACAGTCGGTGGAGGGATCAAAAAAATAGACTGGAAAAATGGTAAGGGAATTGTCCTTGCGCCGATGCTATACAACATTTACACCAACAACCAACTCAAAAACCAACAAACAAGACAGTTTATTTACGCGGATGATACACCTGTGGTAGCTGAGGGAAGTACCTTCAATGAAGTCGAAGTAAGACTGACAGATGCCCTAGAAGACTTAGCACTATACTATGACGAAAACCATCTGAAACCCAATCCCACAAAAACCCAGGTGTGTGCCTTCCACCTTAAAAACAAGCATATCCGAAGGACACTGGAAGTGGAATGGCGTGGTTGGATGCTATAACACAATGAGATGCCACAATACCTCTGACGTCTGGATAGAACTCTGTCTTATCGATATCACTAGCAAGGTGTCAAGAAAAATGTAAGCGCCAGAAATAATATCATCCGCAAACTAACAAATACAAAATGGGGAGCACAACCACACACTCTCCGTACTTCTACCTTAGCATTATGTTTTTCTGCCACCGAGTTTAAAGAACCAGTGTAGGAAAACTCTGCTCAAGCTAAAAATGTCGATGTTGAGGTAAATGAAACGGTTCGTATAATATCTGGTTGCCTTAAACCGACACCTATCGAAGAGGTCTACCCTATGGTTGTAATCGCTCGAACGAAAGAAGCAGAAGACGGATCGAAGACACACCTTGTATGACCACCAAGTTCAGCCAAGTAGACTAAGATATCGGAAAAGATTTCTGAAAAAAACACGATCCCGTCCCAAAGAGCCAAAGACGCGCCGAATACACCTATGACAAGCGTCAGCTACAACACATTTTGCCCCCTTAGAGGAAATGGCCGCTGGACACAATTTGCCGTATCCCACATGGAAAGCGCTAAACAGACTAAGAACTGGCGTTTCACGTTGTGCTAGTAACCTGCAGAAATGGGGATACCAGGAGGACGATACCTACGACTGCGGCGCGGTTAAAAATAGTCACCATCTACTAGCATATACAGAGATGAGAGAGACCTACACAGAAGAAGACCTATTTTTAGTGAATGCTAGGGCCATCTATGTGGCCAACCATTGGAAATACAAAATTTAAAGCTATTGGTGTTCCGCACATAGAAAGTACCTAAGTAAGTATAATTAGGAATCTAAAATATTATAGTATACATTTATAATTCAATATTTTTCAAAATTTTCAACTAAAAACTTTTGCCTTTTATCACTTAAAATGTGTTTTGACGCAGAAAAACTGCACCTAAAGCACAATATATGCACCTTGCATATACCTATTCTCTAATAATCACTAGCGCAGCGTCCGAAACGGATCAGCTATCCCAAGAATAAGAAGAAGAATATCGAAAAAGGAAGACTGAAGTACAAAATTGTCACTGTAAGATTAATAAACAGCAAAAAGACTTAAAATAAAGTTAAATAACTTTAGGGATCGATCGCACTGCAAACCAAGAGCTTATGTAAAATAGGACGGCCAAACTAGTCACTATTTCTTACTTCCTTGCAGAGACGGCACGTTATAAAGACAAATGATAAAAAATAATAATGATTTTATATCCGTTATCAAGCAAGTTATTGTTACCGGTATTTTAAAAACTTCTACCATTACAGTCTTTTAATTAGCCTGCATATCCGAGGGAAGCCGCGCCAACAATTTTCGAAAAACCTAATTGTTATTCTAAGCTGATTATAATTGGTAATTTCTTTGTGCATACGGATTCAAAATGAAAGAATCCATTAATTGGATCTGTCATTGTTTCGCGACCGAAGTTCAATTAATATTGACGGAAAAACTAGTCACATCATTATCCGATACCTTTTACAGAAATAACCGTTCCGATCATGAGTTTAAAATTATTATGTTTATATCTGAGTCGGTAGAAACGAAATGAAGCTAATTATTAAAGATTGCTTGCCCTTGGAGTGCCTATTTTAATAGCGGACTGCGGTATCATCTATGACAATTTATTTTACACTTAAATAAATTTTTATACATTTGTTTTTTAAATATTTTTTTATTCTTTGTTCATTTACGATGCCTTCTTCATCACCGAACATTAGTCATAGACTTATTAACTTTTTCTAGATTGAATCTCTTATTTTGTTCAGCCCAGTATTTTCTTCTTATGTTTTCCTAGTTTCCCCTTTCCTTCTCCTAATATTTTCTTATTTCATGTCAAACCGTTAGAGACAATGCCGTATCAACATCGATAATAATGTACCATTTTAAATTTGGCTGTATTAATATGTATGCTTTTTCTGTATATGCTGTATAGGGTGCCCCAAACCTCTGACTTTCTGTAAATACGGCTTAAATCATGGAGTATATAAAAAATATTTATAATGAAACGGATGTATATCAAAGACGTCTTTAATTATTATTTTCAATTTTAAAATTATTTTTGATTATACAGGGTCAGTCGGAACAACGGAATAATCCAAAGTTTTGTTTTTTTTTAACACCCTTATTAACCTTTTATTGCATGACTTTTTTAAATTCAACAAAAAAAGATATGTATTTACGTTGTCGTTATTGGTAAAAAATACCAAAAAATTTTTTTAAGTTCCGTCAATATTAACAATTTCAAAAATCTAACGTTGCAGATGTGCAACATCATGTATTGGAATATTACTATTTTATTAAACCTCAGTATGGAACTGTTTAAAACGATTATTTTTTTTTTATTAAAACACAAATCCAAACCATATTTTTCACAACACGTCTGCGAATATCCAGTGCAATTTGGAAATTTGCAACGATTTTTCATAGTCCATATCATATAGGGACCAATTTGATCCAGCCTAACATCTTTACGTAAGACATGCTGAGTTGGTTCTATTAAATTTTTAATACCAATTATCTGTTCTACTGAATTGGAAGATGGACGTCCTGGTTTAATGTTGGTGGTTTGTTCAACTAAGCACAGGCATTTTGCTACTTCTGTTTGAAATTGGAAAAATGTGGTCGTTTTTTTTTCTTTATTCTGCTACTCTTTGCCAATGACTGTTTATTAAATCTTTTTACGGAAGATATTGGCTGCAGCCCACCAAAATTGGACAATATATTTACCACGCGATTGTCTTTCAATACGATGGAACTTATCTCTTTATTAATGTAGCTGGCTACAAACTCATTGCTTGTTCCTCGGTCATCTTTTTTCATTAATTTTTCTGTAGGTAATTTTGTAACCAGGAATTCTGTTTCACCGCACTATTCCAAGACCTAAAATTCCGTTTTCCTAAAATATGTTTTATTTAAATGTAAATTTTACATCCACCTCTAATTACGATTATCTCGATGGCACTTATTAACAACAAAAACGTCTATTTATTATTACTGCGTCCCTGATTTGCAACAAGGTACCAAGTAACATTTTTATATTTTTAGAGGAGCGCCAGAAAACTAAAATTGTTACGTTTAAGGTCGAATTGCTACTGAATGTTTAGTACCCGTGACTTTGTTATGGACGATTAATGCAGCCCTTTTGTCTTACAAATGCTTGTATAAATTTATATGTAGGTAGCTTTTTTGAAATTGGAAAAGACGTTACTTATCACCTTTTTGCAAATTGTATTTAGAGTTGCAATAATCGCAGTATTGAGACAATAAGGTTCCATGTAGCACCTTAAAATTCCAAGGTAATTAATAAATAAGTTACTCACTTTTAAAGAGCATTGTAAATATTGTCCTATTATTATTCTGCCCAGCACAGTTGTCAAAGTACAGATTTACGTTCACTGGAGGCTGTCCTTGTTCTAAAACTTCTTTATGTATTTCATTAGGTCATTTCTTTACACAAGTTGAAATTTCATTTGCTCCTTTCAGTCCATCAATTTCACCCCACAAATAGCAATGTCCACGACCATTTGTATTTTCGTGAACTGTGAGGTTGTAATATGCGTATTTCCTCGTATAGTATAGTAATGCACTCTGTGAATGTGGGGTAGATAAGACTTTTTGCAAGTCAAAATTTGCAACAACAGTCGAACTGCTTTCTTCTTTTGCTGATTTTACATCAGAAGTATAAACTTTATAAGTGACAAGTTTTTCTTTTTTGTGTGCTTTATAAACTTCTTTATCTTAATTAGAATGAAAACACTTTGCTTCTTTTTTATTTCTTTAGAAATAACGCTTTTTTATAATTCCTTTTTGGGTTTGTTAAAAGCTAAATTGTACTTTTGAAAAACTTGTTTGAATATAAGATTAGAAACAGTATCCTTTTTTTTTATTATTTTCTATGTTTGAAGTATAATCTTTATATTCATATTCAATCTAGAAGGTAAATATCGCCGTGTGGTTTTTTTGGCGGCAATAGTGAATAGGTACAGCTGGGAGCGTAGAAATAAAGGTCTCAATTTCATTCATAAGATGCTCAGGAGTTTTATTTGAACTAGGAATTTTTCCCTTATTATCGGGCTTTGCAGTATTTATTGTTTTATTTCTGTTGGTTAATGTATACAACACTTTTTTTATTAGTTCCAAGAGTTGCAAAATACACGCTGGCAATGCATTTCCTTCTATCTCCATTGTGTATTCATAAATTTTGGTTCTTTTTTGAGGATCTTGAGCATTCTTTCTTCGTCGGCCTATTTTAGTTTCACTATCATTTTCACTCTTTGCTACAAATCTCCAATCACTTCTTCTACGTCAGATGGGTCAGAGGTATTCGAAACTTCTAAATTAACTTCTACTTGACTCGATTCAATGATATTTACGCGCCAACTAAAGTTTGCGCGTGTCTATAAACAGCAACAGGTTCGATGGTGGTAACATAATACCTTTTAGCATTTCAAGTGTTTATTGCAACATGATTTTTAAAAGTAATACGGTCTTAAGAGGAACTTAGCTCCTTTTTATACAACCAGTTTAAAAAAATTGTTACTTTACATAAAAAAATTATAAGACTATCTCAACAACCATAAGCAATACACTTGACCCCTTTTTACAGAATAGGTAGAATCTTTGTACCTATCGTTTTTGCACATAACCCTCATTTTAATAAAATCACTATCTTGCATATTAGTCACAATAGTCACTTGGCACTATTTTGCAAATTAACGACGAGTGTCATCCTTAGTCCTATACAAGATCGGCATTTTAAATTCTATTTCTATATTAGTTTCTATCTTATGTCGTATCAATATTAATATATTTATGGACACTATCTATCTATCTATACTGCCCTTGCTGTCTAATTTTGGACATAGACCTCCTCTTCCTTCTTCCACGTCTCTCTATTGTAGGCAGTTTGTATCCACTTCGGGCCTGCGTGTTTCTTTAAGTCATCTGACCATCTCATTTGTGGCCTTCCTCTTTTTCGTTTGTAACTATATGGTCTCCAGTGTATAATCATCTTATTCCATCTGTCGTCTTTCTGTCTTATGGTATGTCCAGCGAACTTCCACTTAAGTTTTGCTATCTGCATTAATACATCCGTCACTTTTGTTTTGTTGCGGATACAAGTATTTCTTTTCTTGTCTGATAGCCTGATGTTCAGCATTTGCCTTTCCATGGCTCTTTGGGTCTTTGCTATTTTTTCCATGTTTTCCTTTGTAAACGTCCAAGTTTGAGAACCCTAGGTGAGAACAGGAAATATAGATTGGTTGAAGACTCTTGTTTTTAAATATTGGGGGTATTTTCTATTTTTTAGTATATAGGAAAGTTTTCCGAAAGATACCCAAGCCAACCGTATCCTTCTCTATATTTCTCCGGTCTGATTTTCTTTATTTAATTTAACTAGTTGTCCCAAATATACATATTCTTTTACTTGTTTTATAGTTGTTAATTAGAATTAATAATTACAATTGTAATTAATAATTCTTCTGGTTGGTTGGTCATAATTTTCGTTTTATTATAATTCATTTGTAGACCTATTTTTGTTGATTCGCTATTTAATTCATCCATCATATTTTGTAATCCTTCCCTTTTATCTGTTATTAATACAATGTCGTCTGGTAGTTTGGGTGATATAGTGTTACCCTGTCTGACTCCTCCTCGTATCTTAATGGGCTCCGTTTGTTCAACTATTTTGATGGATGTTGTTGCTTGATCATATATATTGGAAATTAAGTCCGTATATATATGGTGTATTCTCCCATTTTGTAAAGACTTCTTTACTGCCCAATGTTCCACCTTATTGAATGTTTTTTCAAAGTCTAAAAATGCCATATACATTGGGATTTGATATTCGTTTTCCTTTGATATTTTGGCCTTTTCAATTATTATTTTTATCGTAAGCAGATGATCGCTTGTACTGAATTCTTTTCTAAAACCGGCTTGTTCTCTTGTCTGGTAATTATCTAACTTAGTTGTTAATCTGTTTGTTAGTAGTTTAGTTAACAGTTTGTACATTACATTCAGTAGCGTTATGGACCTATAGTTTTCCAGATCTTTTCTATCGCCTTTCTTAAATAGTAATACGGTTATTGCGTCGTTCCATGTGGTGGGTATTTGTTTTGTGTTCAATATTTTATTCATTAGTATATAAAGGACTTCTACTGTAGTTTTCCCCCCATTTTTTAGCATTTACACAGTTATTCCATCTTTCCCAGGAGATTTGTTATTCTTCATTTCTTTGAGTGCCTTTTTATTTAATTTTTAATGATTTCTGGTTGTAGGTCAGAGTTAACGTTCTTTATTTTCAGTTGTAACTGACTACGGATTTCTTGGATTGGTTTTTGTTCTGTTTATAGAGATTTGCATAATATTCGTGTGTTATTTGTAAAATTTCTTTTATATTGTTTGTCTCCACTCCTTCTTTGTTGTTTATGCTATTAATTTGTATGTTTCCCAGGTTCTGCTTTAAGCACTTCATGTTTCTATTTTCTTCAATTGTTTTCTCTGTCTTTTCTTACTACTCTTCGTTTACACTCCTTGATATCTTTTCTAATAGTTTTGTTTATTTTCGTTGTATTCCATTTTATTTCTACCCCTTGTTGTAGTAATGTTTTTCTTGTGTTCATAAGAATCTTTGTTTCCTGGGATATGAAACTTTCTTTTTTTGTTGTTGTCTGTGCTATTTCTTTACCCACTTTCATTAGAGTTTCAGTAAATATCTTGTTTATTTTATCGATATTTTGTGTTCTATATCTTCCTTGGTCGGCAATATTTTCTTTATTCTCTCTTCGTACGTCTGTTTTTCTTGTTTTAGTTTTTCCATGTCTAATTTCTGATTATTTTCCATTTTCTTTCTTTTTTCAAATCTACTATCAATGATCAGCTTGGCTCGGACTAGTCTATGGTCGCTACCAGTTGAGAAGCGATTTAGGGCTGTTACGTCTTTAACCATGGATTTTTGAATTTATGGACACATCTAGCCTAAAAGTCTTTTACTAAGTAATTTTTGATCTTTCCCTCCTAAGCTCCCTAGGAACTCAGCGATTTTTTTATTGAGTGATTTTTGTTTCGACATAAATAACCTAATATCTACTTTTTTTTCACGATCCATCTCCATGACAGAGGACTTTCAACTTTCCTTGCATATTTCCCTGCATAATCAATTTAAGCAAAGTATATCTCTCTTCACGTATAATGTTTTCTCCACTATACGTATTTCAATTTTCTTATTTTGTTTTTTAAAATGTTAATTTTTTGTTATCCTTATAGAACCTTTTTGTTTGTGGCAAGTTCTTTCTACAATATTTTTAGAATTCTTCTAAACACACAACTCGACTCCAGTTTTTTCGTTGATGTCGCATTTAAGGTCCAAGCTTCCATTTCATAAAACAAAGTTCCGAAAATTGTAGCGTCTCGCCAAGCTATCTCTCAGCTCCATCTCTGAACCTTCTGCACAAAGCACTCTTTTTATTTTGTTGAAGTTTGCTCGTATTTTTCCTGTCCTGGCAGTAATTTTCTGGAAGTTATCATTTGTGGAGTTGGTCACTGTTTGCAGGTATGCATATATTTTCACTCATTTGACAACTTAAAGTTGTCAATAGGTATTCAAATTATATTTATTCCAGTTGTTGCATCCTCAAGAGCGTTTTTCAATATCTCTTTCGAGTATCCATTTAAAAGCATTGACGATAATATGCATCCATATCTCACCTGAGGTCTATTTTTAATTTCCACTAAAAGCTGTTCTAAAATTTAAGGTTTAAAAAAGTTAGCCGCATAAGAATAATAGAAACGGTAAAACTAAGACATCAAATATTAAATTATTTAATGAACAAACAATTTAATTGGTTTGGTATTTCGAAATACTCAATACCAAAACAGTCCATCTATTGAGACCCAGGAGAAGGAGAGAAACTTTTTAGAAGCTAAAATAAATATTACCTAGCCATGAGTACATTAATTAATTTTATTAAGAGAAACAATACTAGCCAGTTCACTAATTACAACTTTTTAAGACTATTCTTGCCACAGACAAGTTTTAAAAGCCCACTTTCGTAAATTTAAAAAATATTGCAGTTTTAATGCTTAAACGTAGCTGTAAACTATAATAATTTTATTATATTTCAAGTTGTTAATTGGTTTTAACGGAAAAACAAGTATAAATAACTATCGTACATATTTTATCAGATCTAAATTCCCCGTACTTATCTCAGCCTGTTACACCGACCGACCGACGAAAATCTTATGGGGGTGAATTTCCACCCTCATAGAATCAAATTCAAAGCTCTGATGTGTGATTACCTGCAAATCACCGACCGTTATATACGAGTAAATGCGTGTACACATGAAACCAGGAGCGTAACTTACTTGTAAGGGTTTCGAATATAATATGCTAATAGAAAAAATAGAAATTAATATATAGACACACAGAAAGGTAGACAAGAAATAAAAAACAAGAATAAATGGTAAAACTATCAAAAACTCATAATGAATGGTAGAAATACATGAATACATAAAAAAGAAATAACATCTTCATTTTCATATTATCAAATTTATTTACGCTGATGATACAGCTGTGACAATTCAGGGTATAACCTACAATGACGTCGAAATATCAGAAAAACTGACAAATGTTCTAAAAGACTAAGCACTCCACTGTGATGAAAACTATCTGAAATCCAATTCCACAAAACACAGGTGTGTGATTCCTACCTTAATAACTAGCATACTCGAAAGACTATTGAGGTGGAATTGCATTGCCAGATATTGGAACACAAAGAGACGCCAAAATACCTCGTCCTAGGTCTAAACAGAAATCTATATTACCGATAACAATGTCAAAAGGCAAAAAAAAGTAAACACAAGAAATCACATCATTCACAAACGAACTAATACTAAATGCACATACAACTGCATACAACTGCACATTCTTGATACTTCTGCCTTAGCATTATGTTTTGCTGCTATTTGTGTTTATGGGCAAAGTATGCTTAAGCTATTTTGACATGGCTCTCAATGAAACGGTCCGTATAATATCGGGTTGCCTAAAACCGAGACATATCAAATAGGTCTACCGCGTAATTGGAATCACTTCACCATCCATCAGAAGACAGATCACGTTGGAGGTATGATGAAAGAAGCAGAAGATGGATCAAAGACACCTCTTATATGACCACCGAACAATATCTAGCACACTTAAGTCTTGGAAAAGCTTTTGAAAAAACAATAAATATCTTTTATAAAAGCATTTGAAACGTGCCGTTTCCTGGCGTTCCATAAACCTATAGCAAGTCTCAGCTACCACAACACATTTATTTCCTTCAGAAGAAATGGTTTTTGGATATAAATTGCCTTACTCGACATGGAGAGCGCTAAACAGATAAAGAACTGGCTTCTTACATTGGGTTAGTAACCTGAGAAAATAGGGATACCATCAGGTCGTTAATGGCGACTGTGGCACGGTTCAGAGTAGTCACTACCTACTAATGTGCATTAATATGAGAGTGACCTGCACAGATAAAGACCTAATTTTAGTAAATTACTGGGCCAGCTATATAGCCAATCATTAAACATATAGGAATTAACTTGTTGATGTTCCGGACACAAAAGTAGGTACGTAACTTTAGTACGCTAGTGGTCATCATAGCTATTTATATGTTGTTGACCGTTGTTCCCATCGTCGACCTGGTAAACCTCCCTTGAAGTTCTGTGTCCTCCAGGCCTGCATATATTATCTCTGTGGAAATTAAATACCCGATAATAAATGTAGGGAAAGCATTTTTTAAACACAGCATTTAACTGCCGAAGGTACGATTTAGCTATAAACACAAAAAGGAAGCTAACTCAACGTAAAGGCGTATTGATCTGGATGATGCAAGTATACCTGCTGAGCTCTCGGTTATCGTAAAAATCACATCAATAGGAGCATCCACAGACACCAATCTCTCACTTAATCTCAACCCAAAGACTCAGACCATTGTCGCCAATAGCTCAATTTTGGCTTTACGATTGGTCAAATTGATAATTGCAGCCAATGGTATTGCCCGAAATTGAGCATTGGCTGTCGTGCAAGCTCCAATGGCAGAGCGCCATGCAGCACTTGACCTACTTAATTTCATATAAGTATAGGTGCACGACGGCCAAAAAATCGTTCTGGTCTGGACAGGGATCCGCAGAACCAGCCTTCTTGGCATAAGAGACCTTCTGGTTGATTTAGTTCCCAGAAACTCTGTTTTTTATTGCACCTAACCGCTATCTTTTTTTTTTAGGATTTTTCCTAAGTCCGCTAAGTTCTTTAGCGAGACTTAGTCTAATTTATATTTAAATTGTATTTATTTCAGCTTTTTCGACTTAGGATATTTCTCATGAAATATTTTATTTCGAATTAAATCGTATTTTCGACTTCATATTTTAGTACGATTTCATATTTTTCTTCTGTTTCCTGGGTATTTTCGACTTAGAAGTAATTTTGGTAAGATATTTATTTCTGATTTAATAACTTAAGATAACTTGAATTATTTGGTTATTTCTTTCAGGATTTTTCCAAGTTCTTAAACGAATAGTTTCTCATTTGATTTGATTTATTTGAAATATTAATCATTTGGTTTTAAATTAACTAAGTCTGCATCTATATCTCCACCACTGACTGTTTGGGGTGACGCATTATCTAACCGTTTTTTTCGTCCCTGTCCCCTCGCTCCCGATTTATCGACAATACCATATGCTCCCTCTAAGTAAGGTAAACATGAATATGGCATGACCCAATTTAGTAATTAGGGTTTGGCGATAATGGCTATTATATTACAAGGTAGTGATCATTTCTATTGATTTTACAGTTTTTGGTACCTCTAGTACTAATGTTTCGGAAGTACGGTAGGAACGGAATATGCGTATTTTTACCGTTCGAAATAGAATGTGTTTGAATAACGGGGTGGGTGTTAAATTTTTTTAAGGAACAGTTAGGTGACGAATAAGAGGAATTCTTTATTGACAAAGAAATAATAATTCTTGAATTTTTACAGTTTTAAAGTATTATGGTTCAGACAATAGTACAGAGGAAGAGACGCACACCATACAAAAATAACTTCAGGAAAATAAAAAAAAATGAAAAACATAAAATAAATTATTATGCCAAATTATGCCTGATTTAGAATTTACACTCTTATACTTACAGTATCTATTACAGTCACGTCAAAGAGTTATAACCGTCATTGCTACGTAAAGTATATGAGAAAGAAAAATAAAATAGTATTTTAATGACTCTTCTTCTTATTCAAGAGCTTTTTTCCAAAAGTCGACATCAATTATGTCAAATTTTTCTTTTTCTTGACTTAGCAAATTGTTTAGTCCCAAGCTTGTCCAATCTCTTATTGCGTATGTTCTCGTCATATCTATTATGTACATATATGTCATTTTTAATCACCCATGTTTACTTATGGCCAGAGTCAGGCCATACCCGTATACATATATATATATATATATATATATATATATATATATATATATATATATATATATACGTAATAAAGCGTTTAAATATAATAATTTTATAAAATATTAGATATTAATATTGTTATTATAAAATAAAACAAAACTTATAAGCAAGCAATTACTTTAATTCAAGAAATAACTATATATATATATATATATATATATATATATATATATATATATACAGGGTGGCGCACCGAAAACGAAACAGATGCATTTACTGGCAGATCCATCATTTAAAAGGTCTTTCAACTCCCTTTACAATGATGTAAAATTCATGTACTTCAATTCAGTAGTTTTGGAGATTTATTGATTTAAAGTTTAAATACATCATCGTAAGAGGAGATCAATACATAGCAGCAAAGTTGTTAAAAAATAACGAATAAACTGACCTGTCAGCCGAGTAAATGTTGAAAATGACCACCATTACTTTCCATGCAATAATAAAGATTTTGCTGAAAACGTTGCCGGACATTTTGCAATATTTGAGGAGTAATTTGATGGCACTCATTCACAATTCTTTGTCGTAAATCTTCTAAGGATGTTGGCTGAGTAGCATAGATTTTGCTTTTTAAGTAACCCCACAAAAAGAAATCCAAAGGTGATAAATCTGGCGATCTTGGGGGCCATTCAACGGCACCTCTTCTACCAATCCATTGACCTGGAAAGGTCTGATCTAAATAATGCCGAACTCTTAATGCGTAATGTGGTGGGGCACCATCCTGTTGGAACATCAACATATTCTCAACGTATCGACCATCATTCTGATTTTCAATTATATCTGTTAGCGCAGGATCTATGGCATTTTGCAGTAATTCCAAATACATTTCACC
This sequence comes from Diabrotica undecimpunctata, assembly GCF_040954645.1. Lineage (NCBI taxonomy): Eukaryota > Metazoa > Arthropoda > Insecta > Coleoptera > Chrysomelidae > Diabrotica > Diabrotica undecimpunctata. The sequence goes on from NC_092806.1 coordinate 42,318,895, forward strand.
AGTCAAATTTCCAGGTAAGAAAAAATGACCAACCAAATGATCGCCAAAAATGCCAGCTTAAACATTTAATTTTTGTGGCTGCTGTGTGTGTACCTCATGGTAAATTCTGGGATTAGAGTCCGACCAATATCGACAATTATGACGATTTACTTCGCCATTTAAAAAAAAGGAACATTCGTCGGAAAAGCAAATGTTAAATAAAAATTGTTCATCATTTGTAATTCGGTCACTCATAACTTCACAAAATTCTAATCGCTTATCAAAATCGTCTTCATTAAGTTCTTGTACAAGGTGAATTTTATACGGATGAAAATTATGGGCCTTTAGAATTCGTTGGATAGTACGTCGACTAACACCACACGAAGTTTGCAATTTGCGGGTACTTAATGTAGGATCTACAATAACTTGCCCTAAAACCCCCACTTCTGTTGCTTCGGTCCTTATAGGATTTTCAATATTACGTTTTTTATTGGCGACTGATCCAGTTTCCCGAAATTTAGCTACAAGTTCTAGAACATATTTTCGGTGCACATTATTGTTCTCATGTCGCTCATTAAAAATTTGTGCTGTTCTATTAGCGCACTGATTATTTCCGAAAAATATTTCAATAATTTCAACCCTTTCTGCCGTGGAATATACCATGGTTAATTTATGTATAAAGCAATAAATGATATTTTAACAACAAATATTGGTCAAATCAATCGCAAACTAATGTACTATTTCCTATTTAAAATAAGTACGTGGCATTCTCTACTTATCTTTCTTCAAGAAACAACTTTTTTTGTCACAAAGGACACTTCAATTGGTATTTTTATTATTAATAAACCATGGGCGTAGTAAATAAAAGCATTTACTTATCAAGAAAATGCTTTTACTCAAATTTCTTCTGAAAGAAGTACAAACTAATTTGATGTACCTATTAAAGTCTACTTTAAACTTTAAATCAATAAATCTACAAAACTACTGAATTGAATACATGAATTTTACATCATTATAAAGGGAGTTGAAAGACCTTTCAAATAATGGATCATTCGACCCCCCTTTTCATTTAAGATTTTAGGAATGATGCCACCCTCGCTTAAGGGGCTGCAAATGTTAAAGTGATTTTATGCCAATTTTGTGTCCCCCTCGAAAACAAAATCGACGGGTCCGAGCGTTTTTTCAAAAAAGGAATCATCTGCCAGTAAATGCCTCTGTTTCGTTTTCGGTGCGCCACACTGTATATATATATATATATGTATACATGGTTATTTACTTAAAAAACAATATGTGATAATATGTTTTCAAAGTTTTCTATCAAAAAGTTATGTCGCCTAGCTGTACTAAGTTTAATTGACACAAAAACTAAAGTCTGATGACCACGCACAAATGCATTCACAGCGTGTCACAGTCATAAACCCTTCGGTTTTTTTAAATGAGGAAGATAATACGGAACACTTACTGAATCGTTTGAATTTTCTTCAAATCGGATTTATATGTTATCCAAGGCGGTTTTGTATAAAAAATTATTAAGGCCAAAATTATTAAAATTATTATTAGCCAGCAATTTTAGTTTTTGGTGGTTAATAACCAAAAAATTATGTAGGTCGTTAAATAAAAATAAACAAAAACAGTTCTCACACATCAAAACACTACACAAATTAAATAATTTGGAAGGATACCCTACATTAGGAATCTTTTTGTAAGTATGTAAAAATTATTTATACAAAAGAAAATGAGCTAATGAATAATGAATGAAATAAAGCACATGAAGTGTATTGGCAAATATATAAATGGGAATATATTTAATGTGTATATAGGAGGATAGATTGATATAAAACTAGCCTTTGATAAAAAAAACAAGTTTTTTAGAATTAAATCGATTTATTTCTTAACATAGTCCCCTTTCAGCTCGATACACTTAGTAAGACGATGTTCCAATTTTTTTATCCCATCCGAATAGTACTTTTGCTCGAGCTCTTCAAAACAGGCCGAAGTTTCAGCGACAACTTTATCATTTGTTGCGAAACGACGTCCTCCGAGCCATTTTTTTGGGTTTGGAAAATCGGTGAGCCGGTGCATTGTCTTGGTGAAAGAGCACTTTTTTGCGTTCCAAACCGGGGCGTTTTCGACGCAATTCGGCATCAAATCGATCCAATAATGCTGCGTAGTACTCACCATTGATTGTTTTTCCTTTTTCCAAGTAGTTGATGTGGATGATGCCCTTCACGTCCCAGAAAACAGTCGCCATCACTTTGCCGTCCGAACGTGCACTCTTTGCCTTCTTCGGCGGCCCTTCGCCGCGTTTGTGCCACTGTTTCGACTGTTCCTTGGTTTTCGGTGTGTAATAATGCACCCAGGTTTCATCAACGGTGATAAATCGGTGAAAAAAATCCTTCGGATCGCACCGTATCGTCGCCAAAAGCGTCTCCGAAGTGGTCACACGTTTTTGCATTTGATCGATTGTTAGCAAACGCGGCACCCATTGCTCGGATAGCTTTTTCATGTCCAAATGATGTTGAATGATGTTGTATACGCATTCCTAGGAAATGTTTAGGACCTCTATTTACTCGCGAAGCTTAATTCAACGATCAGCCATAACCATGTCATGGACTTTGTTGATTATTTCCGGCGTGGTGACTTCATTTGGTCTCCCTGGACGCTCATCATTAAAAACACTCGTATGACCACGAACAAATTCAGCTTTCCAAAATTTTACTGTTGCTAACAAAGGTGCAACCTCACCATAAACTTCTTCCAGGTCGGCTTTGATTTGCACATTCGTTTTACCCTTTTTTTGGAGGAACATAGTCACCGAATGATACTCGACTTTTTCCATTTTTTCGAAAACACAAAATTTGCTTGTATTTGACGGCTGTAAAAACCAAACTAATTGTTTTTAAAACTTAAAATTTTGACAGACGTCATGTCATGAATGGCAAATCTCAACACCGAAACCAATTCGGTATCAAGTAGCGCCATCTATCAAAGGCTAGTTTAATATCAATCCATCCTCGTATAAACCACCACTGTTTTATTAGTAGATTGACAATAATCCATTCTTCTTCTTCTGGTTCCTATCCGTTTCGGATGTTGGAAATCATATTGGCAATCATGACCTTGCTCGCTGCGGCTCGAAACAGCTCCGTTGAGGTTTTCTTAAACCATGTTCTTAAATTCCGCAGCCATGATATTCTCCTTCTACCGGGTCCTCGCTTACCTTTGACTTTACCTTGCAATATAGACTGCAGCAGGGAGTAACGGTGCTGATTTCTCATAACGTGTCCCAGATATTGCAATTTTATGCGTTTGATCGTAAACACAATGTCTGGTTCCTTCTTCATTTTTTCTAGAACTTCCTTGTTCGTGATCCTTGCTGTTCATGATATTCTCAGCACTCTTCTATAAAGCCACATCTCAAATGCTTCAAGTTTTTTAATAGTGGTGTCTGTAAGCGTCCATGCCTCCGCCCGGTAACACAACACATAGAAAACATAGCATCTCAAATGTCTCATTTTTGTATCTAGGGATATGTTGTGACTTTTGAAGATGACGCTTATTTTGTTAAAGACCGTTCTTGCCTTTCCTATGCGGCACTTTATTTCCTGTACATTGCTCCACTGTTCGTTTATAATAGTTCCCAGGTAGCAATACTGTTTTACTCGCTCTATCTGCGTCCCATTAATGTAAAGATGAGCCCCATTTATATTCTCCTTACTGATAATCATTTGTTTCGTTTTGTGGGTATTAATGTTTAGTCCGTACTGTTGACTGTACTCGTTTATTCTGTTCATTAGCCTCTGAAGTCCCTCTAAACTATCTGCTATCACCATGGTGTCGTCGGCATATCTAACATTGTTTACTCTTTCACCATTTAGAAGGATGCCTTCGTCTATTCCGTAAAGAGCCTCGTTAAAAATTTTCTCTGAGTACATATTAAATATCAACGGCGATAGGATACATCCCTGTCTAACTCCGCGTAGTATTTTTATGTGATCTGTTTCTTCTCCGTTAATTTTCATGTATGCGGTCTGATTCCAGTATAGTTCTGAAATTATTCTGAGGTCTTTGTCATCCAGGTCTGCTTCTTTTAAAATGTTTATCATCTTTTGATGTTGAACTCTGTCAAATGCCTTTTCATAGTCGATCAAGCACGCGTATACGTGGCAGTTAACGTCCCTGCATCTTTGAATCAGTACCTGTACTCCGAAAAGTGCCTCTCTGGTACCCACTGCGTTAATGAAGCCGAACTGTCTGTCCGATATTTGTTCCTCGCACTTCTTATAAATTCCAATAATCCATAAGGAACATTAATGCACTCTAAATATATTTAAATATCTGTTGGCGTGGATTGGTTGTCTGAAAATAACTTTAATCAAAGCACGGCTAACGTCTGTAATATTAAGGCGAAGTAAGTAAACTGTCAAATTGGTACTACCATCCACCGCCAACTATTAACATTTTCAGATTACCCTGCAAACTCGCTCCACAAAAAAATATTTTTTGTGCTATTTTAATCAGTTCGTCCCAGATCAGTTAGCGAGTCTAGGTACCTTAAGGCATTGGTACTATTTTAATTTATTGGGTATTATATCTTTAATAAGTTTACTACTGTGAGTATTATTAGATTTTGCGAAGAGTCCGCAGTGACTATTCGTGTACTGGTCCATTTGAGTGGCATTACAAGTTTAAGTAAGTTTTATGCGTACGCGTGTACGCGTTCTATAGATTAAATTTTAAAATAAAAATTATTTTAAATTCTTTAGGTATTATGACAGATTACGAAAGAGAACAAAAAACGTCTTCATCGGCTAAAAGAAGAATGTTTGGCTGGTGGCTAATATTCTGCAACAACAAAACAACATTTTTTATGTTTAAAAGATTTCATAATAATTTATACTAATTATTAAGAAGATGGCTTGAAGTTATAAAAAATTCTTAATTTTCACGTTGGTTATTTGTTAACCCAAGTTGCATTTTGCAGATGATTGCTGATATTCATAATTGCGTAGTGACAGTCAGCAGCGACTATTGGTGTTTCAAAAATAGATGCGAATACTGTAGTTTTACGATCATTTACCATTTTTGTTTTAGAATTTTTTGAAAACGATTTTCGGATTGGAAATTGGAAAAAAAATAATAATTTGTCAATTATTTGTAAAGAGCTAATGCTTGCCTCGGAACTAAAAAGCCTAATGCTTGCCTCGGAATTTCGGACGGATTATATGGAAAAAGACACAAGCTACGGAAACGGGTATTGAATATTGGTACATGGAATGTCCAGGGAATAAGAGTAAAAATGGAAGAAGTTATTCATGAACTGAAAAACGCCAACATGGATATAGTAGTCTTGACGGAGACTAAGAAAAAAGGAACTGGCACAGAAACTGTAAATAACTATACACACATATTCAGTGGTATCCCAAAACACCAAAGAGCAAAGAGAGGAGTCTCTGTAATGATACACAAAAAATTCAAACACAAAATAACTGATTTCGAGACAATCGACGAAAACATCATACGTGTTAATATCAACATAAATCAAACGCCAATGACAATTCTTGGAGTCTACGCCATCTCAGATGACGAATCAATTGCTGCTAAGGACGAGTTTTTCGAAAAATTGAACGACATAATCACCAACATAGGAAAGTCACGAGAACTGATAATACTGGGAGATCTGAATAGCCGGGTGGGTCAAAGAATAAACAGTGAGGTGATCGGTCCCTACGGTGAAATAAACCTGAATGACAATGGAGAAAGGCTGATCCAAGTGTGTCAGAGTCATACTCTGAGAATAATGAACGGCTTCTATAAACACAAGGATATTCACAAATACACATGGGTACAACATACAAGGAATCTAAAATCGATCATTGACTATGTAATAGTCAAACAAAGCACTACCTTAAAAGTGAATGATGTAAGAGTACTTAGAGAACCGACGTGTGGTTCCGACCACTATATAGTTAGGACAAAAATGGTATTTCCTTGCAACAGAGAACTGGATCCGACATTACGAAAATCTATTAACAGAAAACAGAGAGGAATATAGAGAAATGTCTCCAACTGAAATACACATACAAGGAGAAACGATAAACATCGATGAGAGGACTGTCATAAAAACGATACAACTACTAAAAAATGGTCGAGCTGCAGGTCCGGAGGGAATTTCAGCAGAACTAATCAAATGCGGTACTAACAAACTGTTTGAACGATTAACCTGGTGTATAAACCAATATCTAAACGGTGCACCAGTCCCGCATGAGTGGAAAGTATCCTTCATATCATCTATACATAAGAAGGGAAGTAAACTGGACTGCTCAAACTATCGAGGTATATCAGTAACCAGTACCTTAAGTCGCCTATATGGAAGGATACTTCGAGACATTATCGAACAAGAATATAAGGAACAAGAAGAAGAGGAACAATCTGGCTTTAGAGCGGGAAGGAGCTGCACCGATAATGTGTTTGTTTTGAAACAAATAATAGAAAAAAGATCAAGTACCAATCAAGAAACCCACCTTATGTTTATAGACCTTCAGAAGGCCTATGATACTGTACCCGCTAAAAAGCTATGGAAAGTTTTGCAGGAAACAAACATTAACCACACAGTAATTAACGCCCTTAAACAGCTTTATGAAGGATCAACGTCGGGAATAAAAATTGGAAATAGACTTTCAAAAAAATTTCCTGTAAACAAGGGACTCCGGCAGGGGTGTTGCATATCCCCCACATTGTTTAAAATCTACGTGGCGAAAGCACTGTATCAGTGGAAAAGAAAGTGCAGAGGAATGGGCATTGACCTGGGAGAAACTTGCCTATATACCCTACAGTTTGCAGACGATCAAGTCCTTATAGCCAACGATAAAGAAGACCTGACATATATGGCCAGAAAACTACAGGAAGAATACAAGAAGTGGGGTTTAGAACTCAATACACAAAAAACAAAATATCTCCCAATAGGCGCAGAACTATCCAACATTCAGATGGACACAACCGAAATTGCATTCTGCACTGAATATACCTACCTAGGAATTGATTTCGACACCACAGGCACAGACAATAGGGAAATTAGAAAACGAATAACCCAGGCCCGTAGAACAATTGGATGCCTTAACGGAGTTCTTTGGAGCTCAGAAATTGGTAAAAGACGAAAATACAATATATATGAATCTCTCATAAAAACCAGCTTAACCTATGGTACAGAGACATGGAGATTAACAGAAAGCAATAAAAGAAAACTCGAAGCAACAGAAATGGATGTATTTAGACGATCACTTCAAATATCTAGAGCAGACAGAATTAGAAACGATGACATAAGAAATCGGATGTTGGTAGATGGATCACTGGCAACAGACATAGAAAGGAAACAACTTATATGGTATGGCCATGTTCAAAGAATGCCAGAAACAAGACTACCAAAAATCGCCATGAAATGGATACCACCAAATCGTAAGAAACGAGGAAGACCAAAAAGAACATGGAAGGAGGGAATAACAAAGGCAATGAGCTCCCGAGACTTGACCGAAGAACAATGGAATGATAGAAATTCGTGGAAATTAGGCATCGGACAACGACGCAAGACGTTTTGAAACCGATATATATATATATATATATATATATATATATATATATATATATATATATATATATATATATATTGTAACGATTGGGGTTTATAGAAAATAATTTATAAGTTATATACTACATAATATTAGATATAAAAAAGTATTTGATTATTTTAAATAAGTTATATACTAGAGAATTTTATAAAAATATATTTATGTGAGGGCATTTTAAGAAATTAGCATATAATAATTGTAAAAAGTTGTATTTTAATATTGTAAATATATATAAGTGAGCCATGTGCATAGGCAACCAAAAATACTCTCGGAGTAATTTGACAGATAGAAATTAATCATAAGGGAATATAAAGTGGGGTTATATAATATATTGTTTGAAATGTGTATTTTATTAAATTAGAGTGTTAGTTACTAATTTAATTATATATTCTGATCTGAAAAGCCTAAATGTAAACAAAATTATTAATAGAAAAGAATGGAATTCTCTGGATCTCCGGAGATGGCCATGTTTGCGAAATGGTTTGTTCCAGAAAATTCATACAAGTATGAAATAGAACAAATTGGAACATGATCTCTTACGAGATGGTTCTAGAATATCAAAAAGATATAAATACCCGTGATTTGGATTCAAGATGGCAGTTTTGGAAGTTTTTAGTCAGAAGTCAGGCCAGTTCATTATGAAAGTTAATAGACACATTTAGTTAGTGAATAGTGAAGAAAATTGTTCATAATTTTCAAGAAGTCAGTCAGAAAAGTTTAGTAAGAAATATGAAAGTTAGTTGGAGTCAGTGAATCAGGTACAAATAGTCGAATTGTTTAATATAGTGAGTTAAATGAAGATTAAAAATTATGCATATAATTAATGCACATTTATAATTATACACAAATAATTATTGAAGATTATAAAAGTATATTGGAAGAAATTAAATTATATTATGGTTGGAGATTAGTATAAATCAACTTATAATAATTGGATATTGGTATATTGAAAAGAAGAATAAATATAAATGCTGTTTGCTGGTTTGGTTGGTGGTGTATAAATGCTGGTGAAGAAAACTATATCTTAAATTGGTAGAAGCTGATAATTGGAAAAAGTAATTTCACAAAAAACAAGGATAACTGAAGTACGAAGACATTCAGTGGTGATTAGAATCTATATAGTAGAAAACAGTTCATTTAGGCATTCAGTGAAAGAAAGGTACAAAATTTTGTTAATATAATTTAGTTAGTGTCATAACAATTTCAATTTTGAAGATAGTTTTGTTTAAATTTTAGATTGTCTATAGAATTTAATTAGTTTTATAAGAATATCAGTTTAAAGATAGTTTATTTTAAATTTACATTGACTAGGTTAGATATATATGTGTGTTTCATAATAGTTATAATAAAGATAATTTAAAAAAGTACTTACAAGCTAATTCTTTGAGAACCGCGATAAAAACCCTATATATTATATTATTAAAAATACTCATTGCTCATCATTCAAACAAAAAACACATCATAACAATATATATATATATATATATATATATATATATATATATATATATATATATATATATATTTGTAAAGAGCAAACAGTCTAGTTTTTCCTGCATTTTCTAAAAATTTTAGCACGCTAATTAGAACGCTTTAATGTTTTAGCACGCTGATTATTTTATTTCATAATATAGTTCACACTGTATAAATTCTCTGTAATACATGTGCAATAAATTTACTGTGAGTGGCATACAAAATAAAAAACAATAATTGTTTGAATTTATTTCTTTATTGTATTAAATATAGAGATAACATCGCAACGCTTTATCATTCCATCTAGTAGAATTAGATCTTAGTCCATTCCTGAACGGCTAGACAGCATAGTAACCCAGTGCAGGAGGCAAAATACCTGTAATACATAGCACATGAAAAAACCTATTTCTACATTTTTACCACGACGCGATATGTGGGTACCTGTAACTTTTTGCAGCAGATGCACAACTCCTGACACAGTAAGAAAATAAGTATCTAGTGCAGATGACTCGGAGTCTGCGACTGGTTTTATCTAATAGTTACAAGGTGGTTGATTTTTTCAGTTAAGTTATGAGGCGCGATATTACAAAGTGGCCCAAAAAAGTAATACCCTTTATAAATTAGGTAATTATTTTCTAGATTTTGTTTTAAAAAGCAGATACAAATAAAAACATTTTAAAGTTGAATAATTATGTAATACAATATATCAATTCAATATAAAAATACACAATAGATTTAAAAAGTTGTTAAAAAAGTTAACCAAACATTTGTTCTAACAACAAAACACTAGTCTAGAAATAAAACTATTATTGAAAAATGATATGAACAGTTGAAAAACATAACTATAGTCCGTCTAGAAAGTATCCGGAATTTTATATTTTTCCTAATTTTAATAGATTTACTTTTTGTACCATTTTAAGACAAAAGTAATGCATCAAGTAGATTATGCCGATAGTAGGTTATGGACAAAATCGCATCAAAAAGTGAAAGAATTATCTGGAAAATCACGAACAAATACACCTAACCGATTAATTGATAAAACCAATAAACCTGTTAATAACGCAATTGAAATAAAACAAGTATGGACTAAATATATTGAAGATCTTTTCATGGACACAAGAACGGAACCAACACAAAAAACGGGGAAGGTCCAATAATATTAAAATCTGAAGTCCAACATGCTATAAACAACTCAAAAACTGGCAGAGCCCCGGGGCCAGATGAAGTTCATATCGAGTTGATTAAACTTTTAGACGAAAACAATTTAAGTGCAATAACTATACTATCTAACAACATATACAAATCTGGTAAGATACCTACAGAATGGCTGCTATCGACCTTTGTTTCGCTACCAAAAACCAAGAACCCCAAACACTGTAATGGTTATAGATTAATCAGCTTAATGTCACACTTATTAAAAACATTTTTAAAGATTATATATGCAAGAATATTCAGAGAGTGCGAAGCGGATATGAGTAATAGACAGTTTGGCTTTCGTAACGGCTTCGGAACAGTTGAAGCTTTGTATAGTTTCACAACTCTTGCCCAAAAATGTCGAGACCAACAAAAAGGTCTTTTCGTTGCGTTTATAGACTATAAGAAAGCTTTCGACAAAGTTAAACATAACATTCTTATAGAATGTCTATAAGTCTATAAGAGAAAAGGACTCATGACATTAACATAGTGAGAAATCTCTATTGGAACCAACAGGCTGTGGTAACATTAGATGGAAATACCACGGATGCGCAACAGATAAGTAGAGGAGTGAGACAGGGCTGTGTACTTTCACCATTACTATTTAATATATAATCTGAAGAGTTATTTACGCAAGCACTTGAAAACTGTAGGGAAGGGATCAAGATAAATGGTGAAAATATAAATAACATCCGTTATGCTGACGATACAGTCATTATCGCTGAAAGTGAGACAGACCTGCAGACGTTACTAAACATAATTTGTGATACTGGGGAACAGTTTGGTTTAACAATAAACACAAAGAAAACAAAAACCATGGTTACCAGTAAGACGGGCAAAGTCGTTACAAAAATCCAGATAAAAAATGCAGATATTGAGCAAGTGGGCAAAATGAAATACTTAGGAGTCTTACGGAAGATCTGAATCCGAAATCAAAAATTCGCTTAAGAATAGAGCAATCAAGAGCAGCCTTTTTGAAGATGAGGAAATTTCTGAAAATCCGATTTCGGATGGTAAAATGTTATATCCACTCTATTCTTCTTTATGGTGTCGAAGCCTGGACTGTTAATGTTGACTAAATGAGAAAACTGGAAGCTTTTGAGATGTGGTTTTTTAGGAGAATTTTGAAGATACCATGGACCGATCATATAAGGAACGAAATGGTGTTGCACAGAATGGGAAGATACAGAGAATGTTTGACCACCATTAAAAGGCGAAAGTCAGCATATTTGGGTCACATACGTAAAAATAATAAGTACGAGTAGTTGCACCTGATAATGAAGGTTAAAATCAAAGGAAAGAGGGATCCTGGTAGACGACAAATATCCTGGCTGAAAAACATTTGCGACTGGACCGGGTTAAACACACAGACGCTCTTAAGAAAAGTAGAAGATAGAGATGAATTTGCAATAGTTATAGCCAACCTTCATTAGTGGTGACGGCACTAGAAGAAGCAGAAGAAGAATTTGATGGTTAAAAATTAAATGATCTAGTATTATTTATTATCTTAGTGGGAGTTACATTTAGGTAAATGGTAAACTATCAAAAATGTTATTTTAAACATATAAATTGACCGATGACTCTTATCGTATTTTTGCTTTGTAATATCGTGTTTATGCTTTGTCTACTATATTTTTCAATTCTCTTTGATCCTGAATCATTTCTTTTCAGTCCTGAATCAATTCCATCTTTGATACATCCTCCAGTAGTTGGTCTTTCCATCGTATCTTTTTCTTGGTCTGTTTATTACTGGTTTCCAGTTCTTTGCATGTATTCAAACCATCTCAGTATTTGCGCTTTAATAAATTTTACTATGTCTTTCCCTTCGGTAATATTTCTTATTTCATGGTTCATTAGTCTTTTATATTCTCCTTGTTCTGTCTTTATTGGGCCGTGTATTCTTCTCATAATTTTTCTATTACTTAATTATTCTTACTTTTTCTTCATATTTTTTCGTATGACACATTACTTCCGCCTCATACGCTATCACCGGTCTAATAGCCCGGGATTCACGGGTTAACTTTAGTAAACCTAAGCAACAATACCGGAGATTGGGTAACCAACTCCAGTGGAAAGTAGGGTCAGGTCCGACGAGGAAGGGAAAAGTGGTCCCTCAAAAAAGTAGAGCTTAAAGAAGATGCCAAAGACATCCATAGGAAAGTAAAGTTCACAATATATAAAACCGTCATATGATCTATAGCAACATATGGCGCAGAAACATGGATCATTACACAAAAAAAAACAATAAACCATATTATTAGTTTTGGAAGAAAGCTCTTAAGAAGAATATTGGGGCCCATTTACAACAATAGAATGTGAAGAATAAGGTTCAACCAATAGTCACATCAATATTACAAAGAATCCTCCATAACAAATTATGTAAAAATACAAAGATTGCACTGAGCAGGCCACCTTATAAAAATGTATAATAATAAAACAACAAAAAGTAGGAGCTTAGAACAATTAGTGGAACTATGATGGGACGTCGGTCAGTAGAAAATCCAAGGAAGCGGTGGATAGGCAAAGTAAGAACCGATACTAAAGAGATAATGAGGTGGATAACTGGAGAAAAGTAGCCAAGGAAAGAAATACTTGGAGGCGGATGCTGGGAGAGGATAAGTCCCTAAGTCCTGAAAATTCCAGAGTAGGAAGAAAATAAATTTTATTGTGTGTAATAAAATATACATAAACAAAATCCAACGTTTTTAGTGAACATAAAATATATGAAATTAAACAGTCGACTTTTCAAGTGATTAGAATTAAATTTTAAATTTTAAATATTGTTTGATGCCCACTGATCATCGCCTAATTACTAACCGATCTTTTTATATGGCTTTTACTTTAGTAAATGTTTATTTAGCTAGCTTGTGGTAATAAACATCAAGTATTTATGCCATGTATGCCTTTTAACTTCGATCAATTTGGCGTTTACTGTGTAACTAGTCATATTTTTTGGTTTCAACATTCTATTATATCTACTAATGACTAATGTCATTTTGCCGATAGTCTTCATTTTCTTTTTTTAATTGGAATGTAGTAAAAATATGTAATTTATTCTTTTAGAACTTTTGATTTCTAAACATTGTCTATTTATAATTATTATACTTACATATCTTAATAAAATCTGTGCCACCATGTATAAGTTAATATTCTCAGCTACAACTAACGACGGTGTCATTTTCAGTTTCTTAATCTTCTTGCGATCGTATGTATGTGTGAGTTCTTAAGGTGTACCTGCAGTCAAGGTGGCTCGTGCTTGTATTTTTAGACTCGTCCATTTGTACGTAGATGCGGGCACCCTTACCAATATTCTAGAATTCCATAATAAAGTATCGTAATTGTCCATTTACCAGGTATATCAGATTCATTACGCTAACGATATAAAGCGTTTAAAATAATTAGTGCTCTGAAGTTAATTTGTTGTGTGATCATATTTATTATTCAAGTCAATCGGAAACTGAGACTACGAAATAGTAGCCTTTATGTTAAACAGGTCAATGCAGATGATACTAGAGGCACACTTTTTATCTAGATTACTTCTACACAAAAAACACATCCTGTCAATTATATTAAACCGAGGTATTGAAATTACGTATATTAAACCTGCTGCTACCCTCTTATTTAACATAATCTGTACATTTTTTTTTCAATTTGCGAATAGAGCATAAAATTATTATAATGTTAGATAAAAAATTAAACATATTAAATTGTTTTAGTCACAATAATTTTAAGATATATTTGAAACATTTAAAAACCCATAACTCAAATTACGAACTAGCAGCTTTTTCTAGTCAGTAAAAAATTTCAATAAAAAATTAGCACAATGATAAATATATAAACTAATTGCAAACCTTCCTTATCTTTGTTGACAGAATTTTGAGTCAGCGAAGCTTAGCGCCTAGTGTCATTCTTAAATATTTTGTTATATTGTATGTTGGTTTTTTATTAGTAAAGATGACGTGGATATATTTACTTTGTTCGGCTTCATATAACATATTTTAATCCAAGTATAAATCTGGTCTATATATGTTTGCAATTCCTTGTCAGCATCTTCGTCTTTTTCAATAGCCAGTACCAGTATCGTCAGTGGTAAAGTTTAAGGTAAAGAGTAGTATTTAACCCTAAACTCCTATCGTGTATTTACACCCACACAACTACTATCGTGGGGAGATAAACCAAATTTTAATAACCTCTAAGCAAAATATAAAAATATATTTATTTTTTTTTGCATTTTTAATCAATGCATGTGTATATAAAAAAGAGGTTTTTTGTAAACTTAAATTTTATTTTAAGAAAATTAAAATGCTATAATAAAAATTATAAATCTTTAGAAAAGAAATTTTGATACAAAACATAAATTATTATAACAAAAAAAATATCTTTAATTGAAATTAACGGTTCATTTTCTGAAAAGTAGTTTATAATAGAAAAGTCTTAACCTAATACAGAAGAAAATCATAATAGAGTAAACATGTAAGTGTTTATTTATTCTTTGCACATGGTACAGGTAACTCTATGAAGTGAATATATTTTGCAAATGGTCCTATGACATTCTGAGCAAAATCTCGAATGTTTGTTATCCTCACCTCTGGGACACAAGTAGCACCTACGTCTTACAACTGGCCTTTCTGGTCTAGTCTGATCTTGATGAGTAATTTTATTTTCTAATGCTTTGAAAATTATCGAACGTAATTTTCTAGACAAATTAAGCATTGCAAATTTTACTTCTAACTTTTCATTTATATGACCGATTCCCAGCTCTTGACTAAAATCCGATCTATTTTTTCTAACCCCAGGATTAGCATCCTGGAAAGGGCATCGCTGGCTTCTTTGACCTGAACGATAAAGTGCACATTTTAGATCAAGTGCATTAACGCCCCGTTTCGACGAATTGTAAAAAGCTATTTTATCGGGTTTTTTCCTTTCCTGGCCAACAGATTTGTCATGATGCATGGACGATAACATAATTACACTTTAATTTTTTTAGGGACATATGATACGATTGTATTGTCCCGTGTAAAAACAAATAAGCACTTATTCGCTCTGTGCGTGACCAAGGTAGGGGTACCTTGAAACGATGCCAGCGTGCGTATCGGCGAAATATAACAAAATTGGACCTTTTGGATCTTTTTACGCATAAATTTGATCAAAAATGGGTGCAAATACATGTTGCGTAAACATTACATATAAATTAGAGAAAAAAAAAAGATGGATTCGTGCTATTAATATGAAAAAGTAAATATCACATAATTTCATTTGTATGCAATTGAAATAGGAAAAATTTAAATAATTTACCTTAAATGATAATATTTCATAAAGCTTTAAGCTAACTGCAGCCTGCCGGATGAGTTTAGCTTTTATATCATAATTTTTCTATTATTGTTTTTAATTACATGCTCTTCCACATGCAAAAACTTGATTTGCCAGTACTAGATTTTTCCCTGTCTTTTCCGTTTGGGGTTGAAAAGATAAAGTTAATGAATTTTTAGAAACCCAGTTTTTAATACTAAATTTATTTTGTACATAAACTAAAAAAATATAATTAAAAAACTAATCATTAATACCTGTCAATTTCGTATCTATTTAACCTATGTTTAACCTCAAATTGGGAGGTCCAAAACTGTCAGATGAAGGCGGTAGATGTCGCGTCAGTCACGCACGGAGCGAATAAACTTCGTAATTTTTATTTGATTAAAATTGTGGAGGATTTTCTTTCTTATTTTTACGTATTGTGCCTACATAGGTAAGTCGAAGTTTTTTAGTTTATTTACCAGCTCTATTAAGGCGAACTAATTATCACCAGTGACATTTCGGTTACTATTGGTAATTGGTTCCACTAAAGCAAGTGTTAAATTGCTGCAAGTCGATTTCCATTGGCCTTCTTTTGATCTTTTATTTTATGATTGTCAAATCTTATTACTGTGAGAAGATATAAGAAGCATTCTTTTGACGTTGTATCACGAAAAATTGACCTACCTAAAACAACTGTCGAAAATAATAAACCGACATGCTCATAACTAGACTTTAGTACACCTGAAATACTTAAAGCCATTGGGAAAGACCAAAAAAAGCCTTAAGTTCACCTTCGTTTAGAAGATCGACAAAAGTACAGGTATCCCCATAATTCACACTGAGCTCGGTAATTTTTTTATTTGTGTACTCTAGAATAGAGGCCAATATGTCAGAAGTTAGAAGAAGTGACCGGAATTTAATTGGAATGGATGTTTTTGTTGCTAAGGCAGGTTCACGAAGAGCAGGAAGGTGTGTAATAATGTTCTGTGCGCGAGTTTTTGATGGTGCCGGAGCATTTTTAGCTCACTTATATCTGTTCCATCCATAGTAAAAATTTGTTTCATTATTATATGTTGTTTTACATTCGTCGCTTGAATAAGTCACTTACGTCAATTTCTAAATCTGTGTAGTGATCCGAGTGTTCACTTTCACTGTCAATATTCCTCTTATTAGAATCACAATAAGTGTCAATATTTTAGGTTGGCTCCTGCTGGGATTCGAGAAAGTCAAAAACATTATCACTTGTCAGTCACCCTATTTCCGCTAATTCTTAAAGACATTTTATTGTATTATCTTGACTAATAATAACGTAACTACTATAATGGGGTCAAATCCAACCAGAACTCAGCAACAGGTATGCACTATCAAACTAATCATGTGCTACTAAGCGGCATGCTAAACTACGTACTTAATTTGGAGGATACATGGAATAACAAGGTCGTTTGCCAAACTGTCTACCAATGTCGCATGAAAGTTCAAGTCCTGGGGTCAAATTTGATCCCACGATAGAAGTTTAGGGTTAAGGTAAGTTTACATAGGTAAATCATTGGGCCTACCCTAAATTATCTTGCACTCCTGCTTAATTTCTCTTTCTTCCATCCATTTCTGATCTCTTTTCAGTATATTAAAACCCTTGTTCTTTATATTAGTCCAGGGATATAAGCAATTTTTCATGACACTCGTCCGGCCAGGCAAACGACAGTTGTTTTGAGTAGTATGGTCCTCTGTAACAAAAACCTATATGTTTCCTGCAGTCGATTTTTTGGACTTAATTAGTTATTAACAAATAAAGGTCAAAAAACGGAAAAATTTTGCTTTTTTCGTCCATCAGCAAAAAGTGAAGCATTTTAGACAAATTTTAGAAGAAAAGAAACTTATAAGTCATTTAAAAACCTTTAAAATGGCGTTTTCTAAATGTTTCTATCCTTATTTGTTGCTTGGAAAGTTGCAAAATAAGTCAAAAATTTCGGTTTTTTATAAATGTTAATTAACTTAAAATGTTAACTTTTTTGAAAATAAACTTATAACATTTATATTTCATAGAATGCTGTGTCTATGAGTTCTTAAAATATTGTTAAAATTTCAAAGTGATCGGTCAAATAGTTTAAGAGTTATTTTATTTGTTTATCCCAAATTAATTTTTTTTGCAACAATAAAAGTCAGAAAATTATATAGTTTTAGTAATTGTAATGATAGTTTCTTGAAGAAGAAGACTTGTTCTATTATTAACATTAAAAAAAAATTAAGAAAATTAATTTTAAATATTGCAAAATAATTTTGCAAAAACATGTCGATTTTTTGCTTATAAACAATTAGAATAACTTTTTAACCATTGCCTGCAAGAATATTATTTTTTTATATTTAAGAAGCCTGAATTTTTTCACAAATTTAAAAGAAAAAAAATTTGTCCCAAAATAATTTGGGACAAAGTTAGCCTCTTTGTTTATTTTATTCATAGCAGCTTTGTTTATAATAATTAATAAATCTTATTAGCGTTATTTAAAATAAAATACTTTATAGTTTTAACGTACCAAATTCTAAAAAGATTGCCCTTCGACGAAATCGTCCACAAAGCTTCAAAATGTGGTCCTTAAAATCGGCTGGCTTCGAAACTCACGGAAGCCGAAGGGAGGGGGAAGGAGCTGTTAGCTGTATCGCTGGTTCTTATTTATGGGTTTCAACGTTCCTTTTTTAATTTGTATGTACTGTTTGCGTACATTACGAATATGCATTATTTCAATAAATTGTTAAATAAACTATCTAATTTGCTTCAATTTTTTTTTCAATTTTTATTATAATATTTGAGATAATTTTTATTTAAAAATATAAATATTTATAATTAATTTATACCTCTTTAATAAAATTGTAAATAATTTATTTATAATAGATTTTATGAAAACAACAAATTGTCCTAATCAATTGTTTCTAAAAATAGTATTGCTTTGGAAATATTAATTAAAATAATTTTTCTAATGTCTATTCTTTATTACTTTATTATTATTCTTTTTAAGTTAGAATTAATTTCATGTTATCGAATGAACTATCCTACAATAAAGTCGTCCCAAGAATGCAACTCAGTAATATTGGCAATATAATTTTAAAGTTATCTACTTTAAAATATATGTTTATATATATATATATATATATATATATATATATATATGTATATATATATATATACATATGTATATTTTTATATATATATATATATATATATATATATATATATATATATATATACAGGGTGATTGATTAGTGTAAGGATTAGTTTTAAAATTAGTTACAATCTTACAGGCTGTTCCATAAGATGGTGCCAGACCAAACTTTTGTTTTTTTCTGCTTCACTTCCACATCACAACAATGTACATTTTTATTATATTATACCGGGATTTAAAAAGTTCTAACCAATATTACCTAAAAATCGTATCAAGTTTAACTCCCTGTATAATTAAAAAGGAGTATAGGAACATTGATATATTGCAACCACAGTTTTTTAATAATTGTTAAAAATTATAAAACATATTCGTTTTTATAATATTCGTTAAATCAAATACATGGCAAGTCAAAATGCAAGTACATTATTTTCTTGGTAATTTTAAATAGAACACCCTGTATTTTAGATCACTATCAAAAAGTACTAATATCGTACTTCAAATTTTTTAAAGTACTCCCTATACCTAAAGTTATCAGTTTTCTAGATATTTTTATTTTTCTATCAAAGTATTAATTTGGTAGATATTTTAACGTTTACCAATAATTATTTTGAGTCGGCCATGATTGATTTGTCAGAAACCAGTATTTCAATAGCCAGTACCAGTATCGTCAGTGGTAAAGTTTAAGGTAAAGAGTAGTATTTAACCCTAAACTCCTATCGTGTATTTACACCCACACAACTACTATCGTGGGGAGATAAACCAAATTTTAATAACCTCTAAGCAAAATATAAAAATATATTTATTTTTTTTTGCATTTTTAATCAATGCATGTGTATATAAAAAAGAGGTTTTTTGTAAACTTAAATTTTATTTTAAGAAAATTAAAATGCTATAATAAAAATTATAAATCTTTAGAAAAGAAATTTTGATACAAAACATAAATTATTATAACAAAAAAAATATCTTTAATTGAAATTAACGGTTCATTTTCTGAAAAGTAGTTTATAATAGAAAAGTCTTAACCTAATACAGAAGAAAATCATAATAGAGTAAACATGTAAGTGTTTATTTATTCTTTGCACATGGTACAGGTAACTCTATGAAGTGAATATATTTTGCAAATGGTCCTATGACATTCTGAGCAAAATCTCGAATGTTTGTTATCCTCACCTCTGGGACACAAGTAGCACCTACGTCTTACAACTGGCCTTTCTGGTCTAGTCTGATCTTGATGAGTAATTTTATTTTCTAATGCTTTGAAAATTATCGAACGTAATTTTCTAGACAAATTAAGCATTGCAAATTTTACTTCTAACTTTTCATTTATATGACCGATTCCCAGCTCTTGACTAAAATCCGATCTATTTTTTCTAACCCCAGGATTAGCATCCTGGAAAGGGCATCGCTGGCTTCTTTGACCTGAACGATAAAGTGCACATTTTAGATCAAGTGCATTAACGCCCCGTTTCGACGAATTGTAAAAAGCTATTTTATCGGGTTTTTTCCTTTCCTGGCCAACAGATTTGTCATGATGCATGGACGATAACATAATTACACTTTAATTTTTTTAGGGACATATGATACGATTGTATTGTCCCGTGTAAAAACAAATAAGCACTTATTCGCTCTGTGCGTGACCAAGGTAGGGGTACCTTGAAACGATGCCAGCGTGCGTATCGGCGAAATATAACAAAATTGGACCTTTTGGATCTTTTTACGCATAAATTTGATCAAAAATGGGTGCAAATACATGTTGCGTAAACATTACATATAAATTAGAGAAAAAAAAAAGATGGATTCGTGCTATTAATATGAAAAAGTAAATATCACATAATTTCATTTGTATGCAATTGAAATAGGAAAAATTTAAATAATTTACCTTAAATGATAATATTTCATAAAGCTTTAAGCTAACTGCAGCCTGCCGGATGAGTTTAGCTTTTATATCATAATTTTTCTATTATTGTTTTTAATTACATGCTCTTCCACATGCAAAAACTTGATTTGCCAGTACTAGATTTTTCCCTGTCTTTTCCGTTTGGGGTTGAAAAGATAAAGTTAATGAATTTTTAGAAACCCAGTTTTTAATACTAAATTTATTTTGTACATAAACTAAAAAAATATAATTAAAAAACTAATCATTAATACCTGTCAATTTCGTATCTATTTAACCTATGTTTAACCTCAAATTGGGAGGTCCAAAACTGTCAGATGAAGGCGGTAGATGTCGCGTCAGTCACGCACGGAGCGAATAAACTTCGTAATTTTTATTTGATTAAAATTGTGGAGGATTTTCTTTCTTATTTTTACGTATTGTGCCTACATAGGTAAGTCGAAGTTTTTTAGTTTATTTACCAGCTCTATTAAGGCGAACTAATTATCACCAGTGACATTTCGGTTACTATTGGTAATTGGTTCCACTAAAGCAAGTGTTAAATTGCTGCAAGTCGATTTCCATTGGCCTTCTTTTGATCTTTTATTTTATGATTGTCAAATCTTATTACTGTGAGAAGATATAAGAAGCATTCTTTTGACGTTGTATCACGAAAAATTGACCTACCTAAAACAACTGTCGAAAATAATAAACCGACATGCTCATAACTAGACTTTAGTACACCTGAAATACTTAAAGCCATTGGGAAAGACCAAAAAAAGCCTTAAGTTCACCTTCGTTTAGAAGATCGACAAAAGTACAGGTATCCCCATAATTCACACTGAGCTCGGTAATTTTTTTATTTGTGTACTCTAGAATAGAGGCCAATATGTCAGAAGTTAGAAGAAGTGACCGGAATTTAATTGGAATGGATGTTTTTGTTGCTAAGGCAGGTTCACGAAGAGCAGGAAGGTGTGTAATAATGTTCTGTGCGCGAGTTTTTGATGGTGCCGGAGCATTTTTAGCTCACTTATATCTGTTCCATCCATAGTAAAAATTTGTTTCATTATTATATGTTGTTTTACATTCGTCGCTTGAATAAGTCACTTACGTCAATTTCTAAATCTGTGTAGTGATCCGAGTGTTCACTTTCACTGTCAATATTCCTCTTATTAGAATCACAATAAGTGTCAATATTTTAGGTTGGCTCCTGCTGGGATTCGAGAAAGTCAAAAACATTATCACTTGTCAGTCACCCTATTTCCGCTAATTCTTAAAGACATTTTATTGTATTATCTTGACTAATAATAACGTAACTACTATAATGGGGTCAAATCCAACCAGAACTCAGCAACAGGTATGCACTATCAAACTAATCATGTGCTACTAAGCGGCATGCTAAACTACGTACTTAATTTGGAGGATACATGGAATAACAAGGTCGTTTGCCAAACTGTCTACCAATGTCGCATGAAAGTTCAAGTCCTGGGGTCAAATTTGATCCCACGATAGAAGTTTAGGGTTAAGGTAAGTTTACATAGGTAAATCATTGGGCCTACCCTAAATTATCTTGCACTCCTGCTTAATTTCTCTTTCTTCCATCCATTTCTGATCTCTTTTCAGTATATTAAAACCCTTGTTCTTTATATTAGTCCAGGGATATAAGCAATTTTTCATGACACTCGTCCGGCCAGGCAAACGACAGTTGTTTTGAGTAGTATGGTCCTCTGTAACAAAAACCTATATGTTTCCTGCAGTCGATTTTTTGGACTTAATTAGTTATTAACAAATAAAGGTCAAAAAACGGAAAAATTTTGCTTTTTTCGTCCATCAGCAAAAAGTGAAGCATTTTAGACAAATTTTAGAAGAAAAGAAACTTATAAGTCATTTAAAAACCTTTAAAATGGCGTTTTCTAAATGTTTCTATCCTTATTTGTTGCTTGGAAAGTTGCAAAATAAGTCAAAAATTTCGGTTTTTTATAAATGTTAATTAACTTAAAATGTTAACTTTTTTGAAAATAAACTTATAACATTTATATTTCATAGAATGCTGTGTCTATGAGTTCTTAAAATATTGTTAAAATTTCAAAGTGATCGGTCAAATAGTTTAAGAGTTATTTTATTTGTTTATCCCAAATTAATTTTTTTTGCAACAATAAAAGTCAGAAAATTATATAGTTTTAGTAATTGTAATGATAGTTTCTTGAAGAAGAAGACTTGTTCTATTATTAACATTAAAAAAAAATTAAGAAAATTAATTTTAAATATTGCAAAATAATTTTGCAAAAACATGTCGATTTTTTGCTTATAAACAATTAGAATAACTTTTTAACCATTGCCTGCAAGAATATTATTTTTTTATATTTAAGAAGCCTGAATTTTTTCACAAATTTAAAAGAAAAAAAATTTGTCCCAAAATAATTTGGGACAAAGTTAGCCTCTTTGTTTATTTTATTCATAGCAGCTTTGTTTATAATAATTAATAAATCTTATTAGCGTTATTTAAAATAAAATACTTTATAGTTTTAACGTACCAAATTCTAAAAAGATTGCCCTTCGACGAAATCGTCCACAAAGCTTCAAAATGTGGTCCTTAAAATCGGCTGGCTTCGAAACTCACGGAAGCCGAAGGGAGGGGGAAGGAGCTGTTAGCTGTATCGCTGGTTCTTATTTATGGGTTTCAACGTTCCTTTTTTAATTTGTATGTACTGTTTGCGTACATTACGAATATGCATTATTTCAATAAATTGTTAAATAAACTATCTAATTTGCTTCAATTTTTTTTTCAATTTTTATTATAATATTTGAGATAATTTTTATTTAAAAATATAAATATTTATAATTAATTTATACCTCTTTAATAAAATTGTAAATAATTTATTTATAATAGATTTTATGAAAACAACAAATTGTCCTAATCAATTGTTTCTAAAAATAGTATTGCTTTGGAAATATTAATTAAAATAATTTTTCTAATGTCTATTCTTTATTACTTTATTATTATTCTTTTTAAGTTAGAATTAATTTCATGTTATCGAATGAACTATCCTACAATAAAGTCGTCCCAAGAATGCAACTCAGTAATATTGGCAATATAATTTTAAAGTTATCTACTTTAAAATATATGTTTATATATATATATATATATATATATATATATATATATATATATATATGTATATATATATATATACATATGTATATTTTTATATATATATATATATATATATATATATATATATATATATACAGGGTGATTGATTAGTGTAAGGATTAGTTTTAAAATTAGTTACAATCTTACAGGCTGTTCCATAAGATGGTGCCAGACCAAACTTTTGTTTTTTTCTGCTTCACTTCCACATCACAACAATGTACATTTTTATTATATTATACCGGGATTTAAAAAGTTCTAACCAATATTACCTAAAAATCGTATCAAGTTTAACTCCCTGTATAATTAAAAAGGAGTATAGGAACATTGATATATTGCAACCACAGTTTTTTAATAATTGTTAAAAATTATAAAACATATTCGTTTTTATAATATTCGTTAAATCAAATACATGGCAAGTCAAAATGCAAGTACATTATTTTCTTGGTAATTTTAAATAGAACACCCTGTATTTTAGATCACTATCAAAAAGTACTAATATCGTACTTCAAATTTTTTAAAGTACTCCCTATACCTAAAGTTATCAGTTTTCTAGATATTTTTATTTTTCTATCAAAGTATTAATTTGGTAGATATTTTAACGTTTACCAATAATTATTTTGAGTCGGCCATGATTGATTTGTCAGAAACTGACAGTTTGACATTATTGTTTATTAATTCAGTATTGGGATACACCGTAAATTAACAACAATTATTATTTAGTAATTCAGTAATTAATTCAATTTAAATTAGCAATAATGAATTTTACTACTGATGAAATTGTAGATATGATCTGGATATTGGGGGAAAGCAATAAAAATTCATTACTATCAGCTAGAACTTATCAAGAATGGTTTTTAGATAGGCGGCAACCTAGACAAGATACATTTGAAAAATTGAAAGATCGATTTAACCGCACTGGTAAGGTGGTCCCAAGGTCACCGGAATTGGACCGGAAAATGGACTCATTTTTCGGGGGTTACTTTAAGAACGAAGTATTTAAAATACCACTAACAAGCAGGGATTATGAAAAATAGAATCCGAATTGCATTTCAAAATATTTCTTTACAAATGCTTAGTAGGTAATGTAAGCAACTCTTTCAATGACCGCTTTCAAGTATGCACAGATGTTTTGGGAGGTCATTTTGAACACCTTACTTAAGTAAGATAAGTTAAAATTACTATTATTTTTTATAAATTTTATTTCAAATAAATTGTTTTTTTTATGTGTCGCTATTTCGTTACTGAATTAATAATTATATTTGATAATTATTATTGGTAAACGTTAAAATATCTACCAAATTAATACTTTGATAGAAAAATAAAAATATCTCGAAAACTGATAACTTTAGGTATAGGGAGTACTATAAAATTTGAAGTACGATATTAGTACTTTTTGATAGTGATATAAAATACAGGGTGTTCTATTTAAAATTACCAAGAAAATAATGTACTTGCATTTTGACTTACCCTGTATTTGATTTAACGAATATTATAAAAACGAATATGTTTTATAAGTTTTAACAATTATTAAAAAACTATGGTTGCAATAGATCAGTGTTCCTATACTTCTTTGTAATTATGCAGAGAGTTAAACTTGATACGATTTTCAGATAATATTGGTTATAACTTTTTAAATACCTGGTATAACATAATAAAACTTTACATTGTTGTGATGTGGTAGTAAAGCAGATTTCAAATTTAAAATAAAATACAGGGTGTTCCATTTAAAAAAACATAAGTTTGGTCTGCCACCATCTTATGGAACACCCTGTAAGATTGTAACTAATTTTAAAATGTGGAGTTTAAAGCTGTCTACAATTTTTGTCAACAACTTTTTTTTGTAGTTCTTACTATAACTGATCTACTAAGATTTCTTAATTGTTATAAACAAAGCTGCTATGAATTAAATAAAAAAAGAGGCTAACTTTGTCCCAAATTATTTTAGGACAAATTTTTTTTCTTTTAAATTTGTAAAAAAATTTAGGCTTTTTAAATATAAAAAAATAATGTTCTTACAGGCAATGGCTAAAAAGTTATTCTAATTGTTTATAAGCAAAAAATCGAAATGCTTTTGCAAAATTATTTTGCAAT
Source organism: Diabrotica undecimpunctata (assembly GCF_040954645.1). Lineage (NCBI taxonomy): Eukaryota > Metazoa > Arthropoda > Insecta > Coleoptera > Chrysomelidae > Diabrotica > Diabrotica undecimpunctata. Next base: position 42,344,731 of record NC_092806.1, read on the forward strand.
ATTTAAAATTAATTTTCTTATTTTTTTTTAATGTTAATAATAGAACAAGTCTTCTTCTTCAAGAAACTATCATTACAATTACTAAAACTATATAATTTTCTGACTTATATTGTTGCAAAAAAAATTAATTTGGGATAAACAAATAAAATTACTCTTAAACTATTTGATCGATCACTTTGAAATTTTAACAATATTTTAAGCACTCATAGACACAGCATTCTATAAAATATAAATGTTATAAGTTTATTTTCAAAAAAGTTATTAACATTTAAAAAAAAAACGAAATTTTTGACCTATTTTGCAATTTCCTAAGCAACAAATAAGGATAGAAACATTTAGTAAACGCCATTTTAACGATTTTTATATGACTTAAAAGTTTCTTTTCTTGTAAAATTTGTTTAAAATGCTTCACTTTTTGCCGATAGACGAAAAAAGCAAAATTTTTCCGTTTTTTGACCTTAATTTGTTAATAACTAATTAAGTCCAAAAACATATAGGTTTTTGTTACAGAGGTCCATACTACTCATAACAACTGTCGTTTGCCTGGCCGGAGAAGTGTCAAAAACAGGGTAGTTTTTTTGCTTATTTCCCTGGCCTATATCTTCTGATCATTTGATTAATTCCCTAAGTCCGGTATTACTTATTCGCAACTACACTGATCAGACTTGGTTGCTTATTTTCAATTATTTCTGTTTTTATTTCAGGGACTGTATCTGTAGCGAGCTGATAGCTTTTGTGTTTTTGAGGTTTTTATCATTAAACTACTCTGGTTGTTAAGGTTTTTTGGATCTGCATAGTAATATGTTTCGTTTTTCAATTTTTCCCCCAATTTTTTTCTCAAACTCCAAGCTTTATACAATAACTGTTCGTTTTAACTTAAGTTCTTATTATGTACTTTTATTTTAATATTCTAATTTCATCATAATCATCATTGGCTCTACAACTCATAGTTGGTCGTGGCCTATTCTAGAATCACTTCTATTCCTTCCTATTTTTCGCCTTGGTTTTCCTTCGCCTGAAATCGTCTTTCACCTGGTCCCTAAATCGTGCTCTGGGCCTACCCCAACTGGTCTTTGGTTATAAAATGTATTTCGTTGGCTCCATCTTGTTCATTCTTTTTACGTGGCCTAGCCACTGCAGCCTGTTTATTTTGATGGATCTACCAATACTAGGTTCACTGTAAAACCGGTAAAGCCCAAAATTATAGCGCCTACGTCATAATCCGTTTTTTCCTGCATGCCTTTATAAATATTTACGAGGATTTGACATTCAAAATATGCTAAACGTTATTCATCGCTTTTTGTCATCATCCTCGTTTCTGACGCATAAGTAAGGAAGAGCTTGATAAGAGTTCTATATATCAATATTTTCGTTCTTTTTGTGATCTTTCATGTTAAATTCTGTAATCCTTAGTAAGTTCTATTGGCCAGATAATTTAAATTTACTCTTTATTTATTTTTCCTAAATGCCCAAGATTTAACTGTGACAACTTTTAACGAATTTATAATCAGATGAGAAATAATTCACTCTGCAGATCTGAATCATATGTTTCTTAATTGTGGAAACAACTCACAGCATTTAAAAATGTATTGATCAGTTCTTTTCGGGAGTAAAACACATTTCTATCATTTCTACCAAATATTTCGCACACACCATGCTTTACGGAGTACAAAGTTACTAAGGATGTTAATTATTTAAATTATACATACTAAACATAAAGCAGGTAGCAAGGTTTAGATATCTGGGAATAGATATAACTAGTTATGGAGATGTTAAAGAAGAAGTACGACAACAAAGCTTAAAAGCAAGTAAAGCGGCGGGATCTCTTAATGACATAATCTGGAAGAACAAACACCTAAGACAAGACACAAAAACAAGAATCTATAAAGCAGCAATTAGACCTATATTAACATACACGGCGGAGACAAGACCTGACACATCTAAAACGAGACGACTACTAGAAATAACAGAGATGAAAATACTCCGACGAATATCAGGGAAAAGTCTGTTGGATAGGGAGAGAAAACATAAGAAGAGCTTGTACAGAAGAGATAAATGGATGGGTGACAAAACGGAAACAGGAGTGGAACGAACACATTAGTAGAATGGCTGAGGATAGGATAGCAAAAATAGCATGAGATAAGTCACCAAATGGACAAATAAGTATTGACAGACCAAGAAAAAGTAAGTGCGACAATTAAGGAGGCTAATATTGAAGAAGTAACAGGCTTTAAAGCCTGTTAGGAAAGAAGGAAAGTTAGTAAAGAAGGAAGAAGAAGAAGAAGAAGAAGAAGATACCTTTTAAACTTTAAGTCTCCAGAAAAGACTGGCCAAAAATTGTTGCCGACATGATACGTTGCAATGGCTAATAGGGAAACTGCAGTAGATAGCAAAAATATAACCAAATACACACTCGCAGATCGAATAAGATCATTACATAGGGGCTATAGCGCTATCAACAACTGAAGATTTATTGATTGCATGTGACACCTATTATACTCACCCATACACACACGCACATATAACAACAAAATACATAGGCACATCTACACCATGCATATTCAGCAAATAACTCGACAGCAGAGTAACCGTTGATGCTTAAAAACATACTTTGACACATACTTTGAACTACAGAGGGTAAAGTGTTATCAAAAAATTGTCCCATAAATCTGTTTAATTTGTTGGCATAAAATAAACACAGAAACAAAAGGAAAAAGAGAAAATGGAAATAAAGACTCATATAATATAAATGACTCTTCCCACAAATAAATATATAGAGAATGAGCAGGGGGTGACTCCACTCGCAGACGCTGTCTCTGTCCTAGACAGGCTTCATTAACTCCATTTAATGTCTTAAGACCAGATATATCATTCAAAGTGATGGAGTCGAAGAAATCTGGGCAAAACCTATAAAAGCAAACATCCTAGACTCAGCTAAAGAAGCATTGTGCGAAAGAAAAAAATCTCCCTTTAAGTAATAAGATTCGTGGTTCAGGAATACAGAGATATAGAGGTAAAAAGAAAAAAGCATGCTTGAAGTACATCTCAAACAAGACACAACAAGTGTATGGAGATTACAAGAGAATAAGAAATAACACACATGGAGAAATAATACACAACTGTAAAAAGAATTAAAAAGAAGCACTGAGAACACTTATCAAAAGAACTGATATGCAATTTTTATCGTTTACAAAAAGAAATAAGGGGCTTTATAAGAGGTCATAGGGCAGAGGTTAAGGAATTAATAGACCCGAAACACATAGAAAAAGATGCATGGATTGACTATCTAAAGAAGTTATGTACAGAAAAACAACAAATGATGTAGGTACCACAAACGCCAGAAATTACCATAAACGAAGATTTTCACATCAGCAAGCATGAAGTACAAACAGTTGAAAACTAAAGAGAACAGAAAATCTGCAGGTGAAGATAGGATACTAAATGAGTTATTGAAATATAGTATATCTGCAATGAAGGATCAACTGACAACATTAATTAACTGGATTATAAGACACAATAAAAAAACAGAAGAATGGAGTACAAACGAGCTAATTTTATAATTTATAAAGGGCAATAAAAGCGATCACAAAACTACAGTGGTATCAATTTGTTAAATACTAACCTAAAACTTACAACAAAAATTTTGCAAGAACAAACAAATCAGCTATAAATTTAGCAGATGAGCAACAAGGTTTCCGTACGAAAAGATCATGTATATATATATACAATAATCATAATAAACAGGGGACTGAGAAAGCATTAGAATACAATAGACCAGAATTCCTATGGTTTACCGACTTAAACAAGGTATTTGACCGAGTAAGACATAGTGATGTAATACATATTTTGTATAATAAAGAAATCCCGTTGGATATTGTAAAAACAATTATTGAAAACGTATATTTAAACAAGAAGATAGAAGTCAGAATAGATGGATAACTTACAAAATCTATAGATACAGGAAATGGAAAAAGACAGGGAGATTCATTAAACCCTATGCTATTTAATCTAATCAATGGTGAAGTCATACAGACCGTCAACTATGTATATGTTAAAAAAGAAGTAAAATATCAAAAAAGCAAATAGAACAGCAGGATGCCTTAATAACAATATATGGCTTAACCGATACATTACGATACATCTGACGCATCAGAAACAAGACTGGACATAACCAAAATACAAGCAATGCTAGGAACAGCAGAAATGGGAATACTCAGAAGAATTACAGCAATCACATTGAGAGACTGAATAAGCAATGACAACATAAATACAATGTGCAAGGTATAAACGAGTAGACACTAAATAAAAAAATATTGAACAATCACATCAGTAGAATGACGGATACAAGAGTTGTTAAAAGAGGAAGGGACAAATCACCAAGTGAAGAAGTAGCCTATGACCGGGCAAGAGATTACTATTCCACAGAGGCACACACATATTAATACCACAATGTGTTATTTAAATTAATATATCAATCAAAAATCGTAATAGCGGTTCTAATTGAAACACATATCTGAATACATAATACATATTTATGATGAACTTTCAACTAGATGTAAAAAAATTTCCTAAACTTAAACGCTTCTATTAAATCACCATGTCTTAATATTTAAGCCTTATAAAAATAAAAAAATTAAAAAATAAAAAAAAAAATAAAAAATAAAAATAAAAACATTTATTGCCTAATAATATCTAACATTTTAAATTTAATTATCACATTTCTTCTTTTCCGACGTCCCGCTCTTGCACCGCCTGCTTTTGGTAGTTTTTCCTTTCGGGTCCTGGTTTTCTGTTGGTGTTTTCCTGTCATCTTCTTCTGTAGGTACTTATTTTGGCATCGTACCTACTGCCCTAATTGGTTGTTCTTCGGCAACCACCCGGCTAGACCCTGATCAGATGGTCGATCAGTTTATGGGTATGTCTGTACATCCTCTGGATCCTGTTCTTCTCGAAGATGTCCCTGGTCTTACGGAGTCTTCTTGTGACCTGGTTGAAGAAGTATCTTGTTCTATTCACGGCCACCTCCCTCAGTGGTGTGTACTGGAGCCTTTCCGTGATGGTTGCATTTGTTATTCTGTCTTCCCATGTTGATCCATCTATTATTCGGTAACATGACGTCTCTGTTGCTTCTAACTTCTTCCAGTGGGTCTCCGCTAGTGAACTCCATACTGGAACTGCATATAACATCACCGATCTAACGTAGGCCTAGTATAACTGAATCTTCTTGGCTTTCGATAGTGGACTGGTCCTGAAAATATAAGGAAGTATTAGTTTTTTAGCTGCATTGGCTTTTAACTTAGTTTTTTGTGTATGCAACCGGAAGTTGAGTTTCCTATCGAGGTGGACTCCTAGGTATTTGACTGAATTTGTTGCCTGGATCCTGTTTCCTCCTACTGTTATTTCGTTTGCTGGTGGGTTCTTTTCCTGAGTAAATATGATGAACTGCGTCTTCTCCGCGTTGATTTTTATCTTCCATTTGTCCGTGTATTCTGTGAATTTTCCTAAGTGGCTTTCCATGTTTCTGATGATTCTTCTGTCATCTTTTCCGGTTGCATACACTGCTGTATCGTCAGCGTATAGGGCTGTTGAAGTTCTTGGATCTGTTGGTAAATCTGCAACAAAAATATTGTATAATATTGGAGATAGGATGCTGCCTTTTGGTCTGCTGAAACTTGAAAGGTTCTGTTAGATAAATATATATCGCAAATGTTGATTAAATAATGTGGAAGCCCAGCTTTGTCCATTTTGTAGATTAGTGCCTTTTTCCAAACAGTGTCATACGCTTTGTCGATGACAAGTATGGCTAATCCTGTCCTTTGTTTCCTGTTAAATCTTATCTTCGTGTCGCTGATTATTCTCGCTAGTTGGAGTTCACAGTTCCTTCCTTTTCTGAATCCGAGTTGTTCTTCTTGAATTATTCTTCTTCTTTCTGCGTGTTTCATCAGCCTTTTGTAAATGATTTTTTCCAGTATTTTTCCTATGGTTTCTTGACTTCTTCTCTGGTTGCTGCGTCCGACATGTCCTGGTTTTGCCTATGTGTTGCTGCCATTTTTTTTGCCATTGCATCCACTTTTTGTTGTAATTCGTAGTGTGTTCCCTCGTTGTCTATGATTTGTGGCATCTTTTGTTTCCCTCTTCTTTTGGCTTTGAGCATTTTCCATACATTTCCTTGGTTTTCCTCGGCTTTTCTGATGTTGTTATGCCGTTGGTTTTCAGTAAGACTTCTCAGTCTTACCCTTATTTCTTCGGATAGTGTGTCTCCGTATTCTTTCAACTCCTGCCTTCTAGTTCTTTGGAACGCTCTTCTGGCCTTATTTCTGTCTTTGATGATGTCTTGTAGTTCCGTAGGGATGATTAGTCCTTTGTTATTTGTCATTGATTTTGGTATGTTGTCCTCCATGGCCTGTTGTATTTTTCTTGTAATTTCTTCTATTTTCCTTTCAACTTCTTCTATTGATTGGAATTCCCTCTTCATTTCTATTTGGTTGAGTGTTCTCCTGTAGTTAGGCCAGTTAGCATCTTTCCATCGCCATATTTCAATATGGTATTTCTATAGTAGGTAGATCTACTCTGGATGTCATCCTTCCTGTAACTGGTTTGTGATCCGAACTGCATTCAAAGTTGGCCCTTACATCTTTCCTAATGACTTCTTTTGTGATGAACAAGTCCAACGTCGAGTTGTTGTATTCTCTTACTGGGTTTATTCTTGTTGGTTCATATTAAAGCCGAAAGAGAGAACAGTATTTATGTATAAATATTGTTCTCTCTAAATGTCAATTCTTTGCAAATATTTTTACACAATTAAAAAGAATACAAATTTTTTCTAAAAAAAGATCTTTCAGATCTGGGTTTCTAAAATTTGGTAGATACTCGTATTATCGAGTATTAAACATTTGCTGCGTTGCACAGTATCTGCTCTAGGTTCACGTCTTGGACTTCCATTCCTGTAGACTAAGGTGAGTTAACTTTTCATGCTTTAATTCACGTTTTATTTCTCGAATACATCTCTACAATTTTAATTACATCTCTGTAGTTTTGTACTAGCCTGTAACACACATATTTTGTGCAATAAAAAACAAACTTTATGAACGTTATCCAATCTCAGGCAGAATTAAATACCGATCTTAATAGTCGATAAAGTCTGGTAAGCGGTAATGTTTTCATAAAAATAAGAATCTTGAATATGTTAATAACAGTATGGGATTATACTAGTATATAGAGATATTTGTAATATTGATGTTAAAAAGGTAATGTTACATTATTAGTACATACAAGCTATATTAATTTTAATGATATTATATAATTAAGTAAAATATTTTTGTTTGCTTACAAATGAACACGAATATTATAAAATTTAACTAAGAATTTTCCAACCAGGAGACGGCAGCCTTATTGACATACTGAACCAATAATACATAATAGAAACACAAAATTCAATCGTTTGCGGACATAAACCGGACAGATCCCACTAATTTGATCACTTTTAGACAAGTGCCAACTACTATAAATTTCAGTACAGAATAAAAGACCATAATCAAAAAATAAACGACACGTGAATTTGTTTACAATAATATATTTTGGATTGTGCTATATTGCTATATTATCTCTCCATATTTTCCGTGGTCAGCCCACACCTCTTTTACCCAACAGTGATTCGTTTTTTGTTGTCTTGACCACTTCATCGCCAGTCATTCTGTCTATATGATCATTTCGTTCTTTCTTCCCATTTAGTATTTATTCGCCTACCTTTTCCACCTTCCATGTTGTTCTGATTTCGTCACTTTTTTTTCGATGGTTTAATGCGTTTCGAGTAATTATTCTTATTATTCATATTTCTATATTAATCTTATAGCTACTTTGTAAAATTCCGTCTTAGTTTACATCCTAATGTGTTTGTTTCTCCATGATGTATTGTTTAGACATCCTGCTGTTCTATTGGATTTATGTATTTGTTTTTTTTTTAATTTCTGCTTCTGCTTCCGCATCACCGTAACTGGATAGTGTTAGGCCTAAATATATAATAATATTAATATTAAATATCATAATATCCAACTCAGCATTGATACAGTAAAGATACGTCTTGTAGAACATGACTTGCGTATTCGAAGACCAACTACAGGCCCATCATTAACTGCAAACTACCGCAAAGCCAAATTCCAATTTGTCAGAGCACACGTAAACTGTGATAATGACGACTGGGACAACTTTCTGTTTACACATAAATCCAGATTTTGGCTTTATAGTTCCTATCGACGTTTAAGAGTAATCCGACTACCAAATGAGCGTTATGCAGAGAGCAACATACGTAGAACGACTTTATTTAATGTAGAGTCTATACTGTCGTGGAAAGACAGTATAGACTCTATACGCTGTTGAAAGAAATTTCTTTCAACAGCGAACTGCGCCGACAGATCTTGTTCCTTTACGTCGACAGATCTTCTTTTAACAGTGATAGGTACATAACCGTAGGTCAGGCCGTAGAGTTGGGGTGTCTACATTCTAAAAAATGACATGCACCCTTCCCTCCATGCTATGGCATGCTGGACGAGCCATACAGTCTGTAGTCAATACCCCGAGGTATGAGCGGGAACACAAAGTGTATTAATACTCATACGCTTATGAAACGCACCTGGGGCATCATAAGGGCCTTTACATTTCACTCTTTTTTCAACTTGTCTTGAGTGAAATGTCTCTAATCTTTCCTATCGGCCTCTTTTGGCTAACTCCTGTTCTTCCGACCCCGAATGGCTAATAGGTTACGAGGGCAGACGGGTCATTATACTTCTTTCTACTACATTCTCATTCACCGAGTGATTGCCGGTATAAGCAATCCCCCACTAACTGACCAACGGCTTCGGGAGGATGAGTTAGTAAGTGGTAGGGCACTCTTGTGTCCTGGGGTTGAGAAATTGATCTCAAAGACGGATGAACCTATATATGGTCAACGGTATAAGGATGTAGAAGGCAACAAGAAACCACTACAAAAAAGATCGTCAGATTTCCCTAGACTAATGACCATGCAAAGCACAACCACACAATTGGCGCCAAGTCCGTGGCAGACCTTAGATGGTCAGGGGGTGTTAAGAATCCCCACGAAGAAGGCTAGGTCCCACTCAAAAATGGAAAGATTTAAAAATAAACAAATCATACAAATTGGAGCCTATAATGTCAACAGTATGTTTGAAGCCGGCAAAATCCACAACACCATCCAAGAAATAAATAGAATTGACATTAGTATCCTTGGCATCAGTGAGATGAGGTGGTCTAATTCAGGAACGATGAAAATTGACAACAAGACAATATACTACTCAGGTAATAATCAAAGACAGCATTGGAATGGAGTTGGTATCATATCAAGGTATAGAAAAATGCATTAAAAACGTGGTCTACCACTCGGATCGTATGCTACTTCTACAATTACATGGAAGTCCAATCGATATCAACATCATACAGGTATATACTCCAACAACTGATAAACCCGACACTGACATTGAAAAGTTCTACGGAGACCTACAAGGACTAATGCAGCTTACAAAAAAGCATGAAATATCGATAATAATGGGAGACCTCAATGCAAAAGTGGGAAAAGGTAGATCTGAGAATATCATTGGAGAACATGGATTAGGTCAGCGAAATGAAAAAGACGATAGGCTGTTTCAATTTTGCCAAGAACTTCTTCTTCTTCTTCCTATGCCGTCCCCATTAACGGAGGTTGGCGACCACATTTTTAAAAGCTTCTCTGTCTTTTGCAACGTGGAATAATTCGTTTATAGTCATGTTTGTCCAGTCTCGAATATTTCGCAGCCATAACTTCCTCTTTCTACCTATTCCCTTTTTGCCATCGACTCTACCCTGCATGATGACCTGCAGAAGACTATATTTATTATTTCTTAGTATGTGTCCAAGGTATGCAGTCTTGCGTACTTTTATCGTTCTCAACAATTTTTTGTCTCGACCCATCCTTCTCAGCACTTCCTCATTGGTGACCCTGGCAGTCCATGGAATTCTTAACATTCTCCGGTATATCCAAAGTTCAAAGGCTTCAATCTTTTTAACTATTTGCGCTTTTAGTGTCCATGTTTCTACCCCGTACAATAGTTGCGACCAGACGTAACATTCAACAAACCTCAGTCTCAGCGCAGTATTCAGATTTTTGTCACAGAACAATTGTTTGAATTTTAAGAACAGAATACTACTATTATGAATACATGGTTAAAATTACCTGCGCGCAGACTATATACATGGAAATCGCCACAAATACATAAATATGGCTCCTTACTTCCAGAAATCAACAGAAGAATGAAACTAACTTGGAAATCTTGTGGTAGAAATGCAGTTATACTTAAATCAAAGATGCCAATCCATCTGAAGGAAAAAGTATATTCGATGAGTGTACACTACCAATCATGACATACGGCTGCGAAACTTGGACACTGAAGAAAGAGATAATATCGAAACTCAAAGTCACTCAAAGGGCAATGGAGCGATGCATGCTAGGTGTAACAAAGAGAGATCGAAAAAGAATAAAATGGATCAGACAGAAAACCAAGGTTATTGATTTAGAATTAAATCTTTAAAATGGCAGTGGGCGGGACATTTAGCGAGAATAACTGACAATAGGTGGGCCACTAGAATAACACTGTGGTATCCAAGAGGCGTCAAGAGACCAAGAAGACGTCCAAATTTACGATGGGACTATGACATAAGAAAACAAGCCGGTATAGTTTGTTTCACGAAAAATGGTTGAGTGCTTAACGGTTACCTGAGTTGATCCTATTGTGTATACAAGAGTCTCTCAATAAACTACCGAAGTACACAGGGTCGCACTTCAGAAAGTTTGTAATATAATATATTTCATTGGTAGCTGTGTAATACACGATTATAAAAATTTATTAAATTATTTTATATGGTATTTTCAGGTTGTTCATGTGAATATACTTGATAATTGAACAATTTTTAACATGAAGAAAGTAGTTTTTTTGTTCTACGTGAATAATTGTAGTATATGGATCTAAATTCAGAAAGGTACTTTCCTTTACACTTTTTACAGGCTTAGGACTGTCAGCAAAAAACTGGCGTGTTTAAAAGTTTTTGCTCTTCCTAATCGGATATCGTTAAAAATGTACAGTAATAATAGTTCTATTTACAGTATATACATACAAACGAATACATAATGTACAAAAAATAGATAAATTGAAAAAAAAATATAGAAAAATTGTTAATATTTACAAAAAAAAAATACACAAAATAACCAAAATATATTTATGAATTCCTTAATACCTAATTCTGTTTCGCTGTCGCTATCCTCTTCAATATTAATAACAATTGTTTTAATTATGTGATTCAAGGTAACATATGAATTTTCTACGTTCATTACATGGCGTACTGAATTTTTCCAACTTTCTGGGGAGATATCATCAACACATTTCCTTATTAATTCGACTACACTACCACTTAAAGTCGGAGAAACATTTTGTAACCTAACATTTGACTTTAGTTGGTGCCACATATGCTCTATGGGATTAAATAAACAATAGTAGGGCGGAAGCCGTAACACTGTATGTCCCATGTCCTCGGCCAATGCGTCACAAACATATACTTTTTTAATAGAAAATGATTTTAACACTTCTAACTTCATTTTTTAAATAACTTTCTTCAAAATATATATCGTTTTCTAACAGGTAGTTTTGAATTTTAATTTTCGTGTTATTTGCACTTGGAGACTTATGTAATTGACGACTGTGGTAACTTGCATTGTCCATTACTATCACACTATTTTGAGGAAGGTTAGGTATAAGTCTTTAATGTTCTTTGCAGAAATCCATAAGGCATTTGGGACCCAACCATTTTTTGATCCTGCATGTAAAATTGTTATTCTTTTCCCTGTGTTTGAAGGAGCTTTTGTTTGACACCTGTTGGAAGAATCGGACCATCCTTTGGATGTTGTTTCATGAGTGTCAAACCATGTCTCGTCCAGATAAATTATTGGTCGATCTTCTGTACGGTACTTTCTTATGGAAGTTATATATTCAGTACGCCACTTTTGTAAACGATTGGACTCTATAAGCACTTGCCTTTTGTCAATTGTACGATATCTGAAGCCCATTTTAGACAAAATCCTCCAAATACTAATGCGGCTACAGTTTATTTGTGTATCATCATTAGTAAGCTGTTTAAAGCATCTAATGTAGGTATCCGTTGCTCTTCGTACATTGTGTAAATTTTTCGTCTTATTAAGTCCTTATCACTTTCGTCAATACATTTGGTAGAACCGGCATCCTTACGCTTCCTTCTTGACTTATGGGATTTGATGTAATTCTTTTCACTGTGGTTAGAGGTATTTTCTTTAAATCAGATATTTTACTGGCAGCAGTATTAGCAGTAAGTCCTCTTGTAAGTAAAGAACTATATATTGTTTTTACGATTTCTCTAGCTTCAGCAGATAAATGCTTTTTCTTTGCTGGAACACTGGAAGAAGCACCATCAATGTTTTACCACGGATGCCACATAATGCTGTTTTATAGGTATAAATAGGTATAATACTGGTAACACTTGTAACACTTTCAACTAAATGAAACAAAATGTATATTTAAAAATTTCTCACACTTTCAACTAAATGAAACAAAATGTATATTTAAAAATTTCTCATCGGTTTTATATACTTTTACAAATTATACAGAATAGAGGGAACCTGTATAATTATTCCAGGAAATACTTAACGATCAACAAATTTATTGTGGTCATTAAAAGATCAACCATTAATAGTGAAACTCACTGTTAAAATGTTTACAACTTTATGAAATAAAATGTATTTTAATCGTTTTTATAATTTTATACGATTTTTTTATATTACCAGTTTATTATACAAACAAGATAACGACACTCCACAGTAGCTTCAATTTTACCTGAATACTTACCTGCTCAACTAATGTTGACTAAGTTGGGGTACTTGCGGTCGGGTTTTATTGCAATCATTAAGCACTCAACCATTTTTCGTGAAATAAACTATACATCATGGCACAGAAAAGCGAATTTTAGACAATCTTGGGCAGATATGAAGAATGAATATGTAAGGGAGGCTACATCATAATCGGTAGAATATGCTGAGATTGATGATGGATTTTAGTACAACAATCAGTTTGTATCGGTTCTCCAAAATCACTACCAGTTGTATTTTTTTGTACACATTTTCTTTATTGTTTATACCATTCATAGTTATCAAATATTTTAATTTGTTTTATGCCATACGCTAACAACAGTATGTGGAGCAATGTGCTAGTGCCACACACTGTAAAATAAATTTAAACAAAACAAAATATGGTACTTTATATAAGGAGTTACTAGCGTACATTTAAAAGAAAAATAAAAAAAATGCCTAAAATAAAAAACGAATATAATAATTTAAAAAAACAACAAAAAAAAATAGGACGTGAAAACTATAAATAATACCAAAGAATAATAAACAAAAAAAACATAAACAATAAATCAAGTAAAATCAAATAATGATAATAATAATACTCAATAAGTGTCATCTTTTTAAATTCCTCAAATTATTTCTTATAATTCTTGTTCCAGAGCCTGTTTTATTTTCGTATTTTTCCATATTTTTGTATAATATTGACAACACTGGATTATTCCTATACAAAAGGTTCACCACACTTTTTAAGAAATATTGACTTTCATAAATGTTACTCTAAGGCAATATTTGTTTTAAAATATTCGATTCTGTTGTTTTTAAAGATCTGTATATCCTATTAAAAATCTATCATCTACTAATATATTAATAAAATGTAATGTAATATTTATCAAGAGGTTGTGTTAATTGTGACCTAGATAATTCATATGGAGCATTGTCTAATAATAATTTCAAATAATTTGTGTTATCTCGAATCTCATACAATACCGTTTCCCATACGGCTTTCTCACCCACAATCTCGTTTTCATTCATCCGGAGATTTCGGACCTATCCTAAGCGATCTTAGATTAATGCATAAAACAGTTTGATACTTCAACACTTCGAAAAACCAACAAAGGCTTCTTTTTAAACCTTTTTTAAGCGGATTGATCTGATCGAATGAATAAAAGCCGTTTCTGTGGGAGTGAATTGTTGCTATATTTAATTTTAATGTCAGGTATCAAAAGGGGGAAATACTTATCTAGATCTATGTGCTTTTGTAAATTATAACTGTAGCGATATATAGCATTATTTTTTATAAGGG